>NC_092828.1:81780352-82084565 GCF_039878825.1 Excalfactoria chinensis | reverse complement strand
CCTTCCCTTCCCTTCCCTTCCCTTCCCTTCCCTTCCCTTCCCTTCCCTTCCCTTCCCTTCCCTTCCCTTCCCTTCCCTTCCCTTCCCTTCCCTTCCCTTCCCTTCCCTTCCCTTCCCTTCCCTTCCCTTCCCTTCCCTTCCCACTTTCCCTCTTGCTTTCACACTCTCCATCTCTTTCAGTTATTCTTTCTGTTTCTCTTTCTCTTCTCCACCTGTTTCTCTCTCTCTTACCTCCCTTCCTTCCTCCCTTCCACTTCTTCCTGGCCTTGCCCCTTCCTTGCAGAGAAGACTTTGCCACCCTGCAGTCCCTCTGCCCATTCCCTGTCAATCTCCCAAAGCCAAATCATCAATTCCTGACGCACAGGTTTCCCCCAGGGCTCCAGCACAGGTGACAGTACAGTGACACTCGATGACGCCAGGCTGGTCACTGGCACAAGGCAGGCTGCTGGGGAGAAGCAGAGCTTGGGCAAAAGGCAGAGGAAGAGACAGCAGGCGTGCTCGGGACGGGGTGTTCTCACCACACGGTGATAAGGACAGTCAATAATAAAAACAGGCAGCCGGGACGCAAGCCCAGCCTTGAGCCAGCGACCTTCAGGAGCTGGGTTACTGGAGCAAGCACAGGCTCTTGGCAGCAGGGATGGCGAGCGTGCAGCCCTTCACACCCTGAGCAGAGGCTGTGAATCCTCAAGCTCATTCAAGTGCACCTTGAGAGATGGGAGCTGATGCTGTCTGGATGCACACGGCGCTCATATTGCAGATGGCAATGCACATGCGTGCCGCCCAGGCAAGCCCCTGGAGCAACCCCGTGCTCTTACATAAGGAATTGCATTTACAAACCGCTGTGCAAACATGACCCACTCACTGAGAACACCGCCTATCTCAGCAAGATCCTGATAGAGCAAAGAAAAAAAAAAAAAAGAGGAAAAAACAGCTTCCAGTCGGGGCTGTTTGTGTCTCGTGACCCTGGAGGGGGAAAGGTTGGTGCTTGTGCAAGCCAAGTCCTTGCAGAGCTGTGGGACAAGGCTCGGCGTGACAGTCTGGAAGCTTCGAACTGGCTGAGGTCCCGCTGGGCGTCCGTCCTGCAGCAGCTTCTGGATCTTTCAGAGCTTTGGGATCTGCACAGAGGGGCGCATCCCAGGGCTCTATGCATCTCTGCAGAGCAGAGCATGGACATTTTTAGGGCTGCAACACCCCAGTCTCAGGGCATTCCTTTCCCCTGCAGAGCACTTCCCCATGGCAAGGGGTGCAGGATGTGCTGTCACACCGTGTGTGGGATCTCGTGTTGCCCACATGCTCAGGGTGGTGTGGGAATGCAGCTGATGCTGTAGGGCACGTGCCTCTCTCTGTTTGCTTTGGGGAGCCTTCCCAGCACCTCTTGTCCTATGCAGCCCTCTTCTCCCCTTAGCCACAAGCGCTGCATCCCTTTGAGCCATGGGGGAAAGGCCCCGTACAGCCTCAGAACAACAGGGATGAAAAACTGATAGGCTTGGCAAACAGCAAAACCGAGAGAGGAACTGGGAGTTAAAAATAACATTGCTCACAAAGAGCCATCCCTCCGTTCCCAGCCGCCTGCTCAGAGTGGGCCTGTGAGAACTGCAGTCCCGCGGGGTACCCGAGCCCTCCGTCCTGCAGTGCGGGAGGTGTCTGGGAGCAGCACATCCATGCAGCCTCTCCTGTGCCTGACCTTAAATGCACCCGCAGGCCTGGAGCAGAGGACAGGGCTTGCAGTGTGCCCTGCTGCAGCACCCTGCCTTATCTCGCCCTGCATGCTACTGCCTCGCTCCTCCCTGTGAGCACAGCCGTGCATGGCAGTGAATCAGCGCCCTGGGCTGTGCTCCTTATTCCTGTGCAAGGACAGCCATGTCCTTGCGGCACCACAGCTGGGAGCCAAAGGGCACTTGAGGCTGGGAAACCTTTCTAAAGACACCTCCCTGCTTTGAAATCCTATGGGCTGTTTGTTTGGGTGTTGTTTTTTTTTTTCCTCCAGTTCCTCTGTTCTCCCTGCACAGGCATCCCAAGGCGCTGCTGTTAGCAGCTGGAGCAGAAGGGATGGAGGGCACTGCTGGGTGGAAAGATGCACGAGTAGAGCTGGAGCCTGAGCATGCCCTCCTACCAGGCAGAGTGAAAGCACAGAGCATGCAGCTTTCCTCCTGCCTCTGCCTCCTGCAGCTCCCAGGACGCACTGTGATGGGTAACAGCGAACTCCTGCCCTTCATCTCCCAGCATCCCCCCTGCAAACATGGCCCACCATGGGGTTATTCCATCCCTGGTCAGATCTCATCCTCGGGGAGAGGGGTCCCAGCATCCTGTTCCTGCATCCTGCTGATCCTACAGGATCCCTCACCAGCGGGACCCCTTTGGGTAGGGAGCAGTGTGGGGCACGGGCCGTGCACTGGCTCACACCACGGGGCCGTGGTTGCAGCATCGCGGCGCTCAGGCGTTGTGGTTTGCAGGCAGCGGCGCGCACAAACCAGAAAGAACAAACTGTTCAGCCGCCAGCCCTTCCAGCTTCTGCTTTCGAAGTTATCTAACAGCACAAACAAAACCAGAAGGCTCTGGCTGGGCTGCAGCTGGCCTGCAGCGAGGGAGAGGCACAACCCATCCCATCTCTGTCCCCATCCCCGTTCCCTGCTCCCATTCTTGTTCCTACAGCCAAGCGTGCCATGTGGGATCGCTGTGCTCTGCTGGACCCCCAGCACATGAGCTGGGGTTGCCAAGGGAGAATGGAAGGAATGGGGTGGAAACGGGGACCAATCCTGGGTGTTTCAATGGCACTGGGATGTGGCCTTTGCTTTTTCCTCCTTGTGGGATGCGCAGCGTGTGGCTGAGCAGGGCATGGGGATGGGATGCTCCTCTGTACCCCTAAATAAGCCAAGCACTCAGAAGGCACCATGTCTGCCTGTGGCCCTCTGCAAAAAGGCGCAGCATGGGGACATCCTGGACATCTCGCAGTTGTCCCTTACAGGAAAGGAGAAACCAGTCCCTGAAACCCCCGGCTGTGCAGCAGCGTCACAAGGGCTGAATTCACACGCAGGGGCGCAGGTGGGAGGGGGAAGTGGGGAAGGGGTGGGGAGCAGGGTTACGTGGCCCCGCCGTCTTCCTTCCTGCTCCAGCGCACTGGGTATATAAACAGCTGAGCTATAATTATCAGATGGGAGCCGGCCGGAGCTCCTGGGCACAACAGTGCTGCAGCTGCAGCATTGGGGCCATGGGGAGCCCAGCAGGGTCATGAGGAGGTGAGGGATGTGCAGAGATCTTCACCCCAATGCTCCTCCTGCACAAGATGCCGGTTGTGCCTATCCCAGCTCCTGCAAGACTTTCTTGTAGGATAGGAGATCCGTGTAGGATAGAATCATTAAGGTTGGAAGAGACCTCTAAGGTCATCTAGTCTGACTGTCAACCCACGGATCCATAAGGATGCATGAAGGAAGGGGGTCCATGAAGGACAGGGGATTCATGCAGAATTGGGATCTGTGTAGGATGGAGATGTGTGAAGGGTGATCCATGTAGATCCATGTAGAATGGGGCATCCATGCAGGATGGGGTATCTGTGCGGGGTAGGGATAAGGATCCACGTAGGACAGGGGATCCTGGATGCTGGGTGTTTCATTGAGCACTTGTGCTGGGTCAGGCTGAGGTAACCATAGTTTGGGTTGGGATTTCTGCAGCTAATTAAAAAAAACAGTGAGCTGGGAAGGGAAAGCTAAGAGGTGGCACGCAGACGCCCAGTTGTTGCAAAAGGCTCGGCCAAGGGCTGGCGGTGGGACATGGCATGTGCTCGGGGTCAGCTGCGTTCCCAGCTCCTCCAGCCCCATCCAATAACAGCGTTTGCTTTCACTTCCCTGCTGGGCTTCCAGGACAGGCAAGTGCTGGGAATTTTCCACAAGAAGAGAAACAAAAGCAGAAGACACGCAAAGAAAACAACGTTCAAACTCGGAACTAAGGAAGGGATCCAATATTTCCTACCCAAAACCATCTGCACTTAGGCAAGGGAGGGGGACAGGGAGTGGAAACAGCCACCTGAGTGAGCTGAATGGGTCACAGAATGGTCCTGACTGGGGTGGGAGGTTGGTCCAGTCATTTTGGCCATGGGGATGTCAGCTGGCTCAGGCATGGGTGCACCAAAGGTGGGACATGAGGTTTTGTGCCATACCCTGAGCTGTTTGTGCACCCCAGAGTTGGATTTTCTGCCCTGTGCTGCAGTTTCTTGGGCTTTGAAGATGGTTTTGTACCTGGTGGAGGTGTCAGCACCCTGAGCCCCATCTCACCTGCCCTGCTTCTCCTCCGCTGCCGGGCAGGGCAAACCCGGATTAGCTGTTCCCCAACACATCCCAGGTATTTGCTCCATAGGACTCCCCCCCCCCCCCTCCCTGTAGGGCTGCTGATGAAAGACCGAGTGCAAGTTGCCAGCAGAGCAAATTGCATCAGACTTTCCCCATGAGAGAGGCACAGCCCGCACTGCAAAGCCCCAGTCCCGGGTGCTCTTGTCCCAAAGAGCAGGGAGCTGCAGGGCAGTGCTAACCAAGGATTCTCTTCCATAGGAATGAGCAGATGGCCCAGATCTCCCACTGCAGTGTCCATTCTGTCCTCTTCATCCCTGGTCAAACCCCACAGCCTCAGCCCTCCTGGTGTGAGCCCCATCTCTGTGTTCTTCTTGCACACAAGGGTTATTTTCTCCCAACACGGAGGTATCCGGGTTGCCTCGTGGGCTCTGTTTTCTTCTATGTGCCAACCAAGCAAAGATTCTTCCTTAACCCCCCCTTGCTAATTGTTTCCGTATGGCTGTAATTTTACCATGTCCCGGAGCAGGGCTGGGTTCCCTCCTCACACAAGATTGAAAACAAGAGGTTTCCAACACCAACGCTGGCTGCTGGCCGGCAAGCACAGCTTGTACACTGTGCCCAGGAGCAAGCCGTGCAGTGCCAACGATGCTCTGCTGCCTCTGGATGCAGCCAGTGCAATTTTGGGGACCTGGCAGCCCCATCCCTCCATGCACTTTTCCCTTGGGTAGCAGCAAGTCGTGCACCAGGCTTTGCACATCAGCCTGCCCAGAGGGACGGGGCCATGCAGGGCACACAGACAGCTAAGTATAGCTGTGCTGTCGTGCACAGCCCTGGGCGCACGCTGTGCTGTTTGCAAACAGCAGCCTTGCTGACATGTTGCTTCCTCCTGCTGTACCCGGTTGGGAAAGAGCAGGGCAGCAACTGTGTGCTGGTGACTCATTGGGAATGGGACTGAGTGTCCACCAGCTCTGGTGTGGGGCTGGAGGTGCCTTGCACACCAACCTCCACCAGCTCCTTGCCTTGGTCCATGGGCTGTGAGTTTGGTCTCAGGGGAGAGCTGCCCCCCACCGTGCGGCTGCATGGGGCTGATGTTGGGTTCAGAGATCCCATAGGAGTGCCTCACTAATGCAGGCCTAGCAGCTGCCGATGCCGCTTTCAGTCTTCTGCAGGGGAGGTCCCATGTTGGTGATGGATCTGCTTGCTGATGGGACGATGGCAAAGGGCACAGCAATGACATCTGCTGGGTGGCACCTCCCCAGCCCCAGGGCTACATACAGCACTGGGATCTGCGCAAAAACCTGAGCTGGAGGGTTGGGGTGCTGTGCCCACAACTGGGATGTGGTGATGCTGCTCGACAGTGGCTGCTTCACAAAGACCCTTCTGTTCTGGGGGCGCACATGTCCTGCTTGTCACTTTTAGCACCAGAGAATAAACACTGCTGTCCTCATCCAGTGATGGGGCCGTGGTGCTCAGGGGCACATCCTGCTGCAGCAGGGATGCTCTGGGAGCGAGGGGATAGACACCATTCCCACGGGATGCTGACTGAGGTTGCTCCCACCCCACTGCAACATCCTCAAAGGGCTGCATCCTCCTGCAGCTTTATGGCACACAGGACCACTCCTCCACCCCCAGCACCCATCCCTTCCACCCCTGCAGGTTGCACCCTTATTTATCCAGCCCATCACCGGGAGGCAGCCCTGCTCCCTCTCTGCATCCCAGCTGTTCTTCCTCTTGTTTTCCGCCAGCTGCTCGCCCACAACTAAAAATAACCAGGAATTTACAGCCCTCGACCTTGAGCTCAGCCCAGCCCCATTCTATGCTGTGCCAGCAGCACCATGGCTCGCCCAGTTTCTCCTTGGGATGATGGGGCCGGGACGTGCCGTGAGGGCACCACGCACGGTCCCCAGAGTGCAACCCTATAGGTCACCATGGGATTTTGCTTTTGGTTCATTGCAGCCAAGTGTTTTCCAGTGACGTTTCCTTTGCGGATGCTCTGAGCTTATATTTAGAAAAGTTTCCAAGTTTCCCCCCCTGCCTCCCACCCCCGGTTTGGGAATGCAGGAAATCACAGTTTCTGTGTTGTCTCTAAAAGGAAAACTGAGATTGCTGAGTAGTCACCGCGCAGCTGAAGCCTTCAAGGAATACCTGAGCCCTGTGCTGGGGGGGACCAAGAGCTGCAACCATGGAGCTGTGACCCTGTAGCCCTCCCTGCCAGAAGGGCAGTGAGGGGCACCACAGTGTCACTGAGGGAGCATCCCCGACCTCACCGTGGTCATTTTCTCCTTATATTTAACCTAAATCTGCCCTCTGCCCATCCCTCAGCCTCATGGCGTCCTCTGGCTTTGTTAGCACCATCCTTTGTTCCTGCAAAGCTGCCCTACATGTCACCTCGTTGGGTTGCTCAAGGGATGTTGTTTTTTAGCACCTTCTCGGGGCAGGGAGAGCTCAGCTCCAAGGCAGAGGAGCAGGAATGATTCAGTGCCGTGTTAAGCAGATTTACGAGGTTATTTCCCAAACAAAGGCTGTGCTGCCAAACCTCAGCCCTTCCACCAAAACAGCCCCAGTGGGGACCAACACATCCACACCAACCCCTAACCCTGACCCTGACCCTACACTTCTCCCCCTTGTTTCAGTGCTTTGGTGGGAGATGGGGTCTCCTCTGGCCCCATAGCTGTGAGATGAGCTCCTCCTTGGGCTCAGAAAAAAAAAGGGTCCTGGGGTTTTGCTGCTGCTGCTCGTTTTCAGACAAACCAATGGAGCTGCAGCCTTCCAAGAAATGCGTCCCTGGGATCCTGCCCAGTGGGCAAAAAGACAGCTCCGGATCATCACAGCGCGGAGGAGAGGTTGAAAACAAGTGAGGAACGGGGGGGAAATAAAAAGGCTCTAAGTACATAAATACGGCGGGCAGACGAGCCAGCACTTTGTGCTCCGCTCTTGATTTGTTGTTGTTGTTTTTAATCTGAGATTTGGGAACTGGCCGCTATTTATAGCCCTCCCCTCATCCACGGCGCTGATCCCTTCCAGATGCTGCAGGCTGGGGGACAGAGCAGGGCTGTGGGGCTGCCCCATAGAGGCAATGAGGGGAGCACAGAATGGCTCCTTCCCCCTAGAAAGGGAGGGCTGGTGTTGGTGGGCTCAGTATTGGGACTGGGGAGGCTGAGACGTCGCCATCTCCCCCATCCCGAAAAGAGCCACTAGTTGTGGGGTGCCCATGGCAGAGCTGACAGCGGGTTTCCTGCCTGTGGGGAGGATGCGTGGTGACTCAGTGGCTGGTAGCCGGGCAGCGGGCAGCAAACAGCCCCAAACATTGTGGGTAGGCTGTGTGGGGCTGTGTGTCAGCAGGAGGAGGCTGCCCTGCTCTGACTGCACCCACAAGCAATGGATTTGAGGGATGTGTGGTGGGGACAGTCCTTCCCTGTGCTTACGCGCCCTCCTCCGCTTTCCCCAGGGCAGGGAATGGGTTATTTTGGGCCTTTTCTAGTTATTTTGGGCAGCGGCTATGAGGCATATGGGTGTGGGATGGGGAACACCGGGTGTGGGCAGGATGGAGGGTGAGTTGCTTCCCATTGCTCGGGTGGGAGTGACGAGGAGGAGCTGCCCACTTTGGGGGTCTTCTCACCCAACACAAGCCATGCGCAGGGCCCCAGATGGGTCCCACTGCCCTGGTCTCCCTGCAGGTTTGGGATGCTTTTCCTGCTGACTGTGCTTGTTGAGAAGTTTTCAAGAAGCCCCGATGGCACGAGCTTGTGCAGGCACATGGGATGCCTGCGGCGTGACGGGAATATGGCCACAGGCACGGGGACTGCGTGCCATTGGGACTGGGTATGGGAAAAATAGGTTGCCGGGCAGATCCTGCCCACAGGCAGCTCCTGGATGACCCACTTTGGAGCCGCACACAGCCGTCCCTCAATGTCATCGGCACGAGCCCTGCAGCCAGGATGGGCACAGCCACGGCACTGCCTCCGTCACAGCCGTGTAAACACCGCCCGCGAACGGCTCTGAGTCAGCAGCTGGCCACAAAAACACCCAAACATGGTAGCGGGGCAAGCAGCACGGCCTGGAGCATCCGCAGCCCTTCCTGGCAGGGCATGGAAAGCTGCAGACTCCGACATTTCCCCTACAGGACTCAGCGCATTGCATGTGGCAAACGTCATCTCCACAGCAAACACCTGGAGAGGCACAGAGCGGTGTTAGGGGAACAAACAACAGTTCTTCTGCTTTGATGGCAGGGCTTATTCTGAGCTTGCTGGGGGCTATGGGGCATCCTGAGCTGGAGGAGCAGGGTTTGGGTTTGTCAGGTCATTGGCTTCGGTTAAAAATCAGCAGCAGCAAGGAAATAATAAGTGCAAATGGGAAGAAAGGAAGCGTTCCGGTTTTGGAGAGCCCTTGGGAGTGGGTTGGGGTGGGAAGCTGCCATGCAGGGTGGTGACACAGCATGCAGGGGGTGCTGGGGAGGTGCTGGGGGCTGGGGGCAGCTCCTGGAGGACAGCACCCACCTGGAGGGACACTGAGTGTCACTGCGCTGCTGGATGCCAGCCCAGATGCGTTTCCAACAAGCAGTAGCTGTTGTTGTTATGGTAACAACTGTGATTGTCGTCACAACAATCACAATAATTATCCCATCTTCCCAAGCTGATGGCTTCATGTTTTGTCACTCTTTGTGCATCCTAGCTTCTGTCCCGTGGTAATCAGCATAGGGGCAACTGTCAGAGTAGGGACTTCCCCAAAGCTCTGCCTGCTCTGCTCCCCACACTGGCCCTCAGCATCTCTGACTCTTTGGCACAGGGATGCTGAGCTGGAGCTCGCTGGTTCTCAGTGCATGGGGAGCTCAGAGCACCATCCCATCAGCAGACTTCTGTGCTCTGCATCCATGATGCTTCATGCACCAGAGTGCAGACCCCACATCCCTCGTGTCCCCACATCATGCCACGCTCTGTCACCTGCCCACGCCACATGGCTAACCCACAGCAGGGACACTCAGAGCAAGAGGATGCTGAGCCCTCTCCCTGCAGGTCTGCCAGCCAAATCCCTGCTGCTGGCTGGGGTAGCTGAGCCGGGAGGGCTTTGATGTGCCACTCCACCGGCTGCCACAGCTGCTGGGCACAGCAGGACGGCACCGGGCGGCTGCTTCACAGGCACAGCACGGCTCTGCCTTGTTCTCATCCCTGTGTTACACAACACAGGTGGATGGGAGGGCAGGGAGAGCCAGGCGGTGGCGGCTGCAGAGCTGCTGCATGGCTGGAGCCCTGCGAGATTAATTGGGTTAATTGGGAGGAAGCCGGCAGCCGGCGCGCTGATGGGTTTTGTGTGCTGGTGTGGGGTCAGCATGGGGATGGAGGTGCTGTGAGGGCATTCCTAGATGCTCTGTGGATGCTCACGAGGAGCACTCCGAAGTGGTACCTGTGCTGCTGGGAAGATGTTAGGAACTCCTAACGATGGCACTTTCCCAGGATGGCACCCCCTGCTTGCACCCCACCAATGTACTGCTGCAGAACAAGCAGTACTGGAGGGCAGGATGCCAGCCCTGGTTCTCTGCACACTTTGTGTGGTCCAAAGGTCTCCTCCTGGAGAATGAGTAACCCAGCCCAGCAGTGTGCATGGCGCTGCAGTGGGGTCTGGGGGACGGGTGCCTTTTGGGGCAGCTCTGGCTTGAGCGTGGCAAAGGAGAGGAGCTGCATCCTGCACTCCTGCACACCTCAGCCAAGTCCTCCCAGGCGCCTGCCTTTCCCACACTGATTTTCCCAGGGATTAACGCTGCTTCTAATGATCAATTAAACTAAATTGGCCGGGTCCCACAGGCCCCTAAATCCGGGCTAATCCCTGGCACTTGCATCCCTCATTCATTACGCCACGGTCCCCGGGGGGGAAGCGTCTGCACAGAGCCCACACCGGAGCCCTGTGTGTCCCCTGGGGCACCCATTGGGCCCTCAGGTCCCTGTTTGTCATCGAGCAATTTGCTCCGTGCTATTTGCCTCTCTGTGCATCTCCCTTTCTACTCAGGAATGAGGAAGTCGGCTTTCCTGGGCAGGTTTACAGCTCACAGCTCCTTATCTCCCCAAATAGAGCCCATTAACTCAGGCAGCGTTTGGACAATCACGTCTCCCTTCACTTTTCTCCTCCTTCTGCTGTAAGCTGTGCCCTTGCTCAGCATCCTTCCCTACTTGTCTGTAATCTCCCTCCCTTTGAGCCTGTTGGTTGAAACCAGGGAAGAGGATTTTGCATGGAGCAGCCATTCAGGTGGCTTGTAGCCCCCCAGAAGTCCCTGGGGCCGCCTCAGAGGCTCACTGTGAGCACTTGGGACTTGCACCAGTCTCTGCTTTGGCTGTGGGTGGGTTCCGGCTTGTAGAGCCCTTTTTCTCCATCAGGGACCCCACGTTGGGTCAGGCTCCTGGCACTGATAGGGCAGGGTGGGAGGAGAGGGACCCTTCCCTGTTGCCAGCCCCATCCTCATCTTCATTCCTATCCTATCCCCATTCATCCTATTCTGGCCCCAATCCCATCTCTGCTGCTTCCCATCCCATCCCAACACCATCCCTCCTCTATCCCATCCTCATCCCCATTTCATCCCCATCTCTATCCCCATTCTAGCCCATCCCCTCTTCATCTGATTCCCATCACTATCCTGTCCCACCCCAACCTGTCCCATCCCATCCCCTTTCCCATCCCTGTTGCATCCCATCTGCCACACCCACCATCCCCATCTCCATCCCATCCCCAGCCATACCCCTTATTCATCACCTTCCCCATCCTCATCCCACCCAATTCCATTCCATCTCCATCCCACCACCTTCTCCATCCCCATCCCTCATCCCAATCCCCATCCACACCCCCTCCCTGTCCTCATTCCCTCCCCAACCCCTTCCATCCCATCCCATCCCATCCCATCCCATCCCATCCCATCCCATCCCCTTCCCCACCCCACACCCCAGAAGTGGGGCAGCCTGCGCCATGCTTTGTGGTTGGGGCACAGTTTGCCACGGGCTGTGCCAGCGTCCCCCCATGCTGGGAAAGCCCCACTCAGCCCAGCCAGCAGCCACTTCTCTTATTTTTACATCTTCAACAAATCACCCGTTTCTCAGACACTGCCTGACGCAACACCTTAACCCTTCCCTGCCCAGGCTGCAGCGATCCCATAGATCCCCACCATAGGGAGGGGGGTGACATGAGTGACTACCCATAGGAAGGGAGAGTCCCTTGTCACACCCCACACTTCAAGGCGAGGGGACATCAGTCTTGGAGCAGCAGGCGGCTCGGTGGGGGGACCCTGCCAGCCACAGGGAGGGGTTTGTGGTTGCTCTGCCCGTGCCATTGGCTGTCCCCGTGTCACACCACGCTGCCAGTGCTCTGCCCATGGCGGGGTGGGGGGGAGGGAGGCGTAACTGGAAAAGTGGTTTTGGGGTGCGTGGGATGAGCGGGATGGGGGGGGGGGGGGGGATCAGCCACTGCCCACAGACCCCCCCACCCCCTGCAGAAGGGTGGTGCACAGAGGGTGGGCTGTGGTGACACCGAGCACCGTGCCCTATCCCTGCGTCCCATCCACACATCCCAAACTCACTTCTGTATACAGGGACTGCCCTGCCTAGATACGCACACAACAGGGGGAAAGCTTGCACACGCGTGTGCACCTGCAGGGCTGCGGCACCGCCCGCAGTGGGGTCCCAGCCCTGGGATGGGGTGGGGAGCAGGGAGAGGACGGCCACCTCATCAGTGTTCCGTGCACCGCGGGTCTGTTTTGGTGTTTACCAGCGTTTCCTTGGCACCAACCGTCCCCGGCCCTGCTGTGACTCATGTCGGATCGGCTTTGCACCGCCCTCACCGCAGTGAGGCCTGAAGCCACGGTGAGAGGCAGCAGGATGTGGTCAGCACGGCACAAACCCCACGGTACGTCCCCGGAGGAGGGTGCAGCACCCATCCCACCGTGCTCCATACACCCCAGTCCCCATCCCTGCCAGCCGCAGGGCATCCGCAGCCCCGGGGATGTTCACATCCATCACAGCTCTACCTCTCACATGTTGTATTTCAGGATGGTCCAATCCTGCCCTCAGGGCTGGAAGATGCCAGGGCATTGACAGTGGAGGAAGAGCACAGCCCCCTGCGTGACCCCCAGCACATCCCTGCACACATGGGGGCACTGAGACCTGCAGGATCCACTCACCTCCCCCCCTCCCTGTAGGATGCTGCTCTCATCTCCAAAATGCCACATGAGCCCATCCAGGGGTCTGACCCAAACTCAAGGAGTGGGGCTCAGTAAGGAGCAGCATCGTGAAACCCAAAGGCTTGGCAGCACCTGGGGAACAGCAGCCCCATCCCACTTCCAATCTCAACCCATCTCATCCCATCCCCTCAACAGCCCCCTCCCCATCCCTGGACACACAGCACGGGGGCAGCTGCTTCTATAAAAAAGTAGACTTTATTGCCATTTCTACCTAAAAATGTACACAACCACATCACTGCTCCAACCGTCCGACGTCTGCAGGGACGTCCCGTCGCTTGGGGGGGGGTGGAGGGGGGTTCATCCCCCATTTCAGGGCTGTTTTGGGCCCTCTGGCCACCCGGTTCCCCCAGTTCCACCCCGGTGCCATTCCAGTCTCCTCTCCAATCCTGCCCAGAAGGGCACAGCCGGCCTGCAGCATCCCAGGCACCGCATAGACACAGCTACAGAAACACCTCAGCTACAGTCAAACAAAGTTTGGTTGGTTGTTTTTTGGTTGTTCTCTTCTTTCCTTGTAATCCCCACGCCGACGTGCGTGCAACCACGACAGCTGCTCAAGTCCAGGTTCGGGTTGCCCCCCCCCACCCCAAAACGCTGGAGCTCGGTGCTCTCCTTCCAGCCGCATCCCCATGGACAGAGCTGTGGGGTCTCGGCGAGCCCTGCCCCACACAATGCAGGGAGGGCAGACGGGTGGGGGTCAGCCGCCGGCATCTCCCGGAGGGACGAGCATCCCAGCACCGGGCTCCGGCAGTCCTCTGAGCCAAGGCAGGAAAACTTGGCTTATTTTGGTATCGTTGCAGGAGATGAAGTAGAAAGAGTTCCGTGGCTCTGCCCACCCCAAGGACAGAGCCACTTTACACCGCAGAGCCCCCCGAGTGCTGGGCTTGGGGAGCTGCCCCTGGGCTCTGCTCCTGGGGGTGCAGCACCTCGGATGGGAGCCGTGACTGGAACTTCTCCAGCTGCTCGGGGCTGGCCAGGGTCTTCAGGAGGCTGTTCTCACGTTCCAGCTGCGAGTTCTTCTCCAGCAGTTCCTTAATCTGCTCCTTCAGCACCTCCACTTCCTCCCGCACCGCGTACATCAGGTGGTTCTTCACCAGGTCCTACAGGCGGGGGAAGGACGGGGGACCGTTGGTGGGATGCTCAGGGGAGCTGCCCTATCCGTCCCTGCACCCTGCTGCCCTCCACCCCCAAGGCACCCTCCATCCATCACCCCTACTGATCCATCACCTCCCTCCTCGGGGTGCAGAGGCAGCCTGCAATTCCCTATCATCCACAGGGCCCCATTCAATGCCCAAGACCTCTGAAGGGTCCTCTCCCACCCCCCTCACCCCCTTCCCCCTTCATCCCCCCCTGTTTCTCTGCGCACTGCGGCGCAGACGGAGCCAATGAGCACTGCCAGCTGCAGGCAGACAAAGGAGCCGCTCTGCCCGGCAACAGGCTGGGGAGCAGGGGGACCCCTATGCTGGGCAGGCACCTCCTGTCTGCAGGGACCCCACACACACACACCCCTAAAGATGACAGAAGGCTGCAGCTCACCATTGCCTGCTCGATCTTGTTGTCAATGGCCACCACGCTGGCTCCGGAGGCACTGGAATAAAGCAGAGAAGGTGCACGTTAGCAGCAAGCCCCTGAGATCTGTGCAGTGGGGCGTGTCCCCCGTCCCCCCCTTCAATGCGGCAGCAAGCAGATAGCCCCCCATGCAGGGAGCTCATCTCCTAATGGGATGGAACACAGAAAGTGCCATTCCCACAGGGGCCAATGCACTGCGCTCCCCAATTCACGGGGTCAGTGCTCCATGCTGCCCCATTTCAGACGTGCAATGAAGACCGAGAGGGGGGCCCAGGGGCTGCCCCTACCTGTTGTCCAGCTTCACGGAGACCACGTCCCCCCCGAGCAAGGAGGAGAAGAAGGAGATGGAGAAGTTGTGCAGCTGATAGACAGCCACCTCCATGGGGGAGTGGTACACGCCGGTGCTCATGGCTGCGTGGGTTCAGACAGATTGCTGCTGGTCCGGAGCGCACTGCGGGGCCCGGCTCACCGCCCCGGCTTATATGGGCGGCGGGCGGGGACACGGGGGGGCCGCCCCCAGCGCCGCAGCGCCGCTCTCGGTAATGCTGAGCGCTGCCCGCTAATTGCCCGCTAATTGCACGGGGTCCTCCGTGCGCCCAGCGCTCCTCCCTTGCTCCGTGCTGCGCCCCGAACGTGGGGTACCGTGGGGGTTAGGGTGGGAAGACGGGGTTGGGCCCCGAGTTTGGGGTGGCTGTGGGGTGTGGGCTCAGTGTGGGGCAGGGAGAAGGGGCGTGCGAACAGTGGGGGGTGTGGGAAGCGTGTAAGGAGAGAAAGGGACGTGCAAACCCAAGGGGAGTGCGGACAGAAAGGGCCACCGATTGGAAAAGAGCGTGCAAAAAGAGATGTAGAAAATAAGGTGGGGTGTGCAAAGGGCGCACGAAACGAAAGAAACAAAAGGTGCGCAAAGTGAAAAGCGGGGAGCAAAACGAAACGGAGAGCGAAACGAAACCCGGGGCGCAAAACAACGCGTCCTCGGGCGGCGAACCGAGATCAGCTCGGAACAAAACAACGAGAGGGGAAAAAAAAACAACACAACAGAAACGGGAGCGAACAACAACCCCGAGAGCAAAACAACCCCGAGAGCAAAACAACCCCCGGGCGCAAAACAACCACCGTCCGCCCCGCCTCCTCCCTCCCCCTCCGCCCTTGCGTAACCCCGCGCTGCTGCTGGGGGTTGGGGGGGGTGGAAGCGCGGCCCCCTCCCGAGGCCGGGGTCGGGGCTGCAGAGCTGCGGGACGCCCCTCCGGCTCTGCATGGGGTCCCGTGGGGAAGGAGAGTGCAAGCGTTGAGCAGCAACGTGTGCGTGCTGCATGTAGGGCACCCTAAAGCCGGGGGGTTGGGGGTTGGGGAGGGAATGTTGCCACCCTAAAGCTGTGGGGTGGCAATGATCCCCCCTTGCCCACCCCAGGCTGTGCTGGTGTTGCCCCCTTGCCTTGCTCCCTATCCCCACCTGGAGCTTATTGCTGCCCTCTGGACCCAGTGGGACTTTGCCCCGTTGCTGGGTGTTCTGTGGAATACCCCTCCAAAAAAAATCCCACTGATATTTGGGGTTGGTGCCATGTCCGTGCCCCCTGAGCGGGGCCTGAACTCCTCCTGGATCTTTTGGGGGTGGGATGGGTGAGCAGACTGCCCACCCACCCATGGAGGGGCACACATGGGGATCCCTTTGTCCCCGTGGAGAGGTGGCATGTTGCAATGTGCCAGCACCATCCTGACCCCCGCAGAGCCCCTGGCCCCCCCAGAGCCCCACTCACCAGTCCCTTCTCCTGAAGAGGCTCGGAGAGTACGGTGGGGGCGCGGCCATGCCCCTCTGTGTCCCCTCTGCACCCCGCAGCTCTCCAAGGGCACAGCCAGGGCACTGGCCGCATCCCGGGGCCGCAGGGAGGGGATATGGGCACGGGGTAGGGACACCGGGGGGTGACCTCAGCCACGCTCAATTGTCCCTTTCAGAGCCTGGAGTGTCACCCGGGGCAGCGGGAGGGTGAAAGGCGCTCTGTGTGTGCAGGGTGACAGCCCCGGGATGCCACCAGGCGGGCAGGACGCGCTCAGAGGCACTATGCTGGGGTCCCCATGCAGCAGGAGCCCATCCAGCCCAGTGAACCTGTGGCACCCGGTGCTAGTGCACCAAGGGATGTGTGCACACAGCTTTGTGCCTGCCAAGCTGCAGCATATGGGGAATCTCAGGGCAGCTCCACGCAAAGCCCTGCACCCGCTCATGGTGTTGCGGGGTGCACACACACACACACTGGGGTGCAGCTTGCAACCCATGCACACCCCGCACACACCCCCGTGGCATGCACACGTGTGCATTCCCACGCACCTTGGCACTTTGCATGCACACACCTGCACGCACACGCTTGTGTGTGCACGCCCTGCAAGCACACGTGTGCCCACAGATGCATCTTGCAAACATGGTACACGGTGAGCTCCACTTGCAGAAGGCCAGGAGCCCCTCGACTGCTCCGTGCCCCCTCTGGCCCTTCTGCTCTCTCCCAAGGCCTCGGCTCAATGGGAGGAAGGCCCTGCAGAGGGTCGGAGCCGTGGGAAATGCTCGCTGCCGGCCTTGGGGAGGCTGCTGAGTGCTGCAGGAGCTGTGCCAAGCAGACCTCCGGCTTCAGGCGCACAGCAAAGCTTGCACGCGCACAGAGAGAAACCCCCAGCCCTGAGCACCCAGCCCTACACTATATCTCCGTCCCCAGGAATGGGGGGCTCACGCACCCCTCTGCCATCACGTGGCACACAGCACAACCCTCATGGGCGTGCACGCTCTGCTGGCAGCCCCACAAACCCCAAACGCGGGCACCCCACAGCAATGGGGCCTCACTGTGCACAAGGGGGAACCCCAACACCCCGGTGCCACACCCAGGGGTAACCCCCCCACCCTGGGGAGGCCGTGCTGGGTGCAGGGGGGGCTGGCAGGCTCCCCGCTCCAGCTGTAGGGCGGCCTGCTTCCTCTGATAAAGGGACTTGGCCGTACTCCCAGTTCCCTGCTTGCTGGCGTGTGAGCGCACAGCCCCGCTGAGAGCCGCGATTTGCCTTTTTCTCTCCAACTTTGTCACCGGGACCCCATCCCACACCCCGCCCCATTGCGCCCTGCTAGCATCCCTTTGTGTTTGGGGATGCAGGGATGTAGAACACGTGGATGGGAGGCGTGCGGGAGTGGCCGGCTCGCTAATTGGAGAGCAGCTCATTAGGATAAGGAGAGGCTATGGGCTGGGAAGCAGCGCATGGGCACCCTATGCAACAACACCCCACAACCCAGGAAACACAGCATCCTTCCCAATCTGGGCTTGGCATCCCCAACAGGACCCAAAAGCAGGCTGGAAGCAAATGGAAGAAGCACGGACAGCACAGCCCTGAGGTCAGGGGCTGAGCCCTGGGGTCAGGCAGGGACGGGTGCTTTGGGACTGGTTATTAATACCCTGCCTGGCCTTTGGGAAGCATGCTGGGCACTTGGAATGGGACGCAGCACTGCAGCCCCCCCCCCCCCCCCCTCCCCCTGCTGACATTTCAGAACAATAACAATGCTGAGGGCACGGGGCCGTGAGGGGCGTGCAGCTGTCACCCTGCTGCTGTACCCCATGGGTCTGGGCACTGCTGTGCCACCGCCTGGGGACAGCCTCACAGTATGCCTGAAAGCCCGTGCTACATCTCCATCTGAGTCCTAATCCTCAACCCAATCCCAACCCTAAAGCCAACCCCAAAACTAACCCCAACCCTAATGCCAAATCCTAGCCTTAGCCCTAAACCAGCTCTAACTCCATCACTAAGACCAATCCCCAAACTAACCCTAGGCCCAGCCCTAGACCTAACCTTAAGCCCAGCCCTCATCCTAACCCCAGCCCTAACCTCAGCCAACCCTCATCCCGATCTCAACCATAACTGTAAACCTAACTTCAACCCTCGCCACAAACCTAACCTTAATCCCAACCCCAACCTGAACCCTACACCCATTCCTAACCCAAAACTCAACACCACTCCTGGCCCTCTCCTTTTCCCTCACCCTACCCCCTGCCCTGGACCACATTGCTGCTGCCCCACAGGACAGGTTGGGCTGCCAGCCCCACAGGAGCTGTCTGGTTGATACTGAGAGTTGATGACCTCTGGGATCTCCTTCACCCCAAATGCCTCCATGATTCCATGGGACCTCTTTCAGGATTCTGCATCACACCCCAAACTCGGTGCTGGGGGGCCCCTGGCTCCCCCCACACAGGTCTAAATACAACCCCAGACGGAGGGTGACAAACTCCTGTCCCCATGCCAACAACACAGATAAATATAGCTTGCTGCTCATCGGCGGGGCATGGCCATGGGGCAAGCACAGACCTCCTGCCCCCCTGCCCCACAACCAGTGGGGCTGTGACATTTAGAGCCTGTTGACCCCTTTTCTGGGGGGCTCCCACGCAGCTCAGCCCTGGCTCTCAGCCTCACGCCCACCTGCTGTCCCCTGCTCAAAGCCCTCTTGTCACTGCAGCCCACGCACTGCAGGAACGAGTTCTGCAGGGCCACCCCTTGGGGTTCTGCATGGAAGGGACCGGGATGAGCGGTGCTGTGCCATAGATGCCACCCCAGGGCCTTCTGTCTCCTGTGTAGGGCTGGGATTAGCATTGGGTTCAAGGTTAGGGTTAGGGGGGAAGGTTAAGGTTAGTTTGGGGATTGGTCTTAGGGTTGGGGTTAGGGCTGGAGTTGGTCTCAGGGTGGGGTTTAGTGCTAAGGCGAGGGGTTAGCATTGTAGGGGTCAATTTGAAGATAGGTTTAGGGGTAGGAGTTGGGATTGGGATTGGTTTTAGCCTTAGGAGTTCCTATGGGCAAGAGCACGGAGCATCCCTCCTGTATCCCTGCAGAGAGCACACAGCCAGGGGAAACCCCCCAAACCAGGCTGGGGGTGCTGAGGGTGGACTTTGTGAGTCCCCCAACATGGGCCTGCCCCCACTGCACATTGACCCACCATCCACAGTGCCTCCTCCTGCAGGTGTCCATGGGCCACCGTGACCGCCAAAGGCAGTGCCAGCAGTGCCATACCCCCATGGGCTGCGTTATCGGGGTGTTCCCCAGCACCACAGCCCTCACCCCATCCACTATCGCCTCCCGCCTCACCTGGCGCCTTCCCCAGGAGGAGAAAGTTCAGGTTGGAGCAAAACAACAGCGGGTGCAGGTGTGGGCATTGTGGGGAGGGACACAGGGGAGTGGGGGGAGCAGGCTGCAGCATTGTGGGCACCGACCCCAAAGTGGACACACCATAAGCACAGGCACCGCTTCCACGGGTGCACAGCTCCGGTCTCCAGCACGAACGGGGGGGGACACTGTCACCTCCCTCCTCCGTGTCCCCTCCCTCCCTCCCTGCCCACATCACACCACGCACGCGGGGAACTCTCGGCGTCTCTCCCCCATTTCCCCCCACGGGGCGTGCAGAGGGTGCTCTGGCGGGCAGCCCGGCTCCTCCTCTCCCACCTGAGCGTCGGCCCCGCGTTATGCAAGGGCTGCGGGAGCCGTGGGGAGAGGTCACGCAGGTGCCACGTGCGGAGCCATGTGCCCCCACGCAGCGCTATTTTGGAGATACCGGCGGGATCGCCCGATGGGGGCTGTGCGGGGGATGGGGAACGGCTCCAGGGAGGGGCTCCCCCGCGTCCCACCGACCCGTAGCGGGCCGCAGGTGGCACCGCCCCAAGTGACAGCTGTCTGCGTCCCCATCCCTCCGGGCACGGCGGGGATGAGCCCGGGATCCGGGGAGCGCGGCACGCAGCCGGCAGCGGAGCGCGGCCCCACAGCGACGGGCACCCACCTGTGGAAGAGCAGCAGGATGGAGAGCAGCGTCTGGTCGATGTTCCTGTTGCAGATGCCCTGGTTGAGGAGGTAGCAGGGGTCCCGCACGACGGGCTCCAGCGAGTCCTGGCGCATGATGGAGCTCAGCTTGGCGGCGTTCAGGTTCTCGCCCTCCAGCTGCTCCCGCAGCTGCCGGAAGCCGCTGGCGGTGGGGCTGCCCGGGTTGTTGTTCTCTCCCCCGCCGGCCCCCACCAGGTCCAGGCAGCAGCTGCAGCAATCCAGCCCCACGGGCGAGCGGCACTGCTCGCCGGGCGACGAGGACATCCCGGGGCCGAGCGCCGCGCGCAGCCGCCCGGCCCCCCGCTCCTCCCGGCTCCCGCTCCGGTTCCGCTCCCGCTCCGGCGAACGGCGGCCCCGAGCGCCCGGCCCCGCTCCCCGCCCCGCACCGCCGCCCCACCCCGGGGAGCCCGCCCCGCCGGCACCCGCTGCGGGCAGCCCGGCACCGCCCCATGGCAGCGCCCGGAGCGGCGGAGCTCCCTCCGAGGAGACCGCTGGCACCCCGCCCGCCGTCCCGATGGCTCCCGCCGCTGGGTCGGCCCCGGGGGTATCGGCACCCCCACCCCCCCCTCCCACGCTGGCCGCCCACCGCCCCGTGCGGCACACACTGCCCTGCTGCACCCACTGCGCTCGTTGGCACCCGATAGCACCCACTGCCCCGCTGGCACTCACTGCCCCACGGGCGCCCAATGCTCCGTTGGCAGCCAGTGCCCCACTGAGCGCCTACTGCCCTACTGGCACCCCCTGCCCCATAGGTACTTACTGCTCTATTGGAACCCAATGCCCCATGGGCACCCGCTGCCCCATCGGCACCAAGGTCCCACTCTGTGTCTCCTGGGATGGCCGTGACATCAACCCTGCTGGGTGTCCCCTTGGTGCCCCACTGAACACCTGTTACCCCATAGGAACCCAAGGCTGGGACCTAAAATCACACACTCCCAAAGGGTGGCCATGACATCGACCCTCTGAAGCTCAGGGCAAAGCCTCAATGGGGTTTGGGAAAGAGGAGCCCCCAGGAGGGCAGAGCATCCTCAGTATGTGGGGCTGAGGGAGTGGGCAAGGGGATACAGACATCTAGGTAGGAAAGGTGATTTTGGAGCAAGGTGGGAGCATCTTCCAGGGCAGCGAGTTGAGAGGTGCAAGGAACCACTGGGAAATGGGACAAGGTTAGTGTGGGATGGGATGCTCAATGCTGGGAGAGGAAAAGGGGAGTGGGCAAGAGGGGGAAGCAGTGAGAGGCAGCCCTGCATTCAGGGGGCAGTGGGCAGAGATAAGGGCAGATAACGTAGGTCAAAACCCAGCTGGCACCCAGCACCCAGCAGCTGGCACCCAGAGCAGGGTGGTACAGAATGGGTGCTGCTGGGAGAAGGCAGAAGCACTTCATCAGCTCTCCTGGTTCCCTTTTTGGAGAGGAGGAAGAGGTTTCACGTGAGGATGAAGCACTGTCCACCCCACAAGGACCTGTGGCACCAGGCTGCCGTGGGCACCCGTCACACAGCTCCGCTCTGGGGCCTCGTGCTGCCCCACGCGTGGCTGTGGGTGCCCAGGGGGTGAGTTGGGGAGGGGGCAAGGGAGGCTGCTGCCATCCCGTGGGCACAGCGGGGTAGGGCACAGCACTGGCACTCGCCAGGCACCATGTGCCACCTGTCCCCAAGGGTGCCAGCTGCTGTCCCCGTGTCGGGGCTGGAGGTGTGGGGCTAAGAATACCCGGTGCTGTCACAGCTGTGACATTTCCCTGTGCCACCCCCTCACCAGCCCTCTGGGCATGGTACATCTGCTGCCCGATGTCACTGCAGGGACAGGGGACAGTGGGCTGTGAGGACGTGTGTGGCACAGTGGGACGCAGGGGTGGCCGTTCCCGTCACCGTGTCCTCCGTGTGATCGGTGTGCCCCATGCTTGTGGCTCCTGCAGGACATCAGTGCAGGTAGCACAGCTCTGACTCCAGTGTCCCCAAGAGCTGGAGCCACAGGCCAAGGGACACGGGCTGTACATGGGGATGGGGCTTCCCAGAGCCACTCAGTGTGGGGCAGCATGTGGGGCAGCGACGCCGGTGCTCAGCCTTTTGCACGGGTCCCCAGCTCCCCTCTTTGCTCCCCCCATTGCAGAGCACTGGCCCCCAAGCTGTGTTTCCCCCATGGCTGCCCCACAGCGGGTGGCTCTGAGGACGGCCGCTCACTGCCAGCCCCACAGCTGCCACTTGCATAACGGTGAGTCACACCGCATGCTGAGCGTGCCTTCCACGCTGTGCAACGCTGCAGCAAACAAATCCCTCTGAGTGCCCGGGAGGGCCCTGGTGCAGGACAGGGGATGGACTCCTTTGGGGTGTACCATGGGCTGCTCATTAAGTCTGTGGTTGCAATTAGACTCATTGTGCTGTCGTGCTAATTGCTTCCCTCTGAGATGGAGTGGAGGTGGCGAATTGCCCTGCAGGGGTTGCTCCTCTTCCCGTGCTCAAAATGATTCAAAATGATCTGCCTTCTGGTTTTCCATTCTGGCCTTCGTTCCCAGCCTGTGTTGTGTCCCCGTGCACAACGCCGCCCTCCTGCCTGCTCTAGAAATGTCACCACATCCTCCCCCTTGGGTTGCAGGAACCCAACAGGGTGTGTGGCATGTGCTGGAGGAGGGATGGTGTGGGGCATCAGTGGGGCAGGCCGTGGGGCATGGCGTGGTACACTGGGGATGTGGGGAGGACGTGGGGGTGGGGGTGATGGAGGGGCATGGTGGGGATGCAGGATGGGACACGGTGTAGACATGATGTAGGTGGGGTGATGGAGAGGAGGGAGGTGATGGGGGTGCAGGAGAGGACACGGTGGAGGCAGTGGGGATGGAGAAGGTGGAGGCAATGTATTGGGAATGGGGATGATGGAAGAGACACAGAGGGCATGGTGCAGGAGACATGATGGGGACGTGGTGGTTGGTGGAGGTTGATGGCTCTGTCTGTGGCATGGGCGGTTGGAACTTGATAATCCTTAGGGTCCCTTTGAGCCCAAGCCATTCTATGATTTTATGATTCTATGGTGGGGATGGGATGATGGAGAGGATGTGGTGGAGACAGCAGGGATGGAGTGATGCAGGGGATGTGATGGGGATGCAGATGCGGTGGGCATGGTGCAGGGGACACAGTGGGGACACGGTGGGGACACAGTGGGGCTGCACCTCCCACACCCCCAGCACAGCACAGCACAGCACAGCACAGCACGGCACAGCACGGCACAGCAGGCGGTGGGGACACATGGTGGCTCTTCCCGTCCCCATCTTCTCCGCTCCGTGGGGCTCCTCCGTGCCGCACACAGCTCTGGTACCCGGAGCATCACTGTGGTGGCATTTGGGAGAACACCCACACAGCCAGCAGGAGATGCGTGCGCCCCCCCCCCCCCCCCCGGGATCTGCCGGCTGCGGCTCCATCCCCACAAAGCCCCTGTGGTGGGGGTGGCTCCTTCCCCGTCCTCGCTAACCTATAGGAAGTTGGATATATCGAAAAGGCACCGCCGTGCTGATGGCTCCTAATTCCGTCTCTGATCAGCACCGGCGCTGTGCTGCCCGGCTGCGTGCTGCTCTCACCGCCCCCCCGATGCAATGACCGCAGAGATTAGGGCTTTATTAAGACGTATGAAGTCTCATTACGCTCAATTGAGTGCGGAAACTCGTTTAATGGGGCTGAACGCTCGCCCGGTCGGTGCCAAAACCAGCGGGCAGAGCGTCGGTCTTGCTGAGATTTGCTACGGCCGTTGTGGGCGGCACCGGAGCGGCCGGGACAGCCCTGAGCACGTGCACCCTGCACGGCACTGCCACGTGCACGCGTGCACAGCCATGTGCACCACTTGCACACCCACCCGCAGCAACCGCGCCTGTGCTCCCGTGCACGTTCCAATGCACGCCCAGTGCGTGTGCGCGCACACGCGGATACGGACCCACGCACGCTCACAGCCCCCCAGCTGCATGCGCGTGTGCGCGCTCACACCTACGCGCACGCATTCCCACACCTGTGCCTGCAGCAGCCGCTGGGTGGCAGCAAGGCCCCGGCGCTGGCACCGCTGGCACTTCGCTACGAGAGAAGGGTTGGTGCGCGCAGGGTTCGTGCACGGCCCCAAAACGCCCCCGAGGAACGCAGGGAGCGGGCAGGGAGCAACGGGGCACGCAGAGCTGCTCGGCACGACGCTGGGATGGGGTGGGAGAAGGAAAGGCGTCACAAGTGGTTTACGGATGAGACAGAAGTCGGGGTTGGTTGTAGGTCTGATGCAATGACGATGAGCTTGATGCTGTGTCGTGCAGATGTAATGATGCCCTTTGGGTCTCGGTGCCCGGCTGCAGAGCTGGTGCCACACGGGGACGCGGGGACAGTGCAGAGCCGGGGACGCTGTGACGGCTCCCTGCTTCCCAAGCCCTCCAGCTTGGTTCCAGCACAGCTTTTAATTAAATCTCCATGAAACACCCATTTGAGATGCTTAATTTCAAGTGAGAGCTAATTAATTTTATGGGCCTTGGCCGCGTCTGCCTTATTTCTGAACTGGTGCCCGGGATGGGGCGGTCAGAGTACGGTGCTGACACTCAGGAGCTGCTGGATGCCTGTGTCTGGGGATGCTGTAGGTCAGTGTGTGGGACTCCCCTGGGCCCCCCCAGCATCGCTCCCCACTTTGTGATGCTCAATTTGGGGTCAGGCAGTGGCAGTGTAAGGCTGGGATCCCACACCGGTTGCACCCATGCAGAAGCACTGGGTCCATTCCACACTCATGTCCCTGCTCCTCAGGTGTTTGCCCCCACACAGACCTTGTTAACTCATTCTGAAGCAGAATGGTGGCCAAATTTTTGCCTTTCAGTCATAGCATTTGGAGCTGGGGCAGCTCGGCTGTTTCTTTGGAACCCTGCTGGTGTTGCTCATGCATCACCAGTGTCCACCACCTGAAGGGACGCAGACATGCACAGGGATGGAGCCACCCCATGGCTGCTTCAGGTGGGATAGGACCCCAATGGGGGGCACTGCTTTGGTTGGAGCAGCCCCAGGTTCCCTCCCCAGAGCCCAGCAGACCTACAGGCTCCTGCTGCACTGCTGCCCGTAAATGGCTCAGTATTAAACCCTGACTGAAAACATGAATTACCCCTCTAATTAAACAGAGCTGCTCTGTGCCAGGAAATCTCTCCCTGTCAGGATATTTGTTTTCAAAGGGGAATAAATCTCGGGCAGAGCTAAAGATCGGCTCCCAGACCCTTTATCGTGGAGCGGTGGTGATTAATCCTGCGCACCCTGGCACCAGGGATGGAATAAAATTAAGAATAAATATGTATTTATAAGCTGCAGCAAGGCTGGAAGTGCCCAGACGCCCCCAAGAGCAGCGTTATCGTGCTGTAACCCAGCTCGCTTTGGCTTGCACCCCACAGCTGTTATAGGATCAGCCCTCCCTGGGTGCGCAGTACCCACAGGGGCACCCACACCCTCTGCATCCCACAGCAAGCTCTGATGGCTTTGCTAGAAGGAGGGGGAATGTGAGGAATACTGCAACGTTCCGATTAATTGCAAGCGCGAGGGCTGCGTGCATGAATCTTTAATTAGTCACGTCCCTCATGAATATGCACGATATGCAAATGAAAGAGGGAAGGAGCCGGGAGTGGAGCGGGGGTGTGAAGGCAAAGCCGGAGCCGACAGCTCTTGTATGGGGGACCTGTGGGAGCAAAGCTGAAGGAGCCAATGAACCTCAGCTCGTCCCACCGATCCCAGCACTGCTCAGGTTGGATGGCCTCGCTCCCTGGGATGCCACTCCTCTCATTATTTCTGACAGCCCATCTCATTTGTACGCAGTTTCCCAGCGCCGAGTGTCTGCACACCGGGTTCCTTTGCTTTGCGCTCCGCTGTGCAAACAGTAATTGCGCTGCAGCCCCTACTGAAGGACCTCCAAACAAGCCCAGAGCGACAGCTTTCCCTGGGGGTTTTGGACAAGTTTCTCCAGGCATCATCATTTGTGTCTGAGGATGTTATCTCTGCATCTCCCTCCACCTGTCGGCGCTGACAGGGCACCCTCAGATCCGGGTGCGGGAGCTGAAGCCTGCTGCTGTCATTCCCCTCCTGTCATTTGCTGCTCCTCTCATCCCAGCTAACTGCTCCCCACCATCACCGTGGCTGGGGGCCTTCCCCTGCAGGCAGGCAACCTGCCTTGCTTTGCCCTGCTTATGTGTTCTATGGACAGAAGGAGCTATTTGGTGTCTTAGTGCACAACGCAGCTCCATATCCCATTGCAGCTTGAAGCAGAGAGGAGCTGTGAAATGCTGTTCTTACTCCAGCACTTCCTGGAGCACAGGCCTCCTGCAAGACCAGAGCGAGCAGGGCTTGCTGGCACATGGGTTCCATCCTGGAACCATGTGTGGGGCATGAGGACAGCCCAATCACCAAGGCAAAGCACACCTGGAGCCCCTGTGTTCCCAGTTAGATGCTACAGCTGAGGTCTGAGAGATGACTGTCTGCATGATCAGCAACACCTACCCAGTGGTAACCAGGATAGCCCAATACAGAGCACAAGTGAGCAGTGTGAGATGGGAGTTACTGCTGCCCACCCCTGGGAGAGGATACTTCGGTTCTGAGGCCACAGCTCAGCAGGTGAGATGGCACTTGGGGAGGTCACCTTGTCCCCAGCAGTGGTGGGGTCACCTGGAGGTGTTCAGAACCGTAAGGATGTGGCATTGAGGGATGTGGTGATGGGCATGGTGTGCTGTGCTGGGCTGGGGACCTTAGAGGGCTTTTCCAGCTGGAGTGATTATATGGCTGATGGAACTTGTCCAAGAGCTGGAAAGCTGTGTGCTGTGGGGCACAGCACGGTGAAGTTGCAGGTCTCCCTCCTCCACCCAGCACCACACAAACACACTGTCTGCAGCCCCAGAACGTCTGCAGTATGGATGGGAACTGAAAAGGGCACCCCTGGCCCCCAGCAGCACCGTGCCAACCTGCAAAGATCTTCCAGACCTTTTGTTTGGAGCAGAGTTGAGTGCTGCAGCGGGGCAAGGTGGGCAGTGTGCAGACAGATGGCAAATGCTGCACTGTTTGCTGAGCAGCAGGGGGTGGAAGCGTCCCAGGAACAGATTTCAGCAGACACACCCTGCAGCACCTCCTCTGCTTCCTTATAGTGGGTCTCGACAGCTGGGATTGCCATGGCATTGTAATGGGATGGTCATCTTTTCATGCAGAGGAGAGGGGATGGCACCTGAAATGCTCATAGCCATCACATGCTGTGCACAGCTGTGGGTTCGTAGGAGCTGTGAGCCAGCTGGGTGCTTCCCATTGCAAACTGGGCCAAAAGAGTCCCCCACCCCATCCCTGTGCTCCTTTTGCCCATGGGGTTTTGCAAAGCTAAGCAAGGGCAGGTAGCCAGGCTCTCCCATGGGTGCTGATGTGCCACGTGTATACATGGTGATGGGAGCTTTCTGGGCACGCATGGCTGAGGTTGGCACTACTTTCCCCTCCTGCTCCTTGCAGGCACAACTTGCTGAGCTCTCAGGAGGGCTCAACACATTTCCAACCTGCTAACGAGAACTTTTTCCCCTGCTGCAATTAAAAACCCCATCCTTTTGCAAGCAGCAGCAGAGAGGCATCACAGCCGTGGGCAGCCTGAGGTGTTCCCTGAGCGCAGACCTCACTCTGCACCCCATGAAAGCAGTGCAGTGCAGAGCCTTTATCCCAGAGCACCGTGGGGATTCATTGCAGGGACTGACACAGTGTGACACAGAGCAACCCTTCCCTTCATGCTTCATTTTGCAGAGCAATACACACTGGCAGTGCCAGGAAGGTGTTTCATTGCACCCTGTGACTGCAAGTTTTAGAGCCCCAAATCGGGGCATAACGTGTTTAATTCAATGAGGTGCTATAAACCTCCCGTTATCCCCATCAGATGTTAACAGACCCCGGGATGTACAGCCTGCTTGAATTGCAGCTCCTGCAGCACCGAGCTGCTGTCATTTATGCGTTTCTCAGCTGTTTCCAAACAGAGCAGATTCTTATTACCTTTTGGCCACCTGCCCAGAACTGGTTACAATTTGGAGAGGGGGTGTGGATGAAAAGACAGAAATTCCTCTTTCTGTTATTTTCCCCTTTGCCACAAAGGGACGGTGTGGAAAATGAATGAAGTGCCGCCAGCAAACCAAACGGGGGTGAGCTGCTGGAGAGGCCCTATGAAACAGCACCAGCGGTCCCCCCCGAAGGCGGCGGTGCTGCGTCCAAAGGCGCCGGGAGCCGCGTGTCCCACTTGCTAGTTAGCAGCCCTTCCATGGGGCTGGAGGAGGGCAGAGAGCTGCAGGAATATGGCAGGGGACGCGGAGAAGGACAAACCCTACAGGAGGCCGAGAGGTGTGCAGGACCTTGGAGAAGTCTCGCAGTCCTCTGCGCGGAGGAACGCGGCTCCGGGTGCGCGGAGCGGCTGCGCGCAGTGCGGGAAGAGCCGGCTGCGCTTCAGGGTCGTGCTGCTCCTCCAAAGCGCAACGCTTTGCTCGCACCGCCTGAAGACACCGGCGTCCTCATCGTCTAACATCGTCATTTCAGGCTTTTCCCTCTTTTTTTTGCCTTTTTTTTTTGTTTGTTTCTGGGTGATGCTTTTGAGTCCAGCCTGCTCCATCTCCAGGCCGAGCGATGTCACGCAACGCGTTCACAGAGCAGAGCTGCCGGGGGAGGATCGGGGCTGGAGGGAGAAGATGCAAAAGTTGAAGGATGATTTCCTATGCGAGCTCTTGGCTTTCTTTTTATTTTTTGTTTTCAGCCTCCCCGAGGCTTCTCAGCTCACAAATCTGTGTGCTCTGCTGGCAGCCGTGCTGACCGGCGCTGTCACATCGATGCTGCACATCGCAACGCGGTCTGCTGACAGCAGCTGTCCCGTTCCAGCCTACTTTGGGGACATCTCCTGCATAGCAGCTGAGTGTGCCGGATGGGAACGTCGAGGACTGCTGGGAGCAGACGGGGTTTGTCCTCAGGTCTGGGCTAGGCATAGTGCTGTGGAGTGAAATGCTTTGACAGAGCTCAGTGAGGAGCACGGGATGTGTTAAGCAGAAGGAACAGCAGGGAGCACAGCTCTGCTGACACTCTGCCTTTCTTCCCACCTGGAGCTCCCAGGTCTCCCCACACTGATACTGTGCAGCTTTCCAGCCCCTGTGCCCCACTGTGCCACTATGTGGGGCCGTTCCTGTATGCCCCAGCAGCACCGTGCCTTGAGCAGAGCCTTTCTGTGGGCACCCTTCATCAAACAGAAGAGGTTTCAAAGCGCTTCTCCTCTGTCCAAGGATGAAAGAGCCTCACTGCCTGCGCTCTCCCCAGCAATTAACTGCCGATCCCACTCATGCTTTAGTGAGTTCTCCTCATTAAAGAGCACAGGGTTCAGTGCTGGGGGCTGGCTAGCAATGAGAGCAACCTAATGCCATCCACACTCACTGAAGACTCTTGAAAGGGACTTGTTGCCATTTATCCTGCCCATTGCTCCCCTTGGAGACAGAGCATGAAGCCATGCCTAAGAAGGTACTGTAAGAAATTGGCCTATGGAGCAGGAAGCAGCCATGGCACCGTCACATTCATTTGTGGAAGGAGAAAGGACTGATCAGCAGCATATCCTGCTGGCTGCAGAGCTTCCCATCAGGGTTTGCTCGAAGTTGCCGAACGCATGAAGGTGTCACCAAGTGGGCAATGCGTGTGGCAGATGGTGAGAGCCCCGGGTCACAAGCTGTCGTGGCTTCCTGAAGTGGGAAAACAAATGCTTTTGCTTTTGCAAGTAGTTTCACACCTCGTGAAGGAAACCAGCGGGTGGGATGGGAGAGCAGGGCACGTCCACCCGGGAGCTGTTGGTTGTAAGCCCAGCTCCACCGATCAGCCCCAGAAATCTGTTAGCTTTAGAGGTAGCACTGAAAAGAAAATAGAAAGAAACGTGCAACGTGCACACCCATTCCCAAAGCCACGTTGGTAGCACGGCTTCTGTTTGTATGAAGAACCTTTGCATCCCTCCATTCAGGGATGCTCAGTGGCAGCGTGTGAGCTCCAACCATCTTTTCCCTTTTTGTTCTGCAGAGATCTCAGCCCCAGGATGCTGCAGCCAAAGGGCATCAGCAGCATTCCCAACAGCAGCTGCAGCTCATGGGCATTTATTGCCACGTGGACAACACGAGCCACCCGCACCACCTGCCCCATACATCTCCCCATGGTCCCTTCTGGAGGCCGACTGCTATTTATGGCTTTATCACAGACATGAGAACATTTGGGCTCGCTCCTCCATGCAAGCAAAACCCAAAGTTTTCTTCTAATCTCTGTGCAGAACGAATGCTGGCTCACTGCTCTATTTTTAGCCTCCCTGTAACGAGCGGCGAGAGGAGCAGCATGTTGATGAAGAGGGTTATTGCATGGAACTTCCCAGCATCTCTGTGCTTGGGGGGCTACAGCTGCGGGGCTGAGAGCTGCTGTTCTCCATCTCAGCACCACCCTGCCAGCTCAGGGCTGCCAAAGGGGCTGGAGAGGCACTGAGATCTGTTGGTTCCCAGCAGCAGGCTCTCTCTGCCCCAAAAGACCCCACCATGGTGGGATGTTGGTGGGTACATTTGGTTTCTCTTTGGCTTTAGAATCATAGAGTTTTTAAGGTTGGAGAAGACCTCTCAGATCACCACGTCCAATCCCAACCCATCCCCATGGTTCCCACTGACCAAGTCCTTCAGTGCCATGATGTGCTGCTGCTTTGACTTAGAGGGTTGAGCCCACGTATGAAATTCCTAATAGGAGAATGAAGAGGAGCCTTGGGCTGGGAAGGAAGAGATCCATGCCATAGTGCTGGCAATTGTTCTGGAGGGGGATGATGAGGCCTGGACACAAGGGAAGGGCAGAGTTCTTTGTGATGTGCTACAAGAGGAGGAATGAGACTGACCCAGATACATGAAATAACACTGTCCTTGGCAAAGCAACGCAGCAGGGGGGGGTTTGCATTCATCAGAAACCCAAGTCACAAACAGATGCACAAGGACACAACAGCTTCAACGCAACCAAATCCAAGTTCTGAAACCACCGAAGCCACCTTCCCTGTTCCACCAGCAGCCACCTCCATCCAAGTCTTGATGCAACGGGTCCCAGTTGGATGCCTCTTCTCCCCACAGCCATGGGCTTGTGCCACATCACGCCGCCAAGGTTGTGCTGTGTCTCACTGCCACCGGGAATGATGGCACCGTGGCACATTGTGGGTTTCTCCTCCAGTGCTCTGCATTAGCTGAAGCCTAGACAAGTCTGCTGGGTGCTTTCCCTGTGCCCCAGGGCTGCCAGCATGGCCCTGGCAGCAGGGAGGTCTCTGATCCCCATGCCATGTGTAGGACATGCTGGGACAGAGCCTGTCTGGCAGCTCCAGGTTCCTGGGCACAGCCTCATGTCCCCACCCTACAGTGGGAAACGTGGGCAGCCAGCAGTGAGCGCACAGGGGGTGAAACACGAGCCAGGGAATATCAAGGAAGCCAGGCCAAAAGCAGTGTGGGGTGTGAGAGGAATTTGTGTTCCCACCCACAGCCCACAGCCTGCTGCAGCAGGGATGTCCTGGGTTTCTTTCCACGGCTGATCCCAGGGCAGTGGGGCTTCAGGGATCTCTGTGGCCTATCCAGGAGGCAGAGGTCTGCCTGGTGTCCTCCTGGAAGGCCATCACAAGGAGGTGACAGCACCTTGCCTGGGGACAGGGGCATGCAGAGGGAATGCTCCTATAGATTCATAAAATCACAGAATCATTAAGGTTGGAAAGAGCATGAAGTTCATCTAGTCCAACCACCAACCCGCCCCACCATGCCCATGGTCACCAGCATCTCCAGCAGCAAACTGGGTGGCCACCAGTCCAACGGGGACCTATTTGAGAGGTGGGGCACACAGTGGGAAGGGTGCATGCAACCAGGGCAGGGCAGGACATGGAGGAAACGAGCAGCCTCAAAGCTTGTGTGCCCTAGGGATCATCACCCAGCTGTCCCCAAGGTGTTACTCAACTCAGCATGAAGATGCGGGGCTATCCTTGATCCTACTCAGAATCAGGGCTCAGGAAGGAGCCTCCTGTGGGGGTCCTGCATCCCTCAGAGCTGTGACAGCTGGAAACTGTTGGGATGGTTAACATGGGGACTTCTAGGGGGGCACTGCTTTGGCAAAGCCATGCAGAAGTGCAGCTGAGGGCTTGCTGAGTGCACAGCTGCCCACGCAGGGCTGAGTGGGGCTGAGCTCCCCGAGGGCGATGCTGCCTTAATCTGGAGTGAAAAGGTCGAGGTTTGCTGGGTTCCATTTTTCACCCTGTCCTCTCTCAACCCACAACAGTGCTCTGCGGGGCTCCAGCCCTGCTCTGGGAGAGGAAAACCTTTTGCAGAGCAAGAAGCCCCAGGAGCTTCCCATCCCCAATTGCCCCATAGAGCTCAGCCTGAGCCACCCACGTCTGCCTGTCCAAATAATTCCACTTTGCCCTTTAAAACTTTTCATCATTTTTCCCCTCCTCAATGAGTTGATGTCAACCTTTCCCTGCAGGCAGGTTTGGACTTTTCATAGGACCATAGAAAACAGCTGTAGAATCCTTATTAGAGTTGGGAAGGATCTTCTCTTTCTAACCTGCAGTTTGCCAGGTGAATCAATTAGCGCTCACAGGCAGTCACTAATAACCAGCACACACGTTGCCCTCTGGCTGACCAGCTTGAGGTTGATGCTGGGCACTGGGCAGCATGTTTGAGAGCTGCAAGTATGAAGCACAACCATGTGGTTGCTAACTGGGGGCAGTGCCAAGCAGGTGCTGGCAACTACAGGCACACCGTGTGCGCATCCATAGTGCACGGGGTGCGATGCGTTTGAATGCAGCCATGTGGATGCAAAGCAGAAAGCAAGATGCTCCAGCACTGCAAAGCGTGAGCAGAAGAGCACTTCCCTTCTCCAACATGGCACCCTTTGGAAATGGAGTTTGCAGAGAGTGCTCCAGCAGGCGTCGGCGTGCTGGGTGCCAGCCCTGCCGCAGCACCCACAGGCTGCACTAATTGGCATGGAAAGTGCTGCTGATTGCGAATGGCTCCAGCTCAGATTTCACCCTCGAGGAGCCTAAAGACTTTTCTGGGTGGGGTGTTGGAGTGCTGTTGGTGTTGGCCTCGTTTGGCTCTCTTTTAGGTTGGGAATGAAGTTCCCACAGATGGCGTCTGGATGGAGCTGGGCGGCTGAGCTGCTCTGGGTGCACAGAGGTGTTTGGGACTCAGGTTCCTTTTGGGATGCAGGAGGATCTGGCCTTGCTGCCAGCATCCTTGTGTCTACCAGCAGCATACAGCCAGAAGCAGCACTGTAAGGAAGGACGCCCCAACTCCAGATATTGCTATGCAAAGGGAATTACAACAAGCTCCTAGCATTGCTTCTTCCTCATTGTATTTCCCATAAAGGGAGGATCCTTCCTCCTGCAGCTGCTCCTGCAGCAGTGATCTGTGTTCCTGCAGGCATTGGGCTCCTCAGGGCTCTCTGGGATGCTGAGGATTTTGGTGCCTCAGGATGTTAAAGCTCTTTGTTGGGCACTGATGGCAGCCAGAAGAAGCAGACTGATGTGGTCCCACAGACAGTTTCCAGGCAGTGAAACTCCCGTGGGCTGTGGGGTGAGGTTGGTTTCTGGGCTTGGGAATGGGTTGGAGCAGCACAAAGCTCACCCCACACCGCACTGTCCAGCCCCATTGCAGCTCCTCCAAAGCACTTTGGTTGGGGTTCATGGGATGCCTGCCTCGCCCACAGGGTGCAGGGAAAGAAGATAAGGCTTCAAACCAGCTTTGATGCTGCAGATTGAGGGTGTGAGAAAGTCCTGCAAGCACACTGCCATGCTGATGGGTGACCATGAAGGCAGCATTGTCCACCCCGACATGAGGGGGGGCCCAAAATTCCCCTGTATGCATCATCTCATGCATGCTGGGCTCTGTCTCCACCAGTGCCAGCAGCAATGCCACCAGTGGGTGGCTGTATGGGGACACAAATGCCACCAGGCTCCTGGGTAGGGAGTGGGGAGCACTTCAGCACCCCATTAGGACTCAGTTTCTCCATGTTTGCTGGAGAGCTGCAGCTCTGCTATGCAGTCGGTGGCACTCGGGCATCCTGGGGTCACAGTGGAGCTGCAGAGAGGGCTGCTCCTTTTGCTGTCAGCATCCCTGCACCGCACTGTGCTCCTGCAGAACACGGAGCAAACCCTTGTGTTGGGTTCAGGGCAGCCCTGGAAAACATGCTTTAAAATCCTAATTGTGATCTTGGTATCCCTGTGCTCCTCTGACCCACTCAGCACCACATGATCCATGCTGTAAATCACCTGCATCACAGATAATTACAGCCCGGCTCTAATAAGCAAGCAAGAAGCCCATAATTATCCACAGAAGTTATTTGATGATTATTATTTTATTTTAATTAAGAAAAAGGAAGAAAGAAAGAAAGAAAGAAAGAGACACCCCAAACCCACAGGACCTCCATGGGTCTCATTGCTGTGACTCAGTGGGAGGGATGGGGCCGGACCCCAGCAGTGGGGCAGGGCTGCAGTGGGGCAGGGCTGCAGCACAGCCTGTAGTGTGGGGAATGTGGGGCTGTTTCTTCCCAGCAGTTCAGAGCAACTCAGATGCCCACTGCAGCCCTTCCACTGCCCTCTGCCCAGCACTGAGATGCTGAAGGATGCCGGTGTGGAGACCCACAGCATCCCTTGGATGGAGAGTTAATTACCCTTGTAATGAGCAGCACATGCTCTGTGTTAGGAAGGGATGAAGGAAGGAAGAGAGGAGGGCAGGGAAGGAAAGAAGGGTTTAAGTGTTTTGAGGTCTGTAGGTGATGGGAGAAAAGTGCAGGTCTTCAGCACTCTGGGAGTGATGTTACTGATTTCATTCTAAGTCAGACTCAGGTCTTACTGAATACATGTGTGATTTGTTCCATTATTAACAGCTGGGTGTGCTTTACCTGCTGGTACCTGAGGTTGAAACCAGTGGGAGATGTGAGTAAATGCAAAAGGGTTGTTCTGAGTGAGCTGGGAAGGGTGGGAATGTTTCTGTAAGGTCAGGGTAGGTCTTGTGGGGCTGTTGTGGCTGCTGCAAGCCAGTTTCTCTTTTGCAAGGCACAGAGATTGCCCTGTAGCATCCTGCAGGAGCACAGGGCTGGGGAGCGTGGGTGCACTGGGAAGGGTCTTGAGGGCATTACAGCCCTCCATCAGACATAGCACTGCATGCTGCTCCCTCAGGGGGCTGTAGGGTCCCAGCTGCTGCAGGCTCACTGAAAGCCACATCCCATGCCAGCTCCCAGCAAAGGCGAGCGTTTCCCTCCTGTGGAAGACAGCAGGATGGGGTTACACACAGGCAACGTAGCCCATTACCTCTCCTGGAAGAGCTGTGCACAGGGATGTCCACCTGCTTCAGATGTTGGTGGTGAAATGGAAGCGCATGGCTGAACCACCGATCCCCGCAGAGGCGTTGGGCAATGGGTGCTGAGCCAGCACAGCCTGTTCCGGCTGTTCTACGGTTTGCTCAGCATAGGAAATTGGGATCAGGCTGTGAAATTCCAGAGCTCAACATGAGGTGGTGCAAAGCATCCACTTCCCGTCCCCGAGCAGAGGCAAAGGAGGAGAGAGCGAAAGGCAGCAGGTGAGGGAGGTGCTGGGGAGACGTGGAAAGCACGAAGCCACCGAAACACAAAAAGAAATGGTGATGATATCCGGGCAGGGGAATTCATCTGGCCCTGCTCATCCCTAGAGCTGCTCTGGAAGAGGGATTCAGATGTTAAAAGGATTTTATATATATTTTTTTTCCACCATAAGAATAGATGTCGGAGGGCAAGTCGTGCTTTAGAGCTGTTAGTTACTCACGGAGCTCCCCAGGCTCGCGGTGTGACTGAAGCACCTTCGTTTCCCATTGGTGGGATGTGGATGTTAATGCACGCTGGGATCCCCAACCCCCCTGCTCCCAGCAACACTCTGGGTGTGAAAAGCAAGGAACCCCCTGACCCAAATGCACCGACACAGGAAGGGTGCTCCAAAACAGCCAGACGTGGGGCAGCCGAGGTGATCTCCTCATCCCTAAGGAATGTGACTCACCCCGCAGCGGTTGTTGTGTTGACACGGAGCTGCCCTTGCTTGCTCCACGCAGTGCCACTCGGTGCCTGCTGGCCCAGGGTCACCTCTGCCACCGGGGCCCAGGTTGGGGTCACTGCCGGCGAGGCAGCATTCCCATAGGAAAATGATTTGGGGGGCGAGCAGGGGGCTGCGATGGGGCCGCTTGTTTTCTGCATGGATATATGCAATAAGGGCTGATGTGGCTCGGCTGCAACCAAGAAAACCGTCCTCGGTGAGCGGTGCTGGAGAGGGATTTGCGATGAGGACGGGGCGCGCGGTGGCTCCGCTGCTGCGATCTCCCCTTCGTTTCCCATCACTACGGGGGCGGTCGGGCCCGGCCCGGCTCGGCCTCACCTGGAGCGGGCGGGGCGGTGGGGGGCGGCGGGGCGGGCAGCAGTTCGGTCCCGCCTCTCCCTCCCCCCCCGCCCCGCAGCTCTGCCGCCGCCCGCCCGCGCCGCCGCCGTCTCCCCCGCACCACCGCCGCCGCCTCCAAGATGCCCGGGCAGCGGCGGGGAGGCTGCCGCAGCCCGCTGGTAAGGGGAAGGGGGCACCGAGATCGCGTGGGGGGCACTGCAGGGAAATAAAGGGGAGGAGGGGGGGGCTGCAGCCCCGCCCTGGGTTTTTTTTTAGGGGTTCCTGTAGGATTTATGGGGCTCCGCCATCCGGTTATAGGGCGGGCGGCTCCGTGTTTCCGTGCCGGCCCTTTTCCCCCGGAACCTTCCCGCTGCCTTTTTAATTTAATGTAATGTTTTGGGGTGGGGGGTGCCGGTTTTTGTCGCAGCCGTTCCGCGGGGTTCGGCCGTGAGATCCGCTCTCCCGCCGCCCCCCAACCCGCTGAAGTTGAAATGGAAGCGGACGGTGAAAGAAGCTCTCCCGGCTCCCGAAAACGCAGCGGAGCGCGGAGAAATGCGCACCGGGCATCGCAGGCGCTGCGCTGAGCTCCGTGCGGTGCTGCCGGTCCCGAAGGGCAGCGCCGAGTTCTATGAAACGCGCCCCAACACCGCACGGTGCCCGAACCCACTGCCCTCTAACCCCCCCCCCCCAACCCCCTCGTCCCGGAGGGTCCCGCAGCGCTGCGGGGTTTGTGTGGGGCTTGAGATGCGGGAGGCGCTGCCGGGCGGCTGCAGGTGCTCCTTGCTGCGTTCCGGGTTCGGGTTTTTCCCCCCTCCGTTCTGAAGAGCGCTCCTCGCTCGGCCGCAGAACGCTGAGGGGGGGTTCGGCCGACACGAAGGGATCTGGGTTCCTCGAGGCCGCCCATGGGAAGTACGCAGCGATGAGGAGGAAGGCTGAAGGAAGCTGCTTTGGCTGGGGCAGGTGTTGGTGTGGTTCCGGAGCTCCGAGCGTGTCGCTCCGGATCCGTGTGTTGCTGTCCGTGTGCCGGTAGGCGGCATGGGATCGTCTCCGGAGCGCGTGAGATGGGTCGGTGACTTCGTGTTGGTTTTGTATCGGGATCATCTCTTCTTCTAGGGGTGGGGGGTGGGGGGAGCGCGTTCGCAAGCACGCTGTGGGTTTCTGCACGGCAGAGGGGTGGTTGGAACGTGTGGTTTTAGGGTTTGGGGGCTTCTCTTTTTGAGCCTCTCGGGTCAGTTCCTGACTCCGGAGCCATGTCACGCCGCAGGGTGACAGCTGTGCCGCCTCACTGGAGATGCCATAACCCCCAAACCAACAGTTTGCAGCACTCCATGCACAGCTCTTGCCAGATTTCTCCTCCCTCCAAATAATGCAGGCTATGGCCTGCCCCCAGCTTGCCTTTCCCTGAGAAGAGGGCACTGCATGGAGGCCAGCGAGAGCCTCCCTTGGCTGTCATCTCCAGCCGTGTGATGGCCTTGTGCCCCGGAGGGGGGGCTCTCCATCCCCCCCACTCACAGTCCTTGTGGTAACTCTGGCTGCTGGGATGTGCTGGGACGGGGCTGCAGTGTGGGGCGGTGGGGTTTTGGGCTGCAGAGGGGTTTCTAGTGGCCCCAATGGGCTGTGACAGCTCTCCTCCCACACTGCTGGCTGGCACAATAAGTGCCCTTTGTGCCGCTGGACACGCTGCCCTTTCTTAGGAAATGGCCCATTGTACAGCCTGGAGGCTCCGTCCATCCATCTGTGGGTTCCTTCCCAAGCAGGCAAACCCAGCGTGCCCAAAGGGACGCCCCATTCCTGCCCCCTCCTTGTGCCCACATCCCTTTCCCTGCAGAGCTTGTGCACGTTCAGAGCTCTTGTCCCCAGCATCACAACATCACCCGGTGCGCAGCACAGAGCTGGGGCTGCACCAAATGGGGCTGAGTCTGGTGCATTCCAGCAGTGCAGGAGATGCTTCCTGCAGGCCCCACGGCGCAGCACATCGTGGGGTGTCTGCCAGGAGCAGCCCGACTCGCCGACTTCCCATGACGTGGCTCAGGATTGGGAAATGAAAGGGGCTCTGTGCCTCTGCGGAATACCATTACCATTATTTATTGCTGGAATTTGTGTCTCACAGGGGAATTAATTGCTGGCTCTGTTCGTTTTGGGTCTTGTTTCGCCAGCCACGCGCTGGGGGGAATGGCCTAGAAATTAAATGTCGTTTGAATATGCAAACTCAGTTCTGAGTTGGTCGACCAAAGTGGGGGGAAAAATGAACTTCAGGCTGAGCTCTTCCTGGAGCTGAGCTGGAGCATCACAAGCATCAGCTGGCCCAGGGTCTGCGCGGGAGCAGAGGGAACGTGCACATGTACATCTGTGTGTGCACGGCAGGAGCTCAGCGTCCCACGGTGGAGAGAGCTTGGAGGTGGGTCAGGCATTGGTGTGGGTTGCCCTGGGTGGGGACCCATCGGAGCTGATGCCTGGGCTCTGCCATCTGATGGAGTTTAGGGGCAGGAGACCTCGTGGTGATGGTGTCCCTCCTCGGGGTGACACCCAGACTCCTGGAATCACAGAGCTATGGCAAAGCAAGCAATGGGTGCTGTGCTTTTTTAGGGTGGATGCACAGACCCAGGCCTTTACCTCTGCTCAGCACATTCCCCTGATGGCTCCCAGCTGCGCGTTGCATCACGGTACGGCTGAGGCATGCTGGGACCTGGCCATGGCTCTGGGTGCCTGCTTGCCTGGTTTTCATTCACCCTCCCAGGAACCTGCTCTGTTTTGTGCTTGGAGCTTTTCCCTGGCTGCAGGGAAGGGATGGGGGAAGCAAGGAAAGGTCTGTATGCCAAGCAGCTGTGGCTGCTGCCATCCACTTTTCCTCTGTGGCAATGCCCCTGGGGTCACTGATAGCCCCGGAGCCTCTGCTTCCTCCTGGGAAATGTTTCCTTGATAAGGAGGGGCTTGTTTGTGCTCTTGTTCCATCCTTTCTCATTTCTCCTGGAGAAAGTCTCCCAGAGAGGCTGCACGGAGGCAGTGAGTCCCCAGGTGTTTGCATGGGGAGTACCAAATGTAGAGGATGCTGCAGCCCCTGGTAGCCCAGGGATGAGTGGGTGGGATTACTGCTTGCCAGCTGCAATGAGGGTAAGAGCTGTCCTGCTCTGTGACTTGTTTGCCCTTTAGGAGAAGGAAGCCCTGCTGGTTGTGACCATAGGAGCTCATGCTGTGTGCTTCTGGCCCTGTACCTCCATGTGCGACACACTCGCTTTTTGGTGGCACGTGTTGTCCTTTAGTCACGAGTTGAATTTTCACCTCTCTTATCGGTTGGCTGAAGCTGTGTGGCAGTGTGTTGGAATGGGGGTGATGGAGGTGGGATGCAGCTTGATGTGGTGGTGGAAGAGCTTTGAGCCTTCCAGCAAAACCCCCATACATCCCAGGGGCAGCCACTGTCCTGGGTATACCACCAAGCCCCCAAAGGATGGGCAGTGGCTGAGTAATGTCCTCCCCATGGCAGCCCCTGAGCCCGCAGTGGGGCTGCCCCCATATGGGGCTGTGAGTTGAGCCTTGCTGCTGTCCCACCGGCCCTGGGTGCCTCTTCCTGAGCTGAGCCCAAAATATCTCCTACCTGCATTGTTCTCTTGTGGGGGATTACTGCTGATTGCTCCCCATTGTCCTCAGTTCCTGCAGGAAGCCCTGTTTATCTTACCCGCTTGGCCAGGAATGCAGCCCCACGCAGGCAGCACGGATATATCTAAACTTAGACGGAGCTGGACAATGGCCTTTGCATTTCCCGTCTCTGTGGCATCTGTCGCGTCCTGATGTTGTGGTTCTGGGGCTGAGTTACGTGGCCACCAATTAGCAGGGCACAAGGGCATTGCAGAGGGGAGGTCTGAGCAGCCCTTCTCCCATTTGCCGTGGCTTTGTGAGCGTGTGCCAGGCACTGAATAGGGGCAAAGCAGCGCTCGGAGCTGGGCACGTGTTGCGGCTCGTGTTGGGATGCACCACAGGGACAGCTGTGAGCTGATGGGCACTGTGGGGCCGATGATGGATGGGGAGCATGGGGTGGGCAGGAGGAGCCCCCTAGTAGGGCCTGGGTGTTCCCTGTCCCTTCATCTAGTTGGAGAGGTGCCGGCTTCTGTTGGAAATAACAAAGCACAGCAAATTGAGCAGCACGAAGGGGAGAAACCCAGAGGAGGAGCTCTAAGGGGGTCTGAGGCTGCATGGTATCCCAATACAACATGGAGAAACACACGCAAGCTGGCTAATGCTCTTTAAGAGCACTCTGTCTTAAGGATGTCCCACAATGAAGGCTCCTTCAGTGCATGCAGGGTCTGAGGGTCCTGGGGAGCATGGCTGGCTCTGTGCTGCACTGTGTTTGCTTGTAGCAGCTGGATGCAAACAGCATCTGTGCTGGGAGACACACAGGACCCCCGAGCTTTGCATCTGGTTCAGTAAGGGAGCTGAGCTTCCATGGGGCAGCTGCACAGCTGTGTGTCTCTGTACCCCATACATCTCCGTGCAGCATCCATCCTTGGGATGAGAGCTTGCAGCCGTGCCCTCCCCTTGTCCTTGCAGAGCCAGAGCCCTCTGGCTGCTTGCAAGGCTGCAGCACAGCTCCAACTACATTACTGCTTACCCGGGGCTGTGTGCCATGCCCCTGTGCCAGCTCTGTGTGCTGGGGTCTGGGCAGGTGGATTTCTTGCTGGTAGGGTCCAGTGTTTCCACCAGGCTGATCTTTAAAGTGCTGAGAGAGCCAGAGGGATTTGGCTCCCAGAGTGGCCGGGTGCGCTGGGCTGTGAAGGGGAATGGCAGCTGGTGGGGGTGGGGAAGAGAGCAAAAGGCTCCAGGATGGGCAGTGGTTTGGGAAAGGTGGTGGGACTGTGGGCCATCTATTGTGGTTGCTGGGCCTGGGTGCTTGCAGGATCTGCGTGGTTCCCAAGTAGCACACTATGGGGCTGGCACCTGGGGCTGGGTCTGCACAGACCCCAAATAATGCATGATGGGGCTGGCACCTGGGGCTGGGCCTGTGCTGATCCCAAATAGCACACTATGGGGCCAGCACCTGGTGCTGGGTCTGCACAGATCCCAAATAGCACACACTATGGGGCCGGCACCTGGTGCTGACTCATGGAGCTGCTTGATGAATAGAGATTTGTTATGGGGCTGGAAAGAATGGAAGTCACACGCAGTGGGGCCGTGACTCCCCCACCAACACCACCATGTTGGCCACCAGGTGTTGTGTGGGCTTGGTGAATTGGGAAACCCCCTTTGCTGGGGCAGGGGAATGAAGCACAGCACCCCCAGCAGCGGTGATGGTGCAGGGCCTGGCATTGCTGGGAGCAGCATTTGAGAGGAGGGGGATGCGCCACCAAAAGTAGTGAGTGTGGATGAGCCTGACTGCTGTGGGGCTGGGAGTGAATGTGGGGCTGAGGGCGGCCATGGGGCCGGGTGGGGGTGTTGCTTTTCCTTATGTTTGCTTCCCAGCTCCTTTTCCCAAAGACAACGAAAAGCGCAAAGACGGCGGCTGCCCGCCTTTCCTACCCTGCTGTCACGGAGCCAATTAAGGAAAGGGTTGCCATATTTTTATAACTTATTCTTTTTTTTTTGTTGTTGTTCTTTTTAGTCATAAGGGTGGAACAACGCAGCGTATTTTGTAAGGCTCGTTCTTGGAAGCGGCGGAGCCCTTCTGGCTGCAGTTATTTCCTTGGGGGGAGAAAAGAAGGAAGAGAAGGAAAGGGGGGGTTAAGGCAGGGGGGTAATTAAAAGGGAAAGTTGTGGTTGATGGGCCTGAAGGGGCTGCACTCCCCACCTGTGAGCACTGGAGAACTGCCCTGGAGAGGAGCTGAGTGGTTTTGTAGTGTGGAACACTGAGCTGTCCTTGGGGGTGTGCAGAGCTCCGTGGTGGGGGGGAATGGGGAGGCCTGGAAGAGGTGATGGGGTGCCTTAGTGATCCTCGATGCGGTTCCCTGATGCATCCTATGGGGCTGGTGATGCTCTGGGCTGGTCTGCAGGCTGGGGATGCACAGGCTGTGTGCAGACATGGGGCACGTGGGGGTCTGCTGTGCTTCTCCTGTCCCTGAGCTGCTGCTTTCCTTGACTGCCTGCTGGGAAGCAGAGAGGAGGATGCACAGAGCAGCACGTGGGGTTATGTGACAGAGTGCTGAGCAGCCAACATGCATGGGGAAGATGCTGCCCGTCTGCTTTTCTCTCCAGCTTTGTTTCAGGGCTGTTTGCAGGCAGTCACATCCCAGCCCAGCTGCCCGGCGCTCCCCTATGGCCCGACTGACCCTTGGGCACAATGAGGTGCTGTTTGTAAAGCCCCGTTCCCTCCTCGAGTTGTTTTTATTTTTTAGGGAGTTAATGACTATCAACAAAGCAGATTTTAATCTGATCGGTTTCTTCCTCGTCCAGGACATCAAAGGGAACATCAAAGCATGCGGCATGAAAGGCTCCGGAGCGCCTGATGCATGCAGGTGCAGCACCCACTCTGCATGGCAGCACGGTCTGCAGGGCTCCTTGCTGTCTAAAAGATGCGGTCCTGGAGGAAAACAAAGGTTAATGTGTGAATGGCCGACAGGGCCAAAGCAAAGGAAGGAGCTTCAGAGGAGAGGATGCTGTGCTCTGCCCTGAGCATCGCAGCAAAGCAGTGGGGTGAACTCTGTCTGCCAGGCGGTTTGTGACACTATGGAGCCTGCAATAAGATTGCTGCAGCATTTATGATACACAAAAGTCCCATTGCTTAATGTCATGAGCCCCCTGAGCAGGAGAAGCTTGAGCTGTGTGGGGTAAGGAGGACAGGCAGAGTGCTGATGGTGTTTGCTGTTGGGGAGCAGGCAGAGCTGCGAGTTAACAGGAGGGGGTGCAGAGAGGTGAGAGATGCTGCACGCCCTCTGCAGCTTGCATCTGGGATCTGTGAGCTCCTGGGTGATGTCTGCCTTCTTTCTTGGGGTAGAGGTGAGCAAAGAGAAGGCAAGAGGTGGGTACAGAGTGGACACAACATGCAGCTTCTCCCGGATAGTTTCTTCCTGAACTTGTGGTCTGAATTGGAAAGCAAAAGCTGGAAGCTATTGAGGGCTCCTGGAGGGGTGGCTTTAGCACTCCATGCACACCTCTCACCCTTTGGGTACCAGCACTGACATCCCATGGGCATATTCCCTCACAGGTGTCCCCTATACCACAAATTTCAGTGACCCCCCCCCCTCCCATCCTGTCCCTTCTGTGCATCCTTGGCCGCAGTTTGCATTTTCCACCGTGGATCATCCCCAGCAGCCGCAGTGCGGGGCTCCCCCAGCCTCATCCCACCTAATTAAACGCTGCCTCTCATTTGCAGGAGATGTTTCCGGGCTGGTGCCTATCCTGTGCACTCACATGCTAATTCTGAGCAGGCTCCTCCTGCGTGTTCCTGCACCGCAGGGAAGCAGCGGGGCTGGCTAATTGATTGCAGTTTCACCAGCGGCACGGGCTGCTCGCCTCTAATACAGAGCAGACCCGGAGGAAGCCCACCGCCGTGCCCCTCCTCGTTAATTAGTCCTTGCTACCGCACACAGCCGTGCTGAAGCTGGAGGAAAGCATGCGGTTTCTCTTGTTAGCACCCGGCGGGCTGTTATTCTCTTCCACGTGCAAGCTTGCATTTTGGGGACACTCAGGCAGTGGCTTGAAAGGAGCTCACTGCAAGCCTGGAGCTGCTTTTCCCCCAGCTGGAACTGATTTGGGCGTCATTGGCTTGAGGACAGCTGAGAGCCAGGAGTGTGCAGCCTGTCATTTGGCTGTTCTTCCTTCCCTGCTCCTAGAAGTGGGCAGCTGGGAGTGTTAGACTTCAGGAACCGCATTGCTCGGTTCCTGGGTTGCAGTTTGCCTCTTCTCCTTCACCAAAACGAGGAGGGGCTGTGCAGCCACCAGGGAAGTCGTTCATGGCCTGGCTTTGCCCTCAAAGTCGTGGGAAAGCAGCACGGCCCCCGGTTGCTTGCTTTTAGCAGCATGGAATCGTGTGGTTTCTCCCATTTTTGTTCTTGGCTGCACTGTTCGAGTCGTCCTTCCTGGCTGGGGTGGAAGGTGGTGGAGAGGCCCCTCCTTGTGCTCCCAGTGCATCTCCCATCCTACAGAATTCCCTCACGCTGGTACCAGTTGGGGGCCAAACTGGGCAGCATTGGGGTGCAAAAGATCACAGAATCATTCAGGTTGGAAGAGCCTTTTCAGATCCCCAGCCCACCCCACCGTGCCCATCCCCACATCCCTCAGTGCCACGTCCCCACAGCTCTGGGACACCTCAGGGTGACCCCACCAATCCCTGGGCAGCCATGCTGTGCATTACTGCCCTTTGGAGTTTAACCTAACACCCAACCCGACCATCTCGTGGTGCAACTTAATGCCATCACCTCTCATCCTTTCACGGCTATCTCGGAACAACAACTATGAGACTGATGCCTCTGCGTGACCCCAATGCTCCCTGGGCAGCTGTGCATTGCTGCCCTTTTGGAGCCACAAAGCTGTGCAGATTCCCTCCATCACCAGCAGGCATGTGTGACCTCCCGCTGGGAAGGAGCTGCCCAGCTTTGTTTCTCACCCCTCACCTCTGCTCTCCCCCCTGGCAGGTCACAGACCAGCTTCCCAGGGTTTTCACACTGGATTGGGATCGTTTTAACTAAAGATGGAAACACTGGAGTCCGAATTGACCTGCCCAATCTGCCTGGAGTTATTTGAAGACCCTCTGCTTCTACCCTGCGCCCACAGCCTGTGCTTCAGCTGCGCCCACCGCATCCTGCTGTCCAGCTGCTCCTCCGGCGAGAGCATCGAGCCCCTCAGCGCCTTCCAGTGCCCCACGTGCCGCTATGTCATCTCCCTCAACCACCGTGGCCTGGAGGGCCTCAAGAGGAATGTGACCCTGCAGAACATCATCGACCGCTTCCAGAAGGCGTCACTCAGCGGCCCCAACTCCCCCAACGAGAGCCGCCGCGATCGGCCCTACCGCCCCAACCCCACCATGTCGGTGGGAGGCGAGAGGATCGCCTGCCAGTTCTGTGAGCAGGACCCTCCAAGGGATGCTGTCAAGACGTGCATCACCTGCGAGGTGTCCTACTGCGACCGCTGCCTGCGGGCCACGCACCCCAACAAGAAGCCCTTCACCAGCCACCGCCTGGTGGAACCCGTGCCCGATGCTCACTTCCGTGGTCTGACCTGCCTGGAGCATGAGAATGAGAAGGTGAACATGTACTGCGTGGCTGACGACCAGCTCATCTGTGCCTTATGTAAACTGGTGGGGAGGCACCGGGATCATCAAGTAGCATCGCTCAGCGATCGCTTTGAGAAGCTCAAGGTAAGGGTTGTGGTGGCTGGGGTGTGCTGCGGGGCCTCTCTGAGGTGGGGGATGGAGCTTGTGGGCTCCTCCAGGTTATGTGTTTCCAGGGCTGCTTTGCTGGTGAGAGGCTCTGCTGCTCATCGGCTTCCTTGGATGTGGATGGAGAGAGTGGGGAGCGTGCCCGTGCTCAGCAAATGGCTTGGAAATAGGAGTGCTCCATTGGAGTCACTGGCCTGAAAAAGGATTTGGCTTAGCAGTAGGTTCCTCATGGCCAAACTTTATGCTTAGATGAGAGATGAGATGGAGCTGAGGGGATCATAATTGCGAGAAAGATACCGAGGCATTGGAGTGTGCCCAGAGAAGGGCAGTGGTCTGGAGCACCAGCCCTATGGGGATGGGCTGAGGGAGCTGGGATCATTCGGTTTGGAGAAGAGGAGGCTCAGGGGAGGTCTCGTTGTGCTCTCCATCTCCCCAGAAGGGGGTTGTGGCAATGTGTGGTCAGTCTCATAGCTGTTGTTCCCAGATAACTATGATAGGATGAGAGGTGATGGCATGAAGTTGTACCAGGAGATGGTCAGGTTGGGTGTTAGGAAAAACTCCAAAGGGCAGTGATGCACAGCACGGCTGCTCAGGGATTGGTGGGGTCACCTTGAGGTGTCCCAGAGATGTCGGGATGGGCATGGTGGGGTGGGCTGGAGCTGGACTTGGTGATTTCAAGCTCTTTTCTGACCTGAACGATTCTGTGATGGAGGCAGAAGGAAGCAGGGGTTGAGCCTCCCCTCTCCTGCCCCAGCACTCCAAACTGCTCCTTCGGCCTCCCATGGGACACCTGGCAATGGGCAGTGCCACCTCCAGCACGGTGTTGTCCCAGCAGTGTCACCGCACTGCATTTCCCATCCTCATACCCACAAGCTGCAGAAAGGAGCAGTAGTTTTCCAGCCCCCTTCACTCCACCCTGTGCCTCCTATCGATCCAGAGTGAATCCCTGCTCTGTGCTCACAGAGAGCAAACTTCAGGCAGCCCTCTGGGGTGCTCCAAGCTTCATTTCTATGCAGCGCCTGTGCCGGGGCTGAATACCATGTGAACCCGTGTGGATGATGCTTGACCTATATAAAGTTAGAAATCCCTCTCTGTCCCCCACGCATCCTCTGTGGGTCTACAAAATGCTCTAAATTCTCTCTCTTTTTTTTTCTTAATATAAAAAAAAACAACAGAGCTGGTCCTATCCGGGGTCACAACGATGGGGCTGCGCCTGCGGTTGTGTTCCAGTTGCAGCCCTTCTCCAACACTTCTTCCTCAGTCCTGTAATGTTCTGGGCTTGTGCTGCCCCACAAGTGCTTTTCTTGGCTCATTCCCTCGTTAATCCCTCAGACAACATCGATTTTTCTGCTCTCGCGTTTCCTGAGGGCAGAAGAAATACTTCCATCACTTGCAAAAATGGAGATGATTTCTTCCTTGCGCTCCGGGTTGATTAGAAAAGGGAAGAACAAAGGTTTCTCTCCAGGCATCCGTCTTCCTAGACAGAGAGTTTCCCACGAGCTGCTTCCCGGGCAGGTTTCCCACCTGCCCTTCCCAGAACCTCCCAGCCCTGTGCTGGTGACACAGCCCCTCGGTGTGCCTCACCTCCGTGTCCCCCTCTCAGCGCCAGCGCAGAGTTCTTCGCTTCAGAACATTCTTTTTCCATGAGGAAATGTCTCAATTAGCAAATTGGAAACCTTAGAAAGGAAGGTCCGTGGCTGTTTGCGTGCAATAGGACCCTGGGACAGGAGTTAAAGCCCTTTTCATATTTCCCCATCGTGTCGGTGAGCCAAGCAGGCTCATGTGAAGGCAAAAGCCCTGACAAACTAAGCTGCTCCAACCGAATCTGTGTGTGCTGCCAGAACAACCCCCCCACCCCCCTCCATGTTTGAATAACAGTCCTAAGTGATTTTGGATGAGGAGGGAAGCTCTCTTCTGCTATAAACATTCCCCTGTGCTGCTCATCCAGCATGGGCGGATTCCTTGCTCCCTGGCAGAGCAGCAGCTTTGCTGGCACGGTGCTCCAGCAGCCTCCTGTTCCCCCTTTCCCTCTTGCAGGTGGGAATTGGCCAGGTGAGGAGTGTTTGGGGATGGACGTGGGATGTGAGCATTCCCTAAGGCAGGCTGGTGAATTGCTGCTTTACCCCTTGCCACGCGAGGAGGGAATGGAAGAAGTGCATTTTGAAATGCAAAGCTGCATCTCTGCCTGCTCAGCTGAGCTAAGAGGGATGAAGGTTTTGCTGCCTGTGTGAATGCCAAATGAACTGCAGTGCAAGCTCCATCCACGCAGGCAGAAATGCCTCATCCGAGTTGCGCTCTGCTGGGGCCTCAGGTGAATCTCGGAGTGTAATAGACTGCAAAGCATGGAAAATCAAACTGCGCCGGCCTGTGCTGCTGCGTGGCTTTAAACACACTGGCAATCAATGGTTGGTTTCAAAACTAAGCCATGCGTGGTGGAAACTTCTTCCTTCTGTTGCTCTTTGCACTGTAGTTGCTGTAGGGCTCTGGCTGACATGGCATGGCTGCAGTGCCCTTGGCTGGGCAGCAGCTGTGCTTTTCTTGTGCTCTTCTTTGAGTGCCTTGTCCAATGACACAGGATCGATCCTGAGCCAAGCTCTGACACCAGAGTTAATATCTGCAGCTGCCTTTAGTCCTCATCTGCTCTCAGCTTCAGCCTGTAGCCCTGACTATGGTTGGGCCTGTTGCTCTTTATGGAAATGCATGGGGTCCTCTGCCCACTTGATGCTCTGCAGCCCCATGGGAGCTGCCCTGCAGCATGGCTGCCCACAGCTTTGATCCTGCTGCTCTAGCTAGCAACGCCTTTCAGATTTATTACTATTATTATTGCATGTGTGCAATGGAAACTTGGAACAAGTGACTTTAATTTGTCCAAAGCGCTGTGCATTCCGCAGACCTCCTTGGTGGGGGCTCTTTGTTGTATCCCAAAGCACTGCAGTTCTGCACGCTGGAACTAGGACCTAGGCATCTCCAGAATGCCCACATGCCATTGCAAGGTGCTTTAGGACCCACCTCTACTCCCTTGGAGGTGTGTTCTGTTTCTGTTATTCCGTGCATCTCCAATTCTGCATGTTTACACCACACTGCTTGCCCAAGGCGCGTTGCTTTTGGGTGCTGTTCTTGCTCCACCAGTTTGTGGATGACATCTCTCTGCCCTGCCTCCTCCTGCAGCTCTCCCTGCACAGCTCTGCTCCCAGCAGATGGGCAGCATTGCGAACATGGGATGCTGTGAGTGGCCCAAACCCAAGCAGGCTCGCTGCTGACTTTCTCCATGGCGTTAGGGCTAGGAGCAGCCTACCTGCTCTCCTCAACAGCTGTAAAAATCAGCACTAAAAACAGAATTAAAAGCAGGGTTGGGGAGGTGAGAGCACGCTGGGTTTGCTGCGTGAGCTCTGGAGGCTCTGCAACAGAAGGAGTTTGCAGGGAAAAGGGGTTTTGTGCCATCAGTAATGCACTGCTTTGCTTCTCCTCCTGCACCAGTCCTTTTTCAGGAGCTGGGTCGGGGGCAGCTTGCTCTGCTGCTGCTGAGATTTCTATCGATCGACGTGCTGGAAATAGCCAAAAAAATTCAAATGGAGTTAGCGCTTTCATTCCTGCTCTTTGCTCCAAGAGGAGCACTAAGCCGTCTCCCACCATGCTTTGTGCCTCCGGTGCCTTATCGTGAGCGTGACTGAAGCTGGAGAAATGTACTGAATAAGTCCCTGTGCTACACAGCTGCTGTGCAGGGCAGTGATGGGCACCGCAGGGCTCTTCAGAGGGCGGTGGGATGGGAAGAATGAGGGCAAGGAGCCCCTCCTCGGTGCTGAGCGTGGGGCTTCTGCGCCTGGGGACTGAGGGACGTGTTCTCGCTTGCATGGTGTGAGTCACTGAGATTGTTGCTTCATTATGATTTACTGTACTGCCATGGGGCTAAACTGCATTTTATATGTGTGTGTGTGTGTAGGGGGGTGTTTTTTAATTTTCCTTTTCCCACGTGCATACAGGAGCTGAAAGCAGCAGGGTCAGTGCTGGCACAGGTGCACAACCTCTGGTGCATTGTGTGCAGCGCTGGGCTGCTCCCACAGAGGCAGATCTGCTTGGGTTGCTTCTCTCCGGGTCCAGACTGGAGATGGAGATGCAAAGCTTTGTGGCTGGCTGTTTTTGGCATGGGAGATGCCAGAGTGGTTTTTTGGTGTGCTGGAGGTGCAGGTTTAGGGTCTCTCTTGAGTGAATGGTCATCTCCCATTGCATCCATTTGGGACACCTGCATCCATGCCAGCTTGGTGTTGCTTGGATTTGCCACAAACACCCGTGTGAGGTGTGCTGGCGTTATGGGCTGCATGAAAATGCAAAGCTTTCCTGGCTTCTTTGCCCTGCAATGGGAAAAGCGATCAGTGCGTGCCCTCTTGTCTGGTGTAGCTCCCCCTCTGCAGCATTGGTCACTCTTTCTCTGTGGGTCAGAAGGCCCAGGAATCAGCACTGAGTGCTGCGTGCCATGATTTCCCTCCAAGAGATCCCATTTATGAGCAGGGGGTTGGATTTTTTTAGTGAATGATTGTGAATGCCCCTGCCCTGGAAGCACTCAAGGCCAGGCTGGATGCATGGGGCTGTGAGCAATGGCAATTAGCTGAGTGGGAGCAGGATGAGAGGTGATGGCCATGAGTTGCACCGTGGGAGGGTTGGGTTGGATATTGGGAAACGTTTCTTCTCCAAAATGGCATTGATGCAGCAGCACAGACTGCACACAGGGAGCAGCGGGGTCACCTGGAGGTGCTCTAGAGCAGTGGGGATGTGGCACTGAGGGTGGTAGTGATGGGCATGGTGGGGTAAGGTGGGAATCTGGAAGGGCTTTTCCAGCCTTAATGATTCTATGATTAATAATTGGTGGGGAAGCCCCTCTCAAGCCCCATGTACTAGCAAGGGGGTATGGAATGTGCAGAATTTCCTGCTCAAAGGGGCTTTGACAGGCAAAGATTTGTGCAGCAGAGCAGGAAGCGCGTTGCACCTCCAGTTACACAACGTTTTCCCTTGGCAGAAGCTTGGGTTTATGGCCTTTAGGGAATGCTTTCTTGTTCAAACCCCCCAACATGAGATGTTTGATGTGTGCCAATGGGCTTACGGGTGGAGAGCCATGGAAAGCAGGATGGTGTTGGAAAACACACATCCTGCTCAGGAGTAATGGGGTGGATGGCAGCCATGGCCCCCAGGTCAAGCAACAGCTTGGGACTCTGGGGTGCCCACCCCATGGGCTGCCCCTCCCTTTGGGTCTCAGTCCTCCTGCTGTTCTGCACAGCTCCACCGAGTTGCTCTGTACCTGGAATGATGATCAAGCGCTGCAAGAATAACGCAAGCAATAATAATGAAGAAAGGGATTTAAGTGCATGCGAAGTCCAGCAGTGGCTTTGGCTGCCTCTTGCGCTGGGTGGGGGCACGGTGTCTGTCAAACAGGCTTACGTGGGAGATGACGAGTTGAGCAGTTCAATTTTCTATTTCTGGACAAGGGGAATAATCTCTAATACATAATACTTCTTCCTTGCTGGAACAAGTCTGTGCCAGTCCTCGAGCTGCAGCCCTGCAGTTTTTCAAGCCAGTTTTGGTTCCCATCAACCCTAATCTTCGTTGCATCCAGCCCTTGTCATGGGATGGAACAGCTTTTTATTTTCCTCTTGTCAACAGATTTATTAGCAGTTCAGCCGCTTTCATGCCACAGTTTTCCTTCTAACATCTCTCTGGAGGCTTCGGCTTGGAGTTCCCCATTGCCGTTCTTCAGTTCCCACTTAGCACTGCTTTTCCTCTCCTGCTGCTGCTCTGCAGTCCAAACTCTTGCTGGGCAAACTCAAAGCGGGCGTTTTCCTCCCCAGCTCAGCACGTCTGTTTCCTGTAACAACTGCAAGCTGTTATCGTTTTGGGGCTTCTGTCTGACGGTGGCTGCGGGGGTGTGGGGCTGAGCTTCCGCTGCTTTGGTTCTGCCTGAATAGGTTTGCTTGGGAAAATGAGACTGGGTCCCACCTTCCAAATGAAGCACCGACCCCACAGCATCACCCCCAGCTCTCCATTCCTGGTTACGCTTATGGTTCCTGCCATTCCTGCCCCGCGTGGATGCTGCTTATTATTCAGGATGTGTTTCATTCTGGGCCCTCATGAATATGCAGAACATTATATTAGCACGGCTTGCTTCGTTAGGCTGGGAAGGCACGGCTCCTGTTGGCTGCGCTCAGCTATTCCCTGTGCATCCGCTCGCTCGGAGGACGTGTCCTGGGAGTTCCAGGCTCTTTCAGTAATTCAGAGGCTGGGTAATGTACATAGATGGCATAGGGATTTCTGAGCAGGCTCGAAGTCATGCTCTGAGATGCCGCATGTTGCTGTTGTTATCACATTAAGCCCTTAAATAGGCGTGCAGGCGTTATTAGGTGATTTTTACCGTGACGGCTGGCATGCTGCTTTTTGGTTTTGTTTGTTCAGAGGAGAAAAACTGATTTCAGTATCCTGCCAGAGTAATGGGCCTTGTGTAGAAACGGATGGACCATAACAGCGTGCGTGCTCATCAAAATCCCTCCGTGCTGGGGCTGGAAAAGGACCTTGGAACCATGAGGTCGGAGATCTGCAGAGCTCCTGTTCTGTTCTTCCCTGCAGGGCAGCACTTCCAGCTTTGCCCTTCTGCACACACCTTGTTTAGGTTGTTCTGTGGAGATGGGGAAAGCAGAGCCTCCTGGGCTGGCTATCAGGCCTACAAAATCATGTACCCTGTTGCTTTGCATGGGTGGCTGTGGTGGGAGAGCCCTGTCCTCGTGGGATGTCCTGGCTGCGCGGTGCGGGGTGACAGTGCTGGGCTGGCACCATGCTGTTCTGCGGCATGGAGCAAAATGGTCACCAGATGTGAAGAGCAGAGATGTTCCTGATCAGCTCTATCTCTATGCACTGGGAGTGCCTTCAGCTCCTGCCAGTTGCATTCCTTTAATATGGGATGCAGTCCTGCGCACACGGTGCTCCTAGGATGGGATATCTGGTGCCATTGCTGCTGTCCCATCAGCCTGGGGTGAGCAGGGTTTCCCTCACCATGCCCCATGGGTGCGCTTGTGGTACCACGGCAGCAAGGGGTGAGTTAGAGCATTAAATGCTCTTAGCAGTATATGGCTTTTCCCCCTGGGAAAGCTATGGGGAACCCCCCATGTTCGTATGGGCGTTGCTGATTGATGGGGTGCACCCATGGGCCATGTGCAGGAAGGCGTGTGTCCCGCACAGCGTGCCAAAGCAATAAATCCAAATTCCTTCCGTGCTGCTCAGATGGAAGGGGCTTTTGGGAACCAAACATCTGGCATCCGGAGGGGTCCAAGAGCAAACGTGCATGGGATGTCCTTCTGTGTGTGCTGCTGAATGGGGATGGGTTGGAAATAAAGGTCGGGGCGAAGGAGAGCGCTGCACTGCAGCTCCGCATTCTGGGGTTTGTGGTGGAGAGAGCTGAGGAGATCCAAAGTCTGATGTAATAAGCCTCAAGAAATGATCCTCATTGGCCTACAGGGAATGAATGAGTCCATGCGCTGATGAAGGGGATGTTTTAATGAGCTGCGGGGTAGCAGGGCAAAGGGTGTCTGCAGGCGGCGTTAACAAGACGGAAAGCTCCTTGCGATGTGTGTTGGTAAAAGCTCGTCTTAAAATAACTGACCCTGAGTACTTCCATACTGCTGCAGTGCTGGGAGAGCGGGGTTGGGATTAGCAGTGGGTGGAGGCTGCCGGGTTTATTGGGTGCGAAAGAGGAGAGCTGGACCTCGTCGGGCAGCAGCTGCAGGCAGCGTTCTGGGCGGTGCAAAGGGAAGATGGAGTTCTGCAGTGGGGTCTGGAGATGCTCTATGGGGCCCAAAACTCACCGAATCCATCAGGGTGCTCCGCAGGTTTCCATTTCTTTCCAGCCATAGTTAGCTTCTCCAAAGATTTCTTACCAGAAGCTTCTTACACTTGGTTCCTCCATGGGAAGCCAAGTGAGCTGGAAAATAGGGCTTAAAGATAGCATTGGGGGGAACAGAGATAGCCAGGATGGAGGGTGACTGTCTAGGGTTGTGCCTGCAGCATGAACTACTGACAGCTGTGAGGTGAGGACAGCTGAGGATTTCTGTGCCTATGGGATGCAGAGGTGCAGCACCATCCGTCCCTTTGCATGTGATGCTCACAAGGCTTGGGTGAAGTTCTCTCATGGAAATAAAACCCCAAAAGCCCCCTGGCCAGCTGGCTGAGCATACAGCACAATTCAGCTGGCAGAAGCAGTGGTGGGCCTCCAACACAGGGCTGGTTTCTGAGCTGCAGCCGACCTGGGAAGCAGCTGTGCAGGAGCTGTTCATGCAACTGAAATGGGTTCCCAGAGAGCAATGCTGGCTCAGCTGTTTCCCCATGCAGCGCTTTGATCCGACAAGCAGAGGGGCTGTAAAGTCTTCATCTCCACAGAACATGAGCTGGGGATCAGGGAATGTTGTCAGGACTACGAGTAGCTCTGGGATTTGGGTCATCTGCTGAGCAAAGATACCAGGACAGGGCTGGGGCCTGGGAGATCTGCCCTCCCCAAAGCCTCTGTTGCCTTTGGGAGACTTTTGCGTTGGGAAGGTACTCACTCATTGCTTGTACTGATTCATTTCACTTCTTAAGGTCATAGGTGTGGGTGCTGTTGCAGTTTCCTTTCCTTTGTGTGCCAGCTGGTCACTGCAGCCCCCAAACTGTGTCTCAGCCTCAAGCCTTTCATAGAATCTTACCATGATTTGGCTTGGAAGGGACTGGCACTAAGGGCAGCTCCATCTGTAGGGCAGTGGGGTCTCCTGAGCTCTCAGCTGCTTGGGCAAGGGCTATTGATTCCTTTGACCTGCCTTTCAGATGGAGCTGTCAGCACTGGGGCCAAACATGATGTGCTGTTAATGATTTGCTGTCTCAACTCTTTATCTCAGCATCGGCCCACTCACCTTTCTGGAGGTGAGACACATAGGCCACAGCACTGGGAGGCCACTGGGCAGCCCTGGGGGGGCAGGATGCTGTCTGCAGCTTTGGGTCACTTGCCAGCTCCAGAAAACAGTAAGAAATGGCACAGAGGGGCTGCGCGGGTGATGTTTGGGGTGCTCTCCATCCAGGTGTCTCCAGGCAGCATTGAACCCAGTGTTCTCTTAGCGCAGTCTCAGAGCCTTTCTGTTCCTCGTGGGGTTTTGGTGCTCCCCTGGCTGCATCACAGCACATCCCTCCCCAGCAGAGGAACAACTGGTGCTCATGGGCTCGTTTCTCCATAGCAGAGGGAGATGAGGCACGTTCCTAGAGGATTTGTCAGTGCGCATTGTGCTGCTCGCTGCCTCTGCTTGCTAAAGCAGCGCCAGCTGAGATGCCCTCACCTCCAGAGCCTGGGGTGGCACGGCCCCATGGGGCAGCTGAGCCATGCCAGGAGGGCTCTGTGCCCACACTCCCTTCCACCTAACAGTGCTCCTTTCTGAAAGCTGCCATTTTTCTTTTCATTTTTTCATTTGATAGTGTTCCGTGTCAGCCCCAGCAGGAAACATGTTTGGGACCAGTTGGGAAACAGAAGGGGGGAATAAAAAAGAAAGTACCAGAAGGTTTTTTGCTTCTTTGATCTATTTCTTCTTGTTTTTTATCCTCATAGAAGCGCAGAGAGAGAAGGAGCGCTCTCCTGCAATGTGTTTGCTGCACTCTGGGCTGCAGAGAATGGCAACATCCGTGCTTTGGGGCTGAGCGTTGGTTCTAGGCACATGTTGAGGTGTTCCACTCAGGCTTAATTAGTGCCCCACACACGTGTGTTGGTACCACACAGCAGCCTATGGGACAGTAAATCACTGCGCTTCTGTAGGGGTGCCCCAGCATCTCACTGTTTGTCTTAATGGGAAGCTTGCGGTGTGGAGGTGGCTGCTCCAGGTCTCTCCCTTTGCTTGTGGCTTGGGATGGTTTATCCTAAAGCTGCTGCCTGTGCCATCCCACACACCCAAACCCAACGTGCTGCTGTTGCGCCCACGTGGCACACAGTGGCTGGTGCTGCAGGGTGTGCTGATGGCGATGCAAAGCAGACATAAAGTGAGGCTCTTGCTGTCCCAACAGCTGCTGGTACCATCCAAGAGGGGTTTGCAACTCTGGGTTTTGCTTCCCTTTGTTGCTGCACAAGCACAATTGCTCCGGAGTGGCTCCGGATGTGTTTCTGAGCCTGTAGAGCTGCTGAGCTGAAAGCCATGACGTACCCATGCCTTCCCAGGGGCTATTTTGGGCTCAGGCTCTCCCTCTGGGCTTTGCTTGAGCTTCAGAGCTCAGCACTCACAGCTGAAGTGCTGCATCTTCCAGCAGAAGGCATTCCTCAATGGGTGGGATTGCAATCGTTATCCTCACTCCTAGCAGCCTGTCATCCCCTCCACTCCCTCTTTGCATCCTGTATTCTCATGCTGTATCTGCTTATTCCCATGTTTTATCCCTTTATCCCCACATTTTGCCCGTTCATTCCCATGTTTCGGCCATTCCTGCAGCTTCTTCGTGGATCCTGGCTGGAAGGCACGTCCCACAGGGAGCAATGTTTGCCAAGTGCTTGAGTGAGGGGCTTTGCAAGGCAACACCCCACTGCTACAAGCAATGCCTTTCTTGGTGGTTTTGGAAACGGGGCCGTTTCTTGAAAGCAGAGATGCAAGGGGACAGTGCTGTGCACAGGGTCAGGCCTGGAGGTGGCAACAGCCATCGGGTTTGTGCGCTTTGGCCCTTTTCCTTTGCTCCTAAAGGAGCCTCTCGCCTTGGAAAGGCAAAGTGCCAGTTGCAATGAAAAAAGGGCAAAACAAGTTTTTGAATTTCCCTTGTAAATTATCATTGTTTAACCCTGGGTAATCCTTCTTGGGCCAGCTGAGGGCTGTGTCACACCTCCAGCATCCGTCAGTGGGGGTTATTTAGTGCTCAGTGGCCGCTTCTCAAAACACTGTACAGCATTCTCCAGTGAAGAATCCAAATCAAATGCTAATTGCTCCGGTTTCAAAGCCTGTGACAAGGCCTCTCATGGAAGATGTATGTTTGCAGACATCCTTGCCAATACATATATTAGAGGCGTCAGAGGGAACAAAAAGTTCCCCTTAGCAAAGATGAGCTTGGTCAAGCAAGATGAGGGGACCGGGCCGGGGGGGGGGGAGAAACAGAGGAGAGAAAAGGAAAGCAGAGAAAGGTTTTCTCTTTGTGGTGGCCTCTGCCAGGAAGATCAATGTGGTGGTTTTGTTATTGTGCCACGGCACCGCTGCATTTTGAAAGGAGCCTTTGGAGCCGCTTGGGAATGTGCAGGAAGGGAGCTGGGAGGGGGCAGGGAGTGTGCGGTGTGTGCCAACTTCTCCTTAACATAATGCATTACTACGTGGCTTGGGGTGGGATGTAGCTTAGGGTCTCCCGTGGCCCCCAGCCCCGATCCCTACCGATGTCCCACTGCAGCCGCCCCACTGCAGCCATCCCTCTGGTTTGGATCTGCCTTGTGCCAGAGCCAGGCAGAGCTCCTGCACTCCCACCCCACGTGAGAGCACAGCTTCTAGCGTGCTTTCTGCCTGTGCTGTTTGATGGGAAAGTGCCCCATCTTTCAAAAGGATTTAAAAGGAAAATAAAGCCTTGACGCTTTGGGGTTTTGCAGGTTTAGGGACTGGAAACAGCCAGTGTTGGAATTCCAGTAACCATGATGTTCTGGCTCCATCTCCATACAGGAAGGCTGTGGGTGGCCCTGTGCCCTCTCCCACTCCGGGCACCATGGGTCTCTGTGGTTTGAGGGGCTCGTGGGTCAGTCATGGGGACAGCAAGGGGCTGGCTGCCAGCACAGGCAGCTCTGGGAAGCGCAGCCCATGGATGAACAGTGATGTAGATGAAATGTAATGGGGCTGCTTTGTGCAGGACTTGGGACTGGATTCTGCGCTGCAGGCTCGCAGCAAGCAACCAGCAGTAAGCAGGGAGCAGCATGGAGCCTTTGTTTGCTTTCCGAAGCACTCGGGTGTTTTGCAGCCAACCTCGTGACCAGCCCGGGCTCTGACTCACAGCTTGGCACCCTCTGCATCCGCACACTGTCTGCTCATCCGTCCACTGCAAGCAAAGCATGAGCGAGGGGCTGTGGTGCTGTGTTCCCCAATCTGCCCTGCTCTGGTTTTGCAAGGGAAGCATTCTCTGGATTGCAGCGATCTGCAGTTTGCTGGAGATCAACTCTAGAAGCAGCTAAGTTTGCAGGGGGTGATTCTGTGGGATGCAGCAGGAGTGCAGCGCTGTGATTTGAATTCTGCCCAGCTCAGCTACGTGTCAGCTCAGCAAAAACAAAGGGAGGTGCTGTCATTTGCTTTCTATTCATTTCCACCCAGGCCTGGTTTTCATTGAAACGATAGGAGCCAGGCAGCACTGGAAAAACATCGCTCTTGAAGCTGCCGACTTGCCAAGCAATAAAAGAAAAGTCTGTTTTTGAGCTGGTGTGTCCTGCAGAACAAGCAGGGCGTGCTCCGTACCGTGCTGCCTGTAGCAGAGCATTGCAGCACGCTCAGCAGCTGCAGCTCAGGGCTGCACTAACCCCACCGTGCCATCCCAGCATGGGCTGAGCTGCAGGGAGGCAGAGGTGATTGCTCTGCAAAGAGAGGGAGACAGAAGTTGGGTTTCCAAAGGAAATAACCAAGATTCTCTGGGCAGTGCGTAGGGCTGGTGTGGGGTCAGCAGCCTGAGCGCCAGCCCTGTGCATTCCTGGTGGTGCCCACCCTCACATCCCCAACGTTGTGTGGGTGTTTGTGGTTCCTTTTTGTTGGGTTTAGGGTTTTGTTGGCTTTTGCAGCAGCAAAACAAACAAACAAACGAAAAGCAGCAGAGGCGTGCAAAAAAAACAACACAGCTCTCTGCTGCTCTCTCTGCACAAGGAGTTAAAGAAGTCAGTTTGCCCTGAGGCTGAGTTTGTGCTGCAAGTCTATCTCAACATCTCCCTCACCGGTTTAACAGTCTCGCTGCGGCGGAGCATAAGCAACAGATCAGCCAAAATCAGCCCATCCCGAGCAGCCGCTTGGCGCTGTGTCTGCTTCCAAGAGAAACCCCAGGGTTCTCCTCCTCCTTTGCAAGCAGCAGGACAGGAGCTGCCACCGGCTTTCCCATGGCTGTGGCCCCAGCAGCCAGGTGCTGGGTGGGGGCTGGAGCATCCCCACAAGCACACTGCTGGAGCATCCCCAAGCCAATGCAGCTGGAGCATTCCTTCTGGAGAGGGATGGAGTGCAAGGTGAATCCCCCAAGAATCCCGACTGTGGCTTTCACGTGCTGGAGAGGTGGAAAAGTTCCCCTGTGCAGCTCACAAGTAGGAGTTTGGGCTGCGTTGCTCCTTCCTTGGTGAGTGCCTGATGTCAGGGCTGTGCGGTGAAGCAGAGAAGTGAAAACGCTTCCCTGTAAGCACTTGCAGCACGTCTCACTGTTTGTCTTCAGGTTATTAAAAGAGAAGGCAGTTGGCTCTGTTTCCTTCCAACGAGCTGTTCAATAGGGCGATTTAAATCTAAAGCAAACACGACTGCGAGGGCTGAGCGGTGACAGAGGCTCTGAGAACATCCCGGCTGCCCTCAGGGTGTCAGAGCACACTGTGATTGGGGGCTGCACTGCTCAGCACTGGGTTTGCCGTGCAGCCTTCCTGCCCTGGACTCTGGCTCTGCTGCAGTGTTGCTGGAGGGAGTGAGGCTCCAATGCAGCAGGCACTGTGGTGCAAGGGGAGGATGATGTATGGGGAAGATGGTGCATGGAGAAAACTGTGCCTGGAACCCTCTGCAGTGCATGGGGGTATAGGGAGAATGGTGCAAGGAGAGGGCAGACCGTGGGGAGGACAAGGCAAAGGGAGGATGGTGCATGGAGTTGTTGCAAGGGGAGTCCTCTTCAGTGCCAGGGGAAGATGGTGCATGGAAAGGGCAGCACATGGAAGGGATGGTGCACGGAAAGGATGGTGCATGGAGAGGGTGGTGCACAGAGGAGACATGCAGTCTGTGGCTGGCAGGGTGTCAGGGGGCAGCTGTGTCTGTCCCAAGAAGTGAGCCTCACTAAGGGGTGAATGAATCTCTCAGGGCCATTCTGCTGCTCCTTGTGTTGGCCTCAGTGCCCACTGACAAACAGTGACAGGGTTTGGGGATGCCTTTCCAAGAGCGATCCTGATGTTTTGTGACAATTAATCAGGCTATTTATATCGCTATAATTAGCTCTGTTATTAATATTATCAAGCACCACAGTGCTAATTATATGTCTGCTTAACATGTGCTATCAGTGCTGTTTAAAATCCAGTGTAATTCTGCTTGACATTATCCCTTCCATTAGCGTTATTTGTTGTGTGCTGTGGAAGATAATGCGGTGCCTCTGATCATGGCAATGCTGATCCCACAAGCTGTCCCCACGTGCCAGAGCATTGGAGAATGATGCCACTGAGTGATGCTGCTGTCCTGGGGACACTGTGCTCTCCATCTTTGGGGTTCCCTGCCCATCAGGGGCTGCTTTGGAAGGAGGGGGATATCCTCCTTATGTGAGTAATGGAGGTAGGGTTTTCCCTTGGGCTCTGTAGGAGTTTCTGTGGGTTTTTGCCCCATCAAGAGCTTCAATATGTAATATTTGAGAAGAAATATGTGCAAGGAGCCTGGCTTAAAGGAAACTTTCCCTTCCCTTTTTCCCTATGCAGGGCTTCTCCTCTTATCCCAACCAAGCTGGTGTGGGACATGACAGTGACATTTTATGGCCAAGGAGGAGACCATCCTCAGCCATTGGTTGTTCCCTTTGGAAACTGCACCTGGCCACCTGCATCCTGCAAGCATCTGTTGGTCTTTTCCAACCTTAATGGCTCTATTATTCTATCCCCTTCCTGCAGCCAGGCTGTAGCACTCTGGCACCCTCCTGCTGCCCCAGGAGGCTGCAACCGAGGGATAAACCCTTGCATATCAGGGTAGGAACTGAGGTGTGTATTGTCTGCATTCCTCCCCCTCAGCCTGCTCTCCCATTGCGTTGTGAGGCAGAGGAAACAGCTCGTGAATGTGTGCAGGAGTTGGAGCAATGGGGGATTGAAAGCCAGCTGCTGCAGTGCTTGATTGTCTCGTTTGATCCTGCGGGCTGGGAGCCGAGCTGTTTCAGGGCATGCTGAGTAGGAAGGCCCTGAGGAGCAGCTCCGTTGTGTTATTCATCTGCAGGCAGCTCAATGTCCCTGCACAGCACAAGGTTCTGCAGGAGGGTGGGGGGTCAGAAAACAGGGTGGAAAGGGGCTGAGATTTAAATGTCTTCAGTGATGTATTTGAGTATATAAAGGGAGCTTAAAGACAGAATGGAGAGTGATTTTGTACGTGATAGGACTGGTTGGGTATTTGGAAGAATTCCTTCTCTGTAAGAGCGTGATGGTGATGAAACGGGTTGCGCAGGGAGGAGGTGGTGAGCAACACTGGAGGGGTTCAAGAAATGTTTAGGTGTTGTACTGAGGAACGTGGGTTAGTGGGGAAATGGTGGTGGCAGGTGGATGGATGATCTTGGAGGTCATTTCCTACCTTGGGGATTCTATGATTCTAGGACAAGGGGGAATGGCTTTAAACTAAAAGAAGGAAGGTTTAGGCTGGAGGTAAGGAGAAAATGATTTGTTAGGAGGCAGCGAGGTCCTGCACTGCTGCACACAGCTGGGGATACCTCATCCCTAGAGATGCCCAAGGCCATGAGTGGTCCATGAGTGGGTGGAGGGCACCCAGCCATGGGCTGGAGCTTTCTTTTAGGGCTTCTCATCAAGCCCCTCGATGTAAAGCTGCCTTTCTTTCCATCATTGGGGAATGAGGGCTGTTGTCCCTCCTCAGTGATGCCCTTCAAAATCTCCCCCCCCCTCCACACACCGTCCTCATTTGCTCCCAGGCATTTGGGGTGTTGCTGACCTGGCTGCACAGCCCTGCTGCCTGCAGTCATGTCCCGGCCTCACAGAACACACAGTCTGGAGAGCAAACCATCTGGAGATGCAATGTATGCATTTATTGCCGATTAATATTTCAGATTAAGAACACTTTCTGCACTGTTTTGGCTTGGTATCACTAAACGACAGGACATGGTCGTAGCACAAGTCAAGCCTCCCCTCAAATTCATTTCCTCGCCATCATTTGCCATCGACCTCTGATGCTGCACCTTTCTGATCTGTGCAGAATCCAGTCCCTTTTCTGCCATGATTTGAAATGCTGGAGCTTTAGCTTTGCTTTGAAGCTAATTTTGTACTTGTAATTCAAAGCGTGTCACCCCTTTGGTTAGGTGCAAATTCTACTCCTAATTCATTTCATGCGTTTCATATTCCGTTTCTGAAAAGCTGCATTTAAATGCCTCTCAGCAGATCAGGCAGTGTGTGCCACAGGTGCCACCCTGAGCATTTGGTGTTACGGATTGCCTTGTCACACGTTCAGATTTGGTGCTTCAGCCCTTTAAGTGCCGCCATTGGTTGGGAAAGTTGAAAGGTTTCTTGTGATTTCAAGATTCAAGCCATGCACTGAGCCTTGCAAAATGACCGCTGGGTGATTTTGTGCCATCTTTGGGTGCTGCAGACCTTCGAGACTCGAGCAAGAGTCTGCTATGATTTTTATATGCTTGCCTATTACAACTTCTGCTGAGGAAGGAATCACAGGCGCTGTTATTAATCATTCAGTCGTGAAAACGAAATAGGTATGCTAATATATTCCTGTACAACTGCATTCTCCAATTTCAAGAGGGTAAATGCAAGCGTGCTTCTGCCTAATGAAGCTTTTGTGGCTGTGAATCACGCTGAGATCTTCAGGAGGTGGGGGTGAAGGGAGGAGCAGCTCTGGAATCCACCAGCAACGCACTGGGAAGAGCCCAAAGGGTTGATGGAAACCCCAAAACTGCTGGTGGAATCCAATGGCCTCCCTCAGTCAGATCTGGAGCTTCAGCTCTCCAAGTGGTTTAATTTATCACGGCCTTACAGACCAGTGCCTGCTCTAACAACCCACCCCACTTCCTTTTCCTTTTCCCTTTCCTCATCCTTTTTCCCCTTTCCCTTCCCCTCCTTTCCTTTCCCTTCTCTTCCCTTCTCTTTTTTCCTCTCCTCTCCCCTCTTTCCTTCCCCCTCTTTCCTCTCACCTCTCTTTCTCCTCTTCCCCTTCCCCTTTAATTTTTCTTCTGTTTTCTCAAGGTCAGTTATTCTTTTCTGTTGCTCCTAATAAATGCTATGAGTTCCTTGCTCTTCTGTTAACATTCCCATTCCATCATGGTTCTGCCTTCCACCATGGTTGCACCTTCCATCCCAGTTATATTTTCCCTTTTCTCTGCTCCAAGTCTGAACCCTATAGGACCAGCCCTGCCCACGTCCCCCACTGCTGAAGCCATCAAGATCCCATTGTGCTATTCCATTTGTCTCTCTGTAGACACAGTTCCTCCTTGGGTTTTCTCCTAGTTGGTTTGTTATTCCCAGTGTTCCCTGTGTGCCTCACGTCACTATTTGTCAAGCTTTTTTTTCCCTGGAAACCCCATCAATGCATGAGACCCTCACACACCCTTAGCAATATTCTTAAGGGCTCTCCATAGCCGTGCCATTATCTGCAGCAAGCGTCGTTAACATAATTGCACTGTCATTAGTGAACCCACCAGGACTTGGCATTCTCTGCAGCTGGTTTCCACCCACCTGCCCTTACTTTTTAAGCAGGGCAACTTCTAAGTCATGCTTTGTCTCTGCCTACCGTGTATTCATACCCATCCTTCAAAGAGCGCATCTCCCATCCCACCAGTCGTTTATTCCACGAGGTTATACATATTTATGGGGATGAAGCTGTGTTGTCTTCCTCCCATGCTTTGAAAGGAGCTTTGTTCACGTTTGGCTTCAAAGCCAGCGGCAGCATGGTGCTGCTAGCAAAGCCCCACTCCTATTTCATGGCTGACAGTCCTTCCTCGGCTGTAAAGCAGCGCTGCTTTCTCAGGGTCTGATCTATTGCTCAGCTTTGTCCTCTGGCTGTTCCTTTGCATTCAGCAGAGGGCCTCCAAAGGCTCGGTGCATGCGGGCCTCTAATCCCTTTCCCATGTCTGAGGTCGTTAATCCATATTATGGCTGTGATTTGCTGTCCCTCCATGTTTCTGCCTTTCCAAGGACAGGCTGCCAGGGCTGCTGCATGGCCAGGTGTTGGCTGGGGCTCAACCAGCACGGCTGGGTCCAGTGGAGAGCATCCATCCAGGTGTGCTGAGCTATTACACTGCTCTATTAGGACACAGTGCACTAAGCCCTTGGCCACCTCAGGTGTCCTGGGAGTACCCAAGGACACAAACCCTCTATCTCCAGTGCATTTTCCAGCAGCAACAACTCCAGGAGGTGAAATTCTTGTTCCCTTGCAAGTCTTGCCCTGGGGAGGGCATGCGGTACGTTGCTTGGTTGGAAGGTCCCTATCTTTTTGCTTGTTTTGCAGGGGTTTATTCCTGATGGTGGCCTCTTAAGAAGGAGGAGTTCTATGGAACAATTCTCAGCATGTAGAAACTGCCTCGAATTTTCCTAATTTTCAATTGATCAGAGTGGGTTCAGTTTTCCCAGCCTGGAGTCCTTTGCTGGAGGTGTCTGCATCCAAATCAACCCTTCCTCATCCAATGGAGGGATGTACTTTGGAAGCACAGTTTGCTTCACTGCTTTTTGACCTCTCGGATCCCCAGCCCACCCCACCATGTCTATCCCCATATGTGCCACATCCCCTCAGTTCTGGAACACCCCTGGGGACGGTGATCCCAGCGTCACCCCTTGCTCCTGGTGCAGGGTTTGAAGAAAGCAAAGAGAAATCATTTCTTAGAAGTGAATATCTGGCAAAAGGCATCACTTGGAGCGACAGAAACCCTTTCCTTTCCTCTCTGTCCTTTTATAGGAACAAATAAAAGCAGCAGAAGGTAAACAAATAAGCTCAGGACTCACCGTGGCTTGGGAATTTTTACATCAAATGTAGCAAATTTAATAAGATGTCTGAAAAACGCATCCTTTTAGGTTGAAAAGCTCACAGGCTGAACCGGGGAGCGAAGTCTTTCAGCGTGTATTTAAGTAGGACAGCTTAAACAACCCGATTGTAGCAACATGGCTTCGGGAATAAAAGCGGGCTTGTCATAGTCAGGATGAATTTAATAAAATATTTAAACAATTTTCAACAGTGCTGCGGTGATACAGGGAAAAAAAAAAACAACCCACCCTGATAATATCCAGTAGTAGAAGAATTGCTTTGAAAAGATTAAAGAGTGTAAACATAGAAGGACCTAAATAAACCTTATGTGCTTCAGTGCTGTTGGATAAGCGTTTGTCAGGGGAGCCTGGTAGGGCCTCGTTAACTCCCTCGTTAGCATGATTTTAGGCTTGGAGGGGAGGAAAGCAGTGGTGTTAGGGTGAGGGATGTGCTCCAACTTGCAGCCATCCTTGCTGAGGACCTGGTTGAGGATGGGGTTGAAGCCCTCAGGGATATTTACCCTCCAGGCTCATCTCTGCAGGCTTTTTTCTCTTTGGGTTTGGGAAGCTCTGGGGATCCTTGAGGTGGCTCCAAGAGGCTAAGGTAGGTGATGGGTCGCCTTGGGGCAGCCCATGCAATGGGAGGCTGTGGGATGCCTGCTGCAGGTGCCCCAGTGTTGTCCCAGGCTTTGTGCCAGCATGGTCCCCCAAGAAATCCAGTCTTGTTGGGGTCTCCGCTGTTTCTTGTTCTTCTCATTTCTCTGTTCATCCATATCTGTCATGTCACCGCGCTCCAGTGGCCACAAACGTGCCCTGTTTGGCATGCCCTCCACCATGGCAGCATCCCACCAAGCTGTCACCCTATAGCAGAGGGCCACCAGCTGCCTTGTTCTTGGCCTTCTTCTCTTTTAACCCAAGAGAGCAGGTCTGCGTGGCTCCTTGAAAAGCATCTCCCAGCAGCCAGAGGTCATCCATCACACCGCACTCATTCCTTGTGTCCCTGCGGTAAGAGGATGGCTCGTGCCAAGGACTGCAGGTGTGGGGACTCTTATGGGATCATTGCCTGGAGGAATGTTTTCGGAAGCAAAGTCCATGTTTTTCTTAAGCACCACAGGGAGAGAAAGAGCAAAGAGGGGAAATGCACGGCCTGGGGATACACACTAAGCAGCCAGACAGCAGCCCTTGCCAAAAAGATGCTTCAGACCGAGTCTGCAAGTAATCAGCTGTGTCGGAGAAATGACAACATTCAGCTATTTCATCTGATTTTTGTTCCCCTCAGAACTGTGCACGCAGCTTTGATTTACCAGAACAGCCAGTTCTCCCCACACCATCCTGCAGGTTGTGGGGTGAAATGAGCAGAACCTCTTCATGGTGTTCTCGGGGCTATGGGGCCAAAGAGTGAGACTTTGGGAGGAAGCCCCACTTGCCAAGCAGTGAATTTTGTCTGTGGTCATTTTTATATCTCATTTGTTTAGTAAGGAGTGCAAAGGAAGAAGACAAAAGCTCTGTGTGCATATGAGTGTGTTGGTAGAGGTTGAAATCTTGCTGTTGTCTGCAGGGATGGAGTGCTGCTGAGGAGTGGGGTCAGACCTGGTGGCAGTAAGTCCATGCCCCATTCCTTTGGGGCCCAGCAGAGCTGTGACTGCTGTTCATGATCAGTGCTTTGCTTGCAGGAGCACGTTGCATTTGCAGAAAGCATCATGGAAAAAAAAGGATTGGGATACTGGGTGTTCTTGGAACTCTTGGATGCTCCCAGCGGCATTGCCGGGCTCTGAGTGTGCTGAGCTATGGGAAAGCTTCAGAAGTGCAAATGAAGCCACTGGAGCAGTGCTGGCAGCCCTGTGCTGTGTCCTTCTGTCTCTCCAAGCCAGCTGCAGGGTTTTTGAGCTGCCTCCAGCCCCAGCTGCAATCCTCCTTGACAGCACTCCCCTTCCTGACCTGCCAAAATGCAGATCTTGCATGAAGAAGGAGAAGAATTTCCTGAGCAGGGTGAACAAGCCTGTGGGGAGAGCTCTCCCTTTATCAGAGAGCCCCTTTGGAGTGCTGGGCAGTGGGAAGGTGAAAACTCACCCTACTGTCTCCTTATGTGATGGCCTTGGGGAAGTTGGGTTGGTAATGGGTTTCTCATATAGGAGAGGTTTGGGCAGTGCTGTTAGGGCTCTGAGCGCTGGGGATGGGGCTGGAGCATCCCTGTGGCACCTGTGGGTTCTTTAGTTGCTGCAAAGCAACTTAAAATGCAATACAGCCACATGCAGGAGCTGCACAGAGCGGCTCAACGGCATCTCTCTGTCACTTGTCCTTTTGCCTGCTGAAATTCCTGTAGCAGAGAGGCAGCCAGCTTACTGATCATCTTTCCCCCCTGCTTTTATTTCATTTTTTGATGGGGGTTGGGCGTTGCTTGCAAGCATCATGTTGGGGAGATAGGCTGCTACCAGCGTTTCAGTCCAAACACTGCACCCAGTGCTCATGTGGGGAGCAGAGATGGGATCAGAGCGTGCACTGAGCAGTCCCTGTGCTCTGCACTATGCTGGCTCATGGGGGAAGCATTTCCCATCTGTGCCTGGGTGCACACACATGGTTTGTGTTTGTGGTGCGTGGTGGGAGGGGGCAGGGCCGTGTGTCCCATTGCAAACAATTATAAATGATCAAGAGCAACAACAACAAACCCGAAAGAAATCACCGAGCAAACGCTCTCTGCTTTTGGCTGCCTCTGCATGAAGTTGAATGTGGAAACCCAGCCCCGATGTGAGGCAGGTCCATGTGATTGCTGAGCTCCCTGCACATCCCACTGGGCTGGCTGCAATTGGGCATCCCTGCTGCAGGAAGGGGTTTGCTCCCTGCAGGGTCCTTGCTGTGCTTGCAGCCCACTTTCTCCCCTCGTGCAGTGGCTTTGGCTCAGGGATCCATTTGGTGGTGTTCCCCTTTCTCTCTCTTTTCCTCACTTCTCCAGGTTGTAGGGAAACCAAATCTTCTGCTTTTTGAGCCAGAAGGTGGATGTTTGGGGAAATGGTGAGCGTGCTATGATCCAATTAAACAAACCCCCTGTAATTGCTGTAATTTCTATAATACCTACAAAACAGCCAGCTGGTGCAGCCGGAGCTCCTAGCACATATTACTTCTTTTCAGCACAGGGAACAGAAGGAGAAGGTTGCACCTCCACGCTCAGGCAGGTGTGCCAACGGAGGGACGTGCTGCTGGGCTACTCCCCCCTCTCCAGTGCCCCCCTCTACCAGCATGAAATCGGGCTGCAGTTTCAAAGCTGAAACATCAATGCAGCCTCATCAGTGATGAGGGAGATAATTAGCAAGCGAGATGCTCGGTGAGGTGATGTTTGATGATGCAGAGCTGTGAAGAGAGGTGGTGGTGGAGCTGATTGAAGCTGGCTCTTGCATTATCACCACGGTGCTGCTGTGCAGAGCGCTTTCAGCTCAATGAAGGCACCCTGAGCTGCACTGCTGCCTTTTTCAGCCCGTTTCAGTGCTGTGCTTTACCAGCTACTGGCGAGCAATTTGCAGGGCTGTGAGTGAGCTGGGAGTATTTTAGGAGTCAGTGGTTTTCAGGAATGAGTGCTTTGCCTGTGCTTTATGACTATGATTCAAGCTGTCTTGGCTACCTCGCCCCCAAATTACCCGTGCGTGCAGATGTTTACGGGTCTGCTGGAGCCGTGGTGGAAGCCTAGGGCTGCACTTTCTTTCTGGCTATGAATAAAACACTGCAGGGATCCTCTCTCAGCCCCGGAGTTTCAAATATTAATGGGCTATCGTTTTCACGACAAGCGGTGCAACAGGTTGAGAGCGCTTTGCTGGGAAGCGTTTCCTCTTAGCGAGACCGCGGATTTTAATGGCAATGCAGTGTTGCTTGAATTATGGATAGCCCAAAGTGCTGGTCCACTGCATGTCCATGGATAGAGGCGTCTTTGCAAGCAGGCTCTTCATCCTCTGTCATCGCTGAATGGCTGCACAGCCCCGTGAGCACAGAGCAAAATGCAGTTTGGGCAGCCTCAGCCTCCTCCCAGCCCTTCATCTCCATGGCCAACTAAAGATGAGGAGGGGTGGAGAAATGCAGCCATTCAATCCCAACAGGCAGACTTCCCAGCTGGAAATCGAGGTGGAAAAGCTCCTTATACCCTTCTAAAAAGGCAAAGCTTGCTAGCAAGGGCTGTCCAAACTCTGTTGGGTTTGGGCAGTCTGTGCACAAAATTAGCCAACACTTTGCTCCCTCTGGCAGCGTGTTGGGTGATGCACAGTCTGGTTTGCTGGATGCAGTCCTCCCATTTTTCTCACCTTGTTTTGTCTTCTTTTCTCTCTTCTTTCCTGGTTTTCTGGACCTACAGCAAACCCTGGAGACGAACCTCACCAACCTGGTTAAACGCAACAGCGAACTGGAGAACCAGATGGCCAAACTGATACAGATCTGCCAGCAAGTGGAGGTCAGTGAGCACAGCGCGTGGCACTGGGGAGCTCTCAGCTGAGGTCAGGGGGGTGCACAGCATTGCTCTCACCTCCCTCCCACAGCAGTGGGACTGTGGAGGGGATGGGATGGGCTACGAGGGTGCATGGGAGGCATTGCCTGCACTGAACCACTTTGGAGAGGTTGGTCCCAAGTGATGGAGGATTTCCCATGGATCTGTATGGTGGGAAGGGGAAGGTGCTGGTGTGACTGTGAGCTGCTGGGAGGAGATATGTAGGCTCTGTTGCCTTATATTTCTATGTGATCCTGTAGCCTGTGGTGTCCTGGAGTCAGCTGTGTTTCATCTGGAGCTCAGTTGGAATCTGATGGGGAGGCCGATGGGGGCTGAAGTGCTGAAAAAATATTGTCTGCAGCATCTCAAAGTGCAGAATCTGGACATTTGTCCGTTCCCCAAGTGGCCAAATGCAGTCATCATCCTGGAACCAAAGTTTCTTGCAGGTGCAGGCGAGGATGCGTTGTGAAGCCTACAGCTGCTGGCAGAGATCTGGGGGCCTGATCAGGGGTGTGCTTTTACCTGGGGGATGTTGTTGTCTTTAGCAGGCCCCCACCACAGGAGCAAAGCCAGGCAGCTGCAGCTTGGAAGGGGACAAGGGCAGCGGTGCTGGGAGCATCTGAGCACACAGTGGTGATCCTCAGCACTGGGAGTGCGGTGCAGCCCTCACCTGTGGCACAGAGATGGTGTTCCCACCTCTGGGAACAGCTTTCAGCCCCATTGGATGGGAGGAGATGCTGCAGTCATGGCTCTTTTGAGTCTCTCATCCTCTGAACCTCTCATGGGTTGTTGTGCTCACTCTCCTGCAGGCAGCCCGTCCTCTCATCTCTGTTGTGGCCTTGCTTTCCTTCCTGCTCCCAAACAGAGGCACTGTGCCTCCCAGCATCCTTCCTGCTGTCAGGACAGTGATTGTGATCTCCGTTGCTTGCTGGGGCCAAAGAGCAGAGGTGGGGCTGATGGCAGCAGCACATGGAAGGGCTTTGTGCAGAAATTATAGGAGAGCACTGGAGGGAGAGAGATCACCTTTAATCCCACCAAAGAAAGGGGCTTGGCTGACCTTCCTGCTTTGACCACTTGATCTGCAAAGCCCCTTGTGTCTGGATGTGCATCCCTTGTTTGCTTTTGGAGGGGAGCTCCGGCCAGTCATGCTCCTTGGCTGCAGCTGCTGGGCAATGTGCTCCTGCGAAACCTTCAGCAGGAAGAAGGCAGCTAATACCTCTCTGTTGTCTCCAAGTACTTACATCAATTAATAGCAAATTCATTTGCAGCTTTGTTTGCTGAAGTGATACACGGAGAGGGGCTGTTGCAATTAATTACTTCTTAATGGGCCATTGATTTTTCAGTTGCTGAGTTGAGCAGCAGGTCCCTTGAACCAGCACCTTCCCAGGGAGCAAAGACACCAATCTGCTGCAGGGATTGCTGCTGTGGGGTCAGGGGCTTTGCCAGTGCTTGAGGGAACATGAGGGGATTTGCTTCACTCTCAGTCACCGCAGTGGGCCCTGGCTGGGAGAGTTCAGCCCTGGGGTTTCCTATGTGCATTCTCAGAGCTGCCTGCATCACCATCCAGGCAGCTGGTGGGGGTGTGGGTGTGCAGGAAGGCACGGGGGGATGCAACGATGGGGGATGCAGGGATGTGGGGATGTAGGAAATGGGAATGTAGGGATGTGGGAACAATGCAGGGATGTGAGTCTACAGAAACATGGGGCTGCAGGGATAAGAGTATGCAGGGATGCAGAGACTCGGGGATGCAGGATGTGGGGATGTGCACATACAAGGGTGCAGGGATGCTGCGTGCACTATCTGGAGTCATTTCCCCACAGTGTCACACACAGCGAGGGGGGCTGGGAGGGGGAAGAAATGTTTGCCTGTGGAGCTTCATTTTGCTCCTCACCATCAGCATCTCAGAGATGGGGCTCTGCCTCTCCTCCATCAGCACGTTGCTCTACAAGTGCCTGCCATGCTCAGGACCTCTCCCCATGGAGGGGTGCAGCTGAGGCACAGGGAAGACACTGGAGGGAGCAGGAAGGGTCTGTGTGGGGGTGGGATCTGTATTATGCTCCTGGGATGTGGAGCTCTGATTGCACCGCTGCCTTCCTGCTGCTCTGAATCCCAGGTCTGATTCCCATCCCCCTCCCCCCCCAACTTCCTCGCAGCAGATTTTGAAGATTATCCTGTTTTTCTCAGCTGAGTTATCCTCGCAGACCGCCAGCCGTCTCCCACTTTGCCATTGCATAACCTGCTGGCCAGCTTTAAAAAAAGATCTTGTAGCAAATGTGTTTTGCTCAGGGTTGGCTTCACAGTTCTCTGCTGTTGGAGATCACTCTGAGAGCACAACGTGAACAAAACCTATTTCTGTCATGCAGTTGGCTGCTTGATTTCAGCAGCAGGGCTCGGGTCCCTATCTCAGCTCCCGGCAGGCCTTCTGCTCCCAGCACTGCTGAGCCTCCAGGAGGGAACATGGACATGGGGGGAAGCTCATGGCTTTGTTCCATTTCCTTGCTGCTTTGCTTGGAATGAAGGCCAGAGCTCTATTGCTACAGGAGGGGAAGGAAAGCCAAGGGGCAGAGGGCCCTTCCTGGAGCTCCTTGCTGGGTATGGACGTGGCCAGGGCAGTTCTAGAGCTGCAGGCTCTAAGCTCTGGGATATCCATGCAGCGGGTTGTATTCCTTTACCACCAAACCATCAGTACTTGGGTCAGGGAGGGAGGAGTACCAGCAGCAGAGGGAGGTGTCACAGTGCAGGACGCTGTGCTGGGTGCTCACTCCATTCCCCCTTTTGGTATCACAGTATCACAGTATCGTGCGAGTTGGAAGGGACCTTAGAGATCATCGAGTCCAACTCCCAGGATTCGAGCCCTCTGTGTAGCAGAGCAGCATTTCTGCCACTTACGCCATAGGGGGGATTCGAACCCCGGGCCTCTGGTGTTGCAAGCAGCAACTTATACTACTGCGCCACCGGAGGCACACAATGGAATGGAATGGTGCAATGGAAGTGGGAGCAGCCAGAGGGGCTCACATCCCACCTCCTATCCCAGCTGATGGAGTGTGGCCACCTGCAGTCCCCAGTCTTTTTCAGAGAGCGGTGCCCCGCGGTGGCATCCCCAGCAGCTCCAACCATGCATGTCTTTGCTTTCCCTGCCCAGGTGAACACAGCCATGCACGAGGCCAAGCTGATGGAGGAGTGTGATGAGCTGATGGAGATCATCCGCCAGCGTAAGCAGGTCATCGCCGTCAAGATCAAGGAGACGAAGGTAAGCTCCAAGTGGGTCCCCAGGGCTCCTGCTGCAAGGACCAGGCTTGCACAGTTGCTTGCATCAGCCCAGACAGCTTCCTCAGGGCTTTTCTATCACTGCAGTGCTGATATAGTAACGTAGAATTAATATTTAAGGGCCATCCAAGCCCTGTGCTGCACTGTAGCCCTAGGCAAGCTTTCCTGCCTTACTGAGCCTGGGTGCTCTTTGGGCTCCCGCTCTGTGCACCCATTGCAGCACCCAGAGCTGAGCTCATCCTGCCAGGAGCATCACCACCCCAGCACTGGGGTGACCGCACTCAAGGGCTGGGGATCAGCTCACCCCATGTGCATCTGTGCAAGAGCCAATGCTGCCCTCAGGCATTGTGGATCCTCTTGTGCAAGAGTGGAAGCTTGGAAACGTGTGCTTTTATCCCAGCCACTTCAGGAAACATATTTTATGTAACGGTGCCTTCTGCTGGTCCATCTGTCTGTCTGCCTCTCACTTCCCACCCTCTCCCCCGAAAGCATTTTGACCACGTTGTCCAGTTTCAGGCAGTCTTGGCAGAGCGCTGGCACCAAGAGCTGGGTTTTCCACCGGGTTGGTTTCTGGGGAGAGCAGAGAGGCTCCCATGTGTGCCCCACACCAGCAGCAGAAGCTCAGCTGTGTGTGAGCTCCAAGCTGGTCCCTGAGCAGCTGCAATTCCAGCTGCCCAAGTGTGATGTGGGGCTGGAGGCGGTGGGGGCACTGTGAGAGGATGGCTGTTAAGCAGAGGGTGAGCTGGGAGCACGGCACAGCCCCTGGGAACCCCTCTGTGGTTCTCCTTGCACATCCCCAGGGCTCCCAGCACCTCTGCTCTGAGCTGCTCAGGATGGGAGGTGTGAGATACGCAGTGATTTCTAAGCAGCCTTTCTCAGGAGCCTGAGCTGCAAACAGTGGAGAATTTAACGAGCACGGGAAAAGAAAGCAGAAAGGAGAGAGCTGGGGTTGGTGGCTGCCTGGGGAGAGCTCAGACTGCACAGCAAGAAGCAGAGTGTTGAATTACCTTTGGGTTCTCCGCTTCTGGGCTGCTCTTCCCAATGAGAAGCCCAGCACAGAGCGTGGGTGGCTGCTTGCTCTGCAGGCAAACCCCTCTCTCTTTTACAGTGGAAAAAGCATCAGCTGTGCAGGGAGGCAGCACGAAGCAATGCTTGCACACCAAACACCAGCCCCAGTTCTTCCCCTGCACCCTTTGCCATTGGGGACTTACAGACCTGTGGATACCAGTGTCCCTGGGGAGGCTGTGAGCTCCTGGGGCTGCGGTGCAGGCAGTGATGCCATGTGGGGACACATCCCCATGCACCAGAGCTCCTCTGCCTTCAAACATCACAGACCACAGCTGCAGCCCGAGGCTTGTGAAGCTTGAGAATCCCCAGAGATGAGCATGGCGGGCTCTGCTGTGTGTGCTGGGATGTGGTCAGAAGGAACTGGTGCCTGGGCACACCACCTTCGGAGCCATGGCTGCCTGCTGCTAGCTGAGGCGAGCCCCCTGCCCTCCCTTTCCTCAGCTGGAGTAGTTTGAAGCCCATCTGCTGGCTTCCCACTCCAGTGCTGTCTGTCTGCAGCTCACACAGTGGTTCTGGAGCTGGGAACCCACTGCCCTCCAAGGGGCCTGGGTATCAGCATCGAATCAGTGGGATTTGCTGGCTGAGGAGGGATTGACAGCGCTGACACCTGGGAGAGCAGCTCTAGCAGGTGCTGTCAGCTCCCAGCATTCCAGCTCGGCTGCTTGATGAGTTCCAGGCACTGTGGGCATGGACTGACAGCATGCTGGGGGAGCACGGGGTGATGCAGCAGCGTGGGGGGGTTATCATTAAAAAGATGAAAAACAGGAGGAGGGATTGACACGAGGATGAGCTGTGTGCAGGTGAGCAGTGCAGGGCACCAGCTGTGCCCCTGGGATGTGGGGTGGGATGGCTGTGGGTGGGCACGTGAAGCACAGGGGGTGGGGATGGACCTGTTGTCTTTGCTTCTTCCTTTGTGGCTTGCTTGATGCTATCAGTAAATATCCCCCGAGGAGCCCCACAGGAAGGGGTCAGAGGGTCCTGGAGTGGGTCAGCACTGTGCAGGACTGATTGGGATGCAGGTGGGGGTGGAGCAGAGTCTGCTGTGCCCTGTGTTGAGGTGCACGCTGGTGCTGCTTTCCCAGCTCCCACAGCCATCCTGCTGAGCTCCACCACCTCACTGTGCTCGCCCCACAGGTGATGAAGCTGAGGAAGCTGGCCCAGCAGGTCGCCAACTGCCGGCAGTGCCTGGAGCGCTCCACGGTCCTCATCAATCAGGCTGAGCACATCCTGAAGGAGAACGACCACGCTCGCTTCCTGCAGACAGCCCGGAATGTGGCCGAGAGGTGGGTGGCAGCTTGGTTGCCCAACCACTGTGAGGTATCCTGCAGTGATCCCATTACGTCCCCCAAGTGCTGCCCTCGGTTAGCACTGCTGGTGGTGGCAGGGCAGGAGCTGTGTGGCACCTGCTGAGGGATGCAGTCTGACTCCCCAATGGGGCAACAGCAGTGGGAGCACCCATGTGGGGAGAGCCAAGATGGGGCATAGGGATGGGACCCCCAGCGATGGATCCCCCAGCTCTGTTCCCTATCCCTGTCACTCCACTGGGTGTTGTGCTGCATCACCTGCTGTCACCATGGGGCTGCTCACCCCCTTCCCATCAGCCAGGAGTCGGGAGCAGAGTGCACCCCGATGCGGATTGATGGGCTCTTCTCTCTTTTCAGGGTCGCCATGGCAACTGCATCCTCTCAAGTTCTGATACCAGATATCAATTTTAATGACGCCTTTGAAAACTTCGCCTTGGATTTTTCCAGAGAGAAGAAACTGCTGGAGGGTTTGGATTATCTCACCGGTGAGCACATGGGCACGTAACCCCTGCTCTGCCCCCCAGCATTGCCTCTTTCTCCCCACTGAGTGCTGACAGGGGGGATTTTAAACCAGGTCAACAGTGGGCCGTAGCAGAACAGAGGCCACCGGGCTGTCCCCAAGGCAGTGATGTGTTCCCATCATCCTGTTGGCACCGCAGGAGTTCAGAAAGTGGGGAAAAAATGGTGCTCTCCACCAGTGAGGGAGGAGGTGATGCCCTCGGGGTGGGCAGGGGGACAGCCAAGGAGACACGGGAATAAACTGCTTACTGTGCCATGCTGGGGCTGGAGAGCCGGGGGGAGGGCTGGGGGCTGTGAAGAAGCGAGGATGTTGTTACTCAGTGACTTGTAAAATGAGGCTCTACTCCCTGCATGAGCCCCATAAAGAGCAAACAATGAGGAAACACCAGCTTGTTGAATTCATTCCCTGCAGCACCGAACCCTCCGTCTGTACGTGAGGAGCTCTGCACGGCCTCCCATGACACCATCACAGTCCACTGGATCTCAGAGGATGAGTTCAGTGTCAGCTCCTACGAGCTCCAGTACACCATCTTCACCGGGCAAGCCAACTTCATCAGTAAGTCTCTGCTTATTGAGCAGTCACCAACCCAAAAGTAGGCATTGCAGAAGTGGGGATGCTGATCTCATGTTCTATGGGAGGGCAGCTGGCAGGGCACAGCTGGCCTGGTGCATCAGCTGGGGGCTCAGATGGAGAGCAGCAGAAAATGCCTGCAGGCTGGGCTTTGTGGTTTAATTTCCTCCCTTCCTACAATGATTGCTTAAAATGACACCCAAAATGATCAGATTGGACTCTCAGCTCTTTAGCACCAGGTGATTGTCATGGCAAGGAGAGGTGGTGGAAAGGGCACAGCTTGGATCCGTGACAGCCCAGCAGCCCCCAAGGATGGGCATGTCACATCTGCACTTTCCATCGAGTCTTCCTCATCATTCACTGTCAGAAAAATGTTGTTTAAAAGCCAAACACAGGAGCTGGTTTGGTTGCACTTGGAGGAAAGGGACATATGTGGGGCAGAAGAGTGACTCGGTCTTAAAGCCAAGGACTGTTTGGCGTGATTTAATGTGACGCAACTTTATTCCTGAGATTTGAGGGGGTTTGCATGGATGTGTTAATGGGAGCACAAAAGCACATCTTCCAGTTTGTCCATCCTGGAGCGGTGCCCTCAGGAGAGCAGGATGGCCATGCACTGCTGTTCTGCTCCTGGCTGTACCTCGGGGCACTCAGTGCTGGAGGATGTGCTCCCCAGATGCTTTGCATGGACTTTTTGGGCTTCCATTAGCTTATCTAACCCCACAGGAAGATGAAGGCTCAGGAAGGCTGTGAAGTGCCCCGTGCTGCATGCAGGAAGCTGCTGCAGCCAGGTCCTGCTGGCTGCTCCCAGAGCTGATAAATGTGCATCCCCACAGCCAGGAGTGGAAAATGCTGATTGATTTCCTCTTGGCCGGACATTGCCTGGGGTTACCCAGTCCTACAGCATCCGGATGTCCCCACCCTGCCGCCCTGTGCTCCTACAAACACTTTTTCTCCAATGTTTTGCTCTTCTCTCAGAGCTTGGTGAGGATTAGAGGCATCCCCAGCCTCCATCCCCATGCCAGCTGAGGAAGGACCACGGACTGTTTTGAGCCATTAAGGGGCTGAGAAGCACTGGGAGGTCTTTGCCCCACTCTTAGCATGGAGCAGGGCTGGATCAGAGTCCACTAAGGGCTCAGCCCCATGGAATGGAGAGTGTGAGCCCCGAGCTCTATGCTCAGTGCCTGAGGGTGGGATGGGCTTTGGCAGAGGTGGGAATGACACAGCTGTGGTGATGAGCAGCAAGGAAAGCCCAAAGGGGCAGGTGTCTGCAGTGGTTTCCTTGGCCTCCTTTGCTCGCTCTACGAAGAAGGAGGAAAGAAAACATCAGTTAACACCTCGGAGCAGAAAATGAATAATATATTGTCACTTGCAATAACGTGTTCAGGACCGGGCGACGAAAGAGTCTGAGTTCTGCAGGAACCCATGCGTGAAGAGGTGATGAAAATAGCACACAGGGCTCACCAAGCAGAGCACCAGTGTGCTCCCAGCAAGGCACGTACCTGCTCATGGCACACAGCTGCTCGTGCACAGCTTCCCCTGCCCACTGCCTTTACATCTGAGCGCTTGGCAGGACACAAGTGTTTTGTATAGATGACAAACGCTGAGATAAAAAGGATGTGTTCCAGCTTTGGAAAGGAGAGGAGCCCTGAGCCCTCAAGGCCAAGCCTTTCTTGGTAGCTTTGAAAAGGACACCCTCTTTGGAGGCTGAATTGCTCCATGATTGCCATCTCTCAGCTGCTCTGCCCTTTGCGGGGCCGGATCCCAAGGTGGCTCTTGGCTGCAGGGAGATAACAGCCACGGCAGCTCTGCCTGCGGGATACCGTCGCTATCATTGCTGTTGGATTTTCTACTTCAGATAGCATTGCTCCGCTCCCCTCGGCAGCTTCCATGTGTACTTCAGACCAAATCCTTGCTGACAATGACTGCAAGCTCTGGCTGAGCGAGCCACCGGGGGAGGAATAATCCCAGTGCTGTCCCCACGTGAGCCTTCGAGGAGGAGGTGTGGAGTGCTTTCCCGGCTCCCGACGCACAGCTGTGCACACACACATGGATGACAGGTTGCTGGAATCCCTCCTCCAGCAGCACGCCTCCCCAGCCCACTCCTCACGCGCCGTCTCACGCCTCGCCCCCAGACCTGCTGGATGCAGGGAGCATCCCCAGCTCCTACTGCTGACTATCATTGATCCTCCTTATGCTGAAGGCAGCACTCCCGTGTTGCAGTATCAGCCCCAGAGCTGCTTTCTGATAGCCTGGAGCATCTGTGGCTGCAGTGGATTCCATGGGGCATCGACACCCACAGCCCCTTGATGCCAGCTCAGCTGTTGCCCCAGAACTTGCAGCTCCCTTTGCCCTCAGAAGGTCATTCTTGCCCTAGGACCTGCTGCACACTACAGTGCTTTTCTCCTTTCCTGTAGCACCATGTCATGGAATCACAGAATGGCTGAGGTTGGAAGGGACCTTCAACTACTGTTATGGGTTGCAAGGTGTCACCCCATCTTTAATACAGCACTATTTCAAGTGTTTTCAGTGTCATCTGCCAAACAGACCCCTGCAGCATTAGGGCTTGGGGCCTCCACAGTCTCCTAATTCATTTCTATTCCCAGAAAGAGCCCTTTCCCTTACCCAGGAATAATCCCTTCCCCTTCTCCTATACGGCAGGTCTCTACAACTCCATGGACAGCTGGATGATCGTCCCCAACATCAAGCAGAACCACTACACCGTGCACGGGCTGCAGAGCGGCACCCGCTACATCTTCCTGGTCAAGGCCATCAACCAGGCTGGCAGCCGAAACAGCGAGCCTGCCCGGCTCAAAACCAACAGTATGTATGGGAGGGAATGGAGCAGTGGTCCCCAGCATCACCTCCCTGCCCCGGTGGGATTCATCTCAGTGCTGTGGGTTGTGGTCTGCTATCACCCAATGTGTGCCAGTCAGCTCTCTGCTGGGGTTTAGGGGCTCATAGGGTGCAGCTTTCATAGGATCACAAAACAGTTGGGTTGGAAGGGATCTTAGTGCCCACCCAGCCCCGCTCCTGTACCGTGGACTGAATATCCCACCAGCTCACGGCCCACCCACAGCCTGGGGCACCTCTGCGTATGGGGCAGCCCCATCTCTGGGCAGCAGTGCACAGCCTCACCAGTCTCTGAGCAAAGAATTTCTGCCTCCCATCCTACCTAAATCTCCCCTCTTTTAGCTTAAAGCAGTTCCCTCCAGCCCAGCAAGCGCAGCTCTCCTTCAGGCTTCTCTCCGTGACGCTGCAATCACTCAAGGCTTTGAAAGCTCTGAGTAGGCTTTTGAAATGATTTATTGCCTCCACCTCCTCATTTTCTTTGCGAAACCAGCGCAACCTTAAACAAAATGAGCTGAAGTGGAGTCAGGGCACTGATGGGGATGGGGGGAGCTGCTGAGATGCAGGCTCCAATCCCGCTCTGTGCTGTTTATTAACAATGCATCCCTCCCACGGCTGCTGTTTTTAAGAGCTTTCTCAGTGCCTTGAAAGGTGCTTGCTGTGGAAATAAGGAATTGGGGACTTGACAAGCAGTGGTGTGACACAGCAGCACTGAGGGGAGCAAAGGCTCTTGCTTCAACAGCTCCCCGGGGACAGAGCTCACTCTGGGGTTTTTTTAGCCAAGTGTCATTCTCTGGAGATAGAGGCGCAGCGCTGAGGGCTCTGCTTGCCAGCTGAACTCCATTTAGGAGAATAAATCAGTGCCCAGTCGGCCTTTGAAGTCCCCTTGTCACTCAGATGTGTCTGCAGCAACTTGCTGCACTTGTTAAAATCCGGAGCGGGCATTGCCTGAAGCACTACACAAATTATTCTGTGTTTCTGTGGCTTTGAGGAGCTCCTTGCTTGGGCAGCGGTCCCAGTGCCTGCAGTTCTGCTGCTCTTCAGGCTACCAATGGCCGGTGGCTGATGGCCAGCCCTGCTGCTTGTCTTCTGACTTCCCCTGTTGCTGCCTGCTTTTATGTGCTGTAAAGCTTTTGGGTTTCTGGAGCAGAGAGCTGTCATTCTTCATGGGCTGTGCGCACGAAGAGTGCTCACTGATCATCCTAGGCCAACCCTTTGCCACCATGCCCACTAAGCCACGCTCCTGCCTGATGTCCTTGGGCAGGGGGCACCGAGGAAGGGTGTTCTCTCCCTGCCTACTAGACCTTAGGTCATGGGATGCTGCGTGGTGCTGAGCATCCAGCACAAATCAAGCTCTGGGTTTTCTGTGTGTGAAATCAGTGGGATGCTGTAATCCCTGTGAACTGTAGATGGTTGTGCCCTGCAGCAGTGGGTGCTGGAGAAAGCCCCACCTGGGGATGAAGAACAGTCCGTAGCCCAGAGTTTCCAACAGCCATCCATGAACAGGCTGGTGTGGGATGCTGCCCTTGTCATCACGGAGCTGTATGCTTCTCTCCCAGTGGACAATTAGAAGACAGCATGCACTCTCCAGCTTGCAAAAGCTCCACAGAGGTGTCAGCAGTTTGACGGGCAGGGCCAATTAGCATGTTTCACAGCCCTCTCTCTGCTCCCAGAGCAGTGTTTGGAGAGATGGCTTTGCCACAGAAGGTCAGTGTCAGGGCACATTGATTTCTGCAGCATCAGCGCTGCCACTAAATCTGTGTTTTCAAGCTGCCCAAGCAGAAGAGCTGGGGGAAAGAGCTTTGGTCTGGTGACAGGAAGAAACCTTTAGCTGAGGTTGTTCTTGGTTAGGTCTTAATTATTAGCAAGTGTCCAGCTTGCTAATATCATCAGCTGCAGCATTTGCCCGGCTGGAGCTCACCTAACCCAGGTGAGCTCAGGGCAGTGAGCAGGGAGCTGCTGAGTCTCATCAGCCTTTGTTCCTTCCATGAAGCTTTGACAAAAGAAAGGAAAGTTGGTGATGATGCTGGTCCCTTCCTTGCACCGTGCTGGTTAGGTGAGCAGAGAACTGAGCAGTTCACCCAGGATGGGGATGGGCAGTGTCCATGCTGGGCAGGGGGCTCTGCCTGCCCCAGCATCAGGGCTTCATTAACCCTTAACATGTCCTAGTGGCACCACCTGCTCCCTCCTCTCTTTGGTCCCACAAGCCCAAAGCCAGGATTTCCTCTTTGCTGCTTGACCTCAGACAAGGGTCAGTTCTGGCCAGAGGACATGTGTGCCTCTGTCCTGATGGAGCCGGGTATTTTTATCCCTCTCTGTGTTACTGCTGGGAAAAGGCAGATCTCAAAATATTCCAGAAGCTGGAGGAGAGGATCACTCTCAGTCTGCAGCTTTAATTTCAGCCCTCCCCACTCATTTATTACACAATAAATGAATTTTCTCAAGGAAAATAAACGTGAGCTGCCGGAGCAAGAAGGGAATGGTGTGGATGAGCTCAGTTACAGGGCTGCACTGGAGAGCTCTGCACGGTGCCTTGGCTGTGTTTGCAGCGCTCCCTAAGACGTGGTTTTCCAACAGCCCTGCTGGAAGCATTGGCCAGGTGCTGTGCCTCTCCAGGCCTCAGTTTGCACAGCTGAGAAAGCAGGAGGGGTGGCTGGATGTTTGCTGTGGGAGCTGCCAGCAGTGCCTTCAGCAGTGGGTTTCAGCTATTAAGGTGTCCTACAGCAGCAGCCCCATTTGCTTATCTCTGTGCTAAACGAGATCAACCCCTCTCAAAATCACACCTAGGCTCTGTAGGATGTTTGTACACCGATGTGACAGGGTCAGGTCCCCACTGCCGTGCATTGCATCTGAAAAGCCGAGAAGATGGGATCTGAAAAGCACCAAAAGAGTCACATCACCTGTGCAAATGAACGTCAGGCAGCCATGTTGGTTTGACTGTCAGAGGGCTGCTAACCTGACATGAGAATTGCAGCTGTGTTTTTTAGCCTGAAAGATCTGCAGAATCCATCACACTTGGCTGTGTTGGAGAAGGAAGGCTGTGTGCTCCCAGCTGGCTCCATGCTCACTTCCAGCCTCAGCCAAACACGGGCTGGACTCAGTGCCTTTGGTTTGCTTCCAAGCCCAAGCTGTCTTCTCCAGGCGTCCCAGCCCTTGTTTGGCAGCAGAGGAACACTGGAAAACCTCAGGCATGTTTCCTGTAAAGTGTAATAGCAGCCTACGCTGCAGGGAGCGAGCTATGTCGGCTGTTGATGGGGACTTGGGGACATGCTCGATGCTGCACTACTTCTTCTGTGATTCAATATTGTTATGGCAGCACTTAAGGGTCTATTCTCCCTTCTCTCTGCTCGTATAACTCTCATTACTGCTAATAGAGTATGGATCCGTTAAGGGATTCAGGCAGGCTGCATGCCTTGCCCAGAGTGCTGCGCGGTCCTTAATGGTGTCGTCAGTGCCTTTTCCATTAGCTGGAACATCCCCTCTCTCCGCCACAGCATTTTACAACATTAACAGCGAGCAAAAGGGAGTGTTTCTGACAAGGGATTGAGGCATATGAACGGGGCAATGTGCAATAATAAGGCTTCCAGTGTTCCCCAGCACCAGGATCATACATGCTGGGGATGCTATTCCTATTCCACGAGCACCTTTGGCTCGTGGGGCAGATGTTTGCTGCCACATTCTGCCTGCACAGTGATGGCAACACCCGCAAATGTTAACCTACATGTCCTCTTCTAACAGGTCAGCCTTTTAAGCTGGACCCCAAGATGGCCCACAAGAAGTTGAAGATCTCCAATGATGGGCTGCAGATGGAGAAGGATGAGAGCTCCCTGAAGAAGAGCCACACACCCGAGAGGTTCAGCGGCACCGGGTGCTACGGTGCGGCAGGCAACGTCTTCATCGACAGCGGCTGCCACTACTGGGAGGTGGTGGTGGGCTCCTCCACTTGGTAGGCACCCCCTGACCTTCCCTCCATCTCCCGGAGACCCTCAGTATCCCCTGAGTTTTCATGGGATGGTTTAGGTCCAGGGTTGCTCGGGGTTGGGGAGGTGGCTGCTGTTGTCACGGCTGAGATTTGACATTGGGCTGGCTGTGGTGTAGCACTCTTTGAGTGTCTCCTCTCTGTCTCCAACTAGACTGCAAGGTGAAGCGTTATGTCCTTATTTCTCTCCCCTGCTGACCTCACCAAAGCCCACCAGGCTCAGTTCTTGCCTTGATGGCACCATCTTTGGGTTCAGGCTCTTGGAATGTATTCCTGTGCAAGCAGACAGAGATGCATCCAGCTTGCACAGGCTGGTGAAACACAACCCAACACTCATCAGATTTAGGGTTGATCCCACAGTGAGGTCTCTGAGCAAAGCTTCCCCTCTCTCCCAGGTACGCCATCGGCGTGGCTTACAAGTCGGCTCCCAAGAATGAGTGGATCGGGAAGAACTCCTCATCTTGGGTCTTCTCCCGCTGCAACAACAACTTTGTGGTGAGGCACAACAACAAGGAGATGCTGGTGGAGGTGCACCCACAGATGAAGCGCCTCGGCGTCCTCCTGGATTACGACAACAACGCGCTCTCCTTCTACGACCCGGCCAACTCCCTGCACCTTCACACCTTCGAGGTCTCCTTCATCCTCCCAGTGTGCCCCACGTTCACTATCTGGAACAAATCCTTGATGATCCTCTCGGGTCTGCCTGCCCCAGACTTCATAGATTACCCAGAGCAGCAAGAGTGTAACTGCAGGCCCCAGGAGTCCCCGTATGTATCAGGAATGAAAGCCTGTCACTAGGAGTGACCCTGCACCACGGTGGTACCAGTGATGTGGGCTGGGGCTGGTGGTGGGCATCAGGAGCCCTCTGAGCCACAGAGCAGCCACAACGCTCCAACAGGAGGGCACCCACCTGCAGCTCGTTTTATTTTTAAGGGGAAAACGAAAGAACCTCTGAAAATAAACTCCTGTTGGCCAGCTCCATGTGCGCTCACCAGGCTCCTGCAGCATCTTCGTGGCTCTCCCTGGGCAGATCATCACATGGATGGTTTTGTTTCCCTGTGTCCAGGATGGGCTTTTGGGTGACGTTCTCAGGTGCTGTGGTGGTCAGGAGGGATGTCTGGTGCATCCCTGCGGATTGGGGCTGCAGAGATTGGCTTTCTGGAGACCGTGAGAGGCAGGTGGGATCTGGGCATTGTTTTATGGGTAGAGCCATAAAACTTCAGCCAGCATTTGGCAGCTTGCCTGGGTCTGTGGTCCCCATCCCTCTGGCCCACTGTTTGTCTTATGGGAGATCCCATTTCACCAGGAAGACCCCAAATGAGTGTTTCCTAGGAGCTGGGTGAGGTGCTTCATGCCCCTCGCATAGGTGTTCCTCTGCCCACTGTCCCTGCAGATGGAAGGCAGCTCCTGTGCTGAGCAGAGGTGCTCAAAGGCCATCTCTGTGCTTTCTGACCCAAAAGCTCAATTTCAGACCCCAGAATCTTGGGTGCTCACTTTATTCCCAGCCACGGTGAAGCCATCCTGTTTGCTCCATGGCAAAGGAGCCCTGGTGCCCCAGTGAGCTGCCACCAGTGCTCCCAGTACCCCAAGCACCAAGCTGGAACCAGCAAGGCCATGGGCCAGCGTTGCAGCATGGGATGTGCTGATGCACAAACTTTGGTCCACAGTGTTGAAAATTCCTTTTTTCCCTCTGGTCTTACCTTGGTAGTATCACATGTTGACCAAAGCTGAGACCGCCTAGCTCTGCCCATCCTTTCCTTGCCTTTTGTTGTTGTTGTGATGGAGAGAGACCCTTGGACATTGCTGATAGGAAACTACCTCAAAGCCCAGCCCCAGAGGGGTGGGTGGCCGGCTCAGACAGCATGACAGCCCCTGGGGGCTCATCCCACAGCAGGGTGGGGGCACAGGGGCTGAGCGAGGGGTCCCCACCAGCGAGCCACCCTGGGGAACACTTGTCTTTAAAGGACGCAGGGACTGGATGGACACATTTGAGAGCACGGGGTGGGGAAGCAGCAGGGTCACGCCTGCCAGCCCCACAGCTAAGCACACAAGCCACAGTTCACTTTGCAAGGCTGAGCTGCCATTTTTGGTTGGATGTTTTGTTCCCAAAGCCCTGTGGGTCTTTTCCCTGTGTGCTGCTCGCGCTGCGCCAACCTCCAGCAAATGGCCAAGCACTGGAGATGGATATCAGCTTCTGCAATCCGGTGCCAAGCTTTCTGCTGGCACTGGCACCGCTTATTGCCAGAGGACTCAGCGCATCCAGTAAAGCACACGAGCCATTACCGTGACGTTTGCACCTGATGAAATTGCACTAATCGCTGCGGGATCCCCGCGCGTCTCCTTCCCGTGGCATCTGGGTCAACCACGTTGTCTTCTCCTGATTGAGGAAAAGCAAAACCCAGCACTTGCCAGGGAATGGGAGCTGTAGCCCCTTCCTGCTCCTCACCCCGCTGCAGCCTGTGCCCCCAGCCCATGTCCCACTGACAAAACCCGACCGGTGTGTGATGGCACACGGGCAGTTGTAGCCCACCTAGGCTCTGCGCCCACGGTTATGAATGAGCACGTTTCCCACGGGTAGGTTATGAATGAGCACGTTTCCCACGGGTAGCGGGGTTGGGGTCCCATGGGACTGAGGGCGCTGCCGGCCCTGTTCCTTCCCAGCGACCCCACTGTACAGACTGGGGACGTGGGAAAACCCTGGCTGCCATGTTCTCTTCCACATGTAACATACTTGTTTCAGTTTTGGTTTGGGGGAGGGTTGCTTTTCCTTTTTATGTTTTCTTCCTTTTTTTCTTTTGGGCGGAGGGGAGGGCAACTTCTTTGTTAATGTGTGTATATATATATATATAAATATAATATAATATATATACGTTACTGAATGAGTCTGTGTGGCAGAGATTGTGCGGCGTATGGCATCTCTGTTCCAGTAAGTGCTCCTCTTGGCCATCCCCAACCCTCTGACAACACAGTCTGCAGACCTGAGGGTTCCTGGGCCACGGGCACAGCAAGGAACCAGGCCCAAAACCAGAAGGGGCTTTGCTTATAGAATCATTGAGGTTGGAAAAGACCTCTAAGATCATCTAGTTCAACCATCAGCCCGTCTGCGTTATGAGCATTATGACCCAGGATGGGAACGAGGAGCTTGGCTCAGCCCCATGAGCATCACACGCTTCATGGGGCTGCTCAGCTGGTGGTGCTGGGGGTGTCTGCTCTCCCTGGGGACAATGCCACGTGTCCCATGCATCCCACAGACCACATTTCTCATCCTGGAGTGCTGCCCAGGCTTGAGAGCTCCTGGGGGTGGCAGGATGTGTGGGATGCTGGAGCCCCATCCCCAAAAGTCTGTCCATAGGGATATTTTGAAGCTGGGGAATGGTGCAGTGACATTTCCCACTGGTCCCAGCCCAGGGGATGTGAAGGCACTCGAGCTGACAGCCGACAGAGAAAGCCTTTGTGGAGCAGAAGTGCCTAAAATATTCATGAAGGGGAAAACATATGGTGCAAACCAACGCTGTAAAATTAAATATTTCTTACTTTATTCCTTTGCTCCAGGCTTTTTCACATTAAACATTCAGCGCTGGCACATAGAAACTGACCTCAAGATTGAGGAGCTGCTTTCATTGTGGGGCCAATTTGCAGTGTGTGCAGCACCTCAGACCAGTTTAAATACAGGAGTGACCGTGCAGGGGTAGGTTTAGCTGGGCAGAAAGTACAGCACTGTGGGGCTTCAACAATGATATAAAGCTGTGCCTTCACAGTGCTGCTGGTGGGGTTTCCAAACAGCCTCCATAGGAAATGAACCTAATGCTGCTTTCCTGAGCATCCCCTGGAGCTGTGATCCTCACATCAGCAGGGCTGGAGAGAAGCCTCAGCCCCTGAAAAAAAATAACCCTTCCTTCATTTTTAATGGCTCCTCAGCCTTTCAAGTTCAAGCGAGTGCTTTGCAGCCATCTGGGAGGTTCCAGCGGGTGAAATCTTCAGTGCATCTTCAGTCCTCCTTCTGGATGGGTAATTCCAAAGGAAGGGTGATGCTGTGTTGGGGGCTGTGGTGCTGTGGGCCTGGGGACACAGCTCAGCCTTCGGGTGACCAGGGGATCTCCATGTGGCACCCAAAGGAAGAGGAGGAGGAGGAGGAAAATTGAACATGGGCCACTGCAGCTTGGCAATACCCCAGCTGAAAGATTGATCCCACTGAAATGCTGGGTTCAGAGCTCACAGTTACACACCAAGGATGGGATACATGCTGCATCCATCAAATGCTTCCAGCGATCCCCACAAAAAGGCGTTTTCTAATGGCAAAGACAACACATGAATAAGGAACACGAGGGGGGTTTTCCATTTGCCCCCACACTTCCCAAATTTTCCTCCAGACTCTACCCAGTCGGATATAATGTGGGGTTTCTCTTTTTCTCTCTTTCTCCATTATATTATTGCTTGTTTCTAGGACAAATCCTCACGTGGGTGCAGTAACACCTAAGGTGAATCCCACTCCCACCGGAGGTAATGCTGCAGTCACCCGTTGCCATCACGGCATGGCTCCATGGTCCCATACCCACAGAGGGTATCTCTTTCCCAGGAGGAAAGCTGTTCTCTTTAGCAGTGATGATTCCTCCCTGCATTAGTAACAGAAGCGTGGCATAGGATAGCCAGGACAAGCTGCCCCATCACCATAGGGAGCAGATCCTGCTGGTGAAGCCATCCCCAGCAATGAGCAGGGCATGGCCCTGTGCTCCCCTCCTCATCTCCACAGGGCAGAGGATGCTCTGCCCACCAAGCAGCTGTAATTGCTGCCTTTATTCCCACCCTGCAGCTGCTGCTGCATAGGGCAGGAAAGAGATTTTTCTCCCTCCTTGCTCTCTTTGAAGCCTTTCTCTATTAACCTCTGGTTTCTAGGAAACAATATCTCTTGTGGATGGGCACCTGCGAAAGTCAATTTAAAACCATTACTGACGTGGCAGGTTGCTTCATAGAAAGAAAAAGATTTTGCTGAGCAGATGAAATCGGCTTCGCCGCTGCTTTCCAGGAACCTGCTTTGAAACACATAAGGCTTCCATGTCACAAGCACAACAAATCGAGCTGGAAATTGCTTCCTCAGCCGGCCAGGAGTTTGTGAAATAGGAGATGCAAAAAAGCTCCATCGGCAGCATCCCCCCCCCCCACAGGGAAGCTGCAAAGCACAGAGACAGCACAAATTATGTTTTTATATGGTATGTGACATCAAAAGGCTGCCTCATCTGCGGAGGTTCGCTAATGACAGCCATTGCACGGGGATGGGATAATCCTGCTTGGGAATAAAAAGCTGCAGTCCTTCAAAGCACGAATGAAATTCCTTTAGCCGATGAATTAACTCCTGGTTGGGGGGAAGGAAATAGTACACTGAGAAACATGATTTGCTAGGGGTTGGAATGGAAAATTATGCCTTGGAGCAGCTGATTGACTGCAGGGGATTAATGATTGGTGGTGTCTGAACCAGCCCCAAATTAGTCCTCTTTACTGGAACTGTAATTGGGGTTTTAAATGCTCATTTGAAGTAGCAGCCCTAAAATGCTCATCTCTTGACCCATGAGCCATGTGAAAGCGCCACTGCCTTGCATGGCGCAGAAATCATCCCTTGACCTGGCTGTGCAACAATGGACTGAGTTGAGTGAATGTGTGAGAGCAGGCAGCCCCTCATGGAGGCATTTCTGGGTGACAGAGGGCTGAAATGGGGCTGACGAAGGTCACCACATGAAGCCTGCGGTGCCTGGGAAGTGGGTGCAGGGAAATTGTGGGGCACACAGAACCTGCGTCCTCTGCTGGGGACAATCCCAACCAGAACGATTGCTGTGCAGCATCACAATGGGCAGCCCTACACGGATGTCCATGTTCCTCTTGTGTCCTCAGAGCAGCACCAATAATATGCTGAATGCACCTCAAAATCCACGAGCAGTGACACCAGCAGCGCAGGACAAGCAGAGGCATTTCCAGTCCCAACCAGTGCCACCAGTGCCAGTCTCCTGGGCATGCAACGAGGCTGGGAAACCACAAGCGAGCCCAGTTCTCCATGGCAACAAGGAAGAACTGGGTCAGATGAAGGCTGGGAGGAGGCAAGTGCTCCCTGGAGCTTTAGAAGCAGCCAGAAAGTCACAGCCCAGGGATGAGGATGGGGATGGGAGCAGGGACGTGGCCCATGGCCATCCAGGTGCAGCCTGGAGACTGTGCTCTTTGCTCTGCAGCATCACTGCAGCTTTAGTAGGTGAATTAAGCACCAACTGTAAGGTTTGAGAGCAAAGCAAAAATTACCTGCAAAACCCACTGTGAATTCACCAGCATTACGTGTAGGCATCACCACTTTTCGGTGGGTTCTGTGTTTCAGGTGACAGCTGGGTTCTAGTGTGTGTGGGAATGGCTAAGACAGAGCCTGAACCAATGACTGAACAACTGGGGAAGGGACACAGCCAGCCCTAGGAGCACAGGTGGAAGCAATTCACCTTTGTGAACCAGGTTCCACCCCTCCCCGAGCCTCATTAAAAGGGCTGGCAGCCATAGGGGAAGGCTCTATACATGGAGATCCCTCTGTATAAGGTGTTCAGTGAGCCATGGTCTTTGGGGCAGGTAAGCTAATCTTTCTTTAACTGCATTGTGGCCATCAGCCCTTTTAGGGTAATATAGAACTGGCTGTCTGCCACTGCCTTTCCATACATAATGTTTTTAAGTACCTGTTATGTGGCAGTCACTTGTTGGATCTTTGCCCTTCAGTTGTCACTAGAAGTCCTTTGTTCTGTTCCTTGCTGTTTCTATATGTGACTTTGAGATGAATAACTTCTGTTGGCTGGGGTACATCAGGTGTCTCTTAGATCATTATGGGGAATAGCTGTGTCATAGAGTCGTATAACATCCTGAGTTGGAAGAGATGCACAAGGACCATTTAATCCAACTCCTGGCTCCACACAGGACCACCCAAAATTCGTACCCAGTGCCTTGAACTCCAGAAGCCTTGGGGCCATGACTGTCCCAGTGATGTGAAACCCTTCTGGTCTGCAAGCACTGAGGGCAAGGTAAGCAGATCCTCCTATGCATGCGGTGATTCCCAGTGCTACTTCAGCTCAGGAAGCCTTAGAAGCAAAGGTGAAATGAAAGGAGCCTTTACCAAGACAGGGAACTTCTAGAGCCAGATGTCACCCTTCTAAGAAACATTGTTGTGATTGCACTGTGCCCCTTTGGATGGCTTCTTGGCCAATGCAACAGCCTCCATCCCAAAGCAGGTGGAGGGAACGGCTTCTTGGTCATCCTGAAATCCCACTTCTTGGGTCATGCTGTGTTTGACCCAAGAGATGCTGAGCCACAGACCAGAACAACCGGAAACAAAGGTGATGAAGGGATTTGTAATTAAATTGCCATTAGATGGATAACAGATTGTCTGACAGCTGACAGTGAGTGAAAGCGCTCTATCCTGTCATGTTTTATCAGCATGAAAACCATTTGCAAGTGCTCTAATTACATTCCTAATTGCCAGTGTGATTAGGGACCTGCAGCTGTTCATTAAACGTGTGTCACCCTCAGCCAGCAATCTGCAGGAGAGAATATTTAATTAATTGAATGGCATGTTGGATAAAAGCTGGAGGTGGACAACCTGGGAGCTGGGCGAGGAGTTGAGGAACCTCACACCAAAAAGAGCTGGTGTGGCAGGTCTTCTTACACCAACAGAGATGCTGCTGTGCAGACGTGCCCCATAGAATCAAGGCCACATCAGAAATGAACAGACATTAACAAGGAACAGGGCATCATCCATCTGATTTACCTACTGCTTTTGGATGCTTGCTCCTTTGGTACCTCCATGCTTAGCGGTGCTGGTATGAAGGCCTCCAGCACATCGGGGAAGTTTCAGGAGGTGTCATCTTAGCCTCTCTTCCATTTCCACTTGAGAAAATGTCACTGTGGACGCTCCCTAAGAACTGGGTGTTGTGGGTTTTCCCCTAAGTTTAAAGGGCCAGGTCAGCTGCATTTATTTCACTGATTCCAATGGTTGGATGTGGAGTAGCCCAGGATAAGAGAGACCACAAAATGCCTTTTATGGGGAAAAGGATCCTAGAACCTCTTAAGAAGGAGATCAAAGCAGATGAAAACTGAAGGAAAACTTGGGTTGCTGGAAAGGCAGTGTAAGAAGTCTCAGTGCCATCACCCAAGAACAGAGAGCCCCAACTGGAGAGCCCAGAGAGGGACTGGAGAATGAAGACAGCTCAGCTCATGGTAAGGAAGCCTCGGGTGAAGCTTGCTGTCCCCAAATAGCCTCTCTGCCCAGCCCTGCAGCTCTGCTGTAGTGCCAGTTATTGCTCCTTGCATCATGTGGTGCTCTCCTTTTTTCCCCTGAGAGCAGCACCCTGCTCTTGCATTACTGCCTTTTCTCTCACTGATTTCAGGCCACACATTCAGTGCATTGAGATGATTCCAAATGCTCTCTTCTCCCACCACAAACCCACATCATTGCCCACCACTGTCCCCTGACAAAGATGGAGCTTGGCCCAATGGCTCCAACCCTGAGCTATCAATGGGGTGAAAGCCATCATTGCCTGTGGAAATCTGGATCACAAGTGCAACCGCTCCCTGGGCTACTGCTGGCCCCAAATTCTCCACCTCTGCTTGTTTTCTGAGCCTTTCACAGGCAATGGAATCTGTCCCCATAGCAGAACTGTACCTGGTGGATGTGCATCACCACTGGCTTTCATGTCCTTGCTAGGAGAGATGAACCACCCAGCATTGCTTCATGGGCACATACATGGGTGAGGACAGCAGCCGGCCATGCTGCATCCCAGAATAAGCAGAGTTGTGTTTATTTCCCCATTTCATACTGGCATTTTCAAGGAATTCCTGTCCCCCAGTCTCTATATATGGGCATGATTAGTGCGGATGGGTTGATGGTTGGACTTGGTGATCTTAGAGCTCTTTTCCAGTTGTAATCATCCTCACATTCTATGATCTGAACATGCAAGAATGAAGGCACTGGGCCAGAGGAGAGAGACCCTGCTCTCCTCCTTGTTGCACTCACAGGTTTTTCCTGCCAGACAACCTTCCTTCTTCCACATCCAGGCTTAACTTTCCTTGCCCTCTCCAGAGCCTGACTGCTCAGTGAAGACATATCTATGGAGATGCACCTCTGGGGCAGACACCCAGCTGTGAAGCAAGATGGGAATATCTTGGATGTCTTGGTTGTACTTGCGTGCTCTTGTTGCCAGGCTTGACAGAGAGCAGCCCTAAACCTGTCAAATCACAGTGAGAATGTAGGGCAACAAAAGGCAAGTGGCTCTTGAGGTGCTCAAACCCTCCTTGTGCCTCTAAGAAATCGCCTCTTTTCCAACACCTCTTTGGAGTTCCCTTGCCATGAAACCACTCTATTCTGCCCAGCCCTCTGCCTGTGCCTCCTTCCACTGAGTCTCCCTTCCAATTCTCCTCCTCCCTGCAGCCTTCTGCACTGAGCAGTGCAGAGCTTCGTCATGCTTCCGAGTGAGGGGCGAAGCACAGAAATAAGTTGTGTGTTATTTACGCTCCTCTGGATTGTGTGTGAATGGGAGCCCTGCAATTTTAAAGCCTTTTAAAATCAGTTAAAGATTTAGATTTCTCTGTTGGCGACATTTGCGACTCGATGTTGCTAAACACTCGAGCGCGGCTCATTTGCAGGCATTAACAAACACATCAGAGGAGTCTGAAGCACTAGCAGTGCTGCTCATCTCCTGTTATTTATAATACTCTGTCTCTGGATATCGCCCAGCCAAAAGCTGTTAGCCTGCAGCTGGAGCATCAATCTCCTTAGCAGAGCACCAGCAGCACACACCACGGCTGGGGAATGGATCCCCATTGCTGGCTCCTTGGGGGCACCAATCAGCAAGTTCCCAACTTCTATGATCATAGCTCCCACCACCCAGCTCTTGATGAGGATCACCAGAGCCAGACAACAACCTCTTCACAATGAGGTCAATGTGCAAAGCAGCCTCAGAACCCTGCTCCTGTTCTCCTCTGTGTCTGGGACCCAATTAGAGCCCGGCATTCACCTGCAACCCAACCAAAATGACTGTTTTCTTCCACGTTAGAACAACTGCAGGGATATGAAGCGGTGATTACTTCCTCTAATTAATGGTCAGATTTTCAGATCTACCCAGCAATTCACAAATGAGAGACTCCATCAGCCCTAGTGCATGGGAGAGTCATCCCCTGCAAATAGCTCTAAATGAAGCTCTTTGAGCCACTAGTTACATGGGAGGCAATGAATTACTTGCTGTGTTCAAGACAGACGTGTTATTTACTGAACTCAGAGAATTAAGGCTTTCTGGTTTATTGGAGATGAACCCAAGCAGATGTGATTTAGGATGTGATTTAGGAGACTGGAGTTGCTGGCAGCTCCTGGCATGGAGTGCAGCACGGAGCTGTGCCATTGCATGGGGGATTTACAGCTCTTTGTTGCTGGAATATGATGCATTATTAATCAGTTATATTTTAGGAGATCCAAATTTATATTGGCTTTAATTAGACCGCTCTCTTTTTAATCTTGGAATGTGCACAGGGCTTAATGGTACACAGGAACGTAACATGGAGGGGTGTGTCCTGGGACACCATTACCTCCTCTGCTCTCAGATCCATCTGCAGGTTGCCATTAGTATGATGACAATGCCATGCTGCATCCCTTGCATCTCCCGAGCCATCAGCCAGGTTTCTTTGCTTTGAACAGGTAAAACCAGGGCTGTTTAGAGAGGAGGCCTTGAGCCGAATGCATGGAGTGGGAAGCAACATGTTGGTATGCAGCATGGGCACAGAGCTCTCCTGTGCAGGAAAATGAATGCTGAAATGGACTGAGGCACATGGAATAAACATTGTTTCTATTGCATGGGAAGGAGCAGTGCCTCTGCTGTGTCCCTGGATGAACCCAGCGCTGCTCAGTGCCAGCTCCACCAGCTGCTGCCTTGCTATCCAATGGGGATGACCAACCAAGTCCTTTCCAGACAAGGACAAGCACACACGGGCATCCTGGACCAGCTGATGGGAGCATCCCTCTTTAGTTGGGCAGCAAAGGAACCTGAGTGGGATTTGGCCCCAGGGTCTGCCCACAGCCACATTTGCTTGGCAGAGGAACCAGAGTCCCACGGCTGCTCCCCATGGCTGGTTTCTGCTGGACTAGGGACAGCAGGAGGGGGTGGGAAAAGGGAAGGCACAGAGCTCAGAGAGTGTGTAAGGCACACACAGCAGCCCATGGCTGGGAATGTAGATGGAGGTATGCAGAAAGAAGCAGGTGATGGTGAAATGCTTCAGCGCAGCATCAGGATGGTAAATAGAGCAGGGCTGTGCAAACAGAGCAGCTGAGGGAAGTTCCATATTGTGGTATTCTCTCCTTCCCCATTTAAGAGCCCTACATGAGGTTTAAGCAGCATACCGTGCTGGCTGCTTGGGAAGAAATGGGCTTTGAATGGATACAAACCACTGCAGTGCTGCTCCTTCTGTGCTCCCTGTGCTACTGCAAAGTGGGGGAAGCTGTGTCCTCATCCCACAGGTACCTCCAAAGAAAAGGGGGTAAAACCTCCTTGCAGAACCTAAGAAGTTCAAACAAAGCTCATTTACCCACAGCAAAAAGAGGGAAAAAAAAAAAAATCAAACCAGCTTTCTCATTTTCTCCCTTTTTTTCTTCCTCTCCATACAGCCATATGCATATATATATATATGTATGTATGTATGTATGTACTTAGAGGACTTCAAACAATTTTGCTGCTGTTTCCACTGATCTCCTCGCTCACTGCTGAGCGCTTCTTCAAATGGAAAAGCATCACAACTCCTCCTCCTCCTCGGAGCACCGGGCCCCAGTTTTCCTATCAACCATTTCAAACCACTTATCCACTCAGCAGCTTTTTGGATGGAGAACTCCCTGGAGCCGCACGCTCGTCTCTGAGCACCTGTAATTCTAAATTAAAGGAAGGGGAAAGGCTCATCATCCTCTGAGACTGCATCTCCCACCTGCAGCAACCGGGGCTGTCTGCCCAGCTCGGTGCTCTCCCTGCTGTGCTCTGCCTGTGGATGCAATGAACAGCAAATGGCACAGAAAGCAAATCAGGGAACAATCACTGGGTGATCTCATTGCACTGGCAAGCATGGCTTGGATGGATTGGAAACTGCTCCGGCTTCTTCTGATGTCATTGCACCAGGGCATTGTAGTTAAGGCAGAAAAGCACAGCTCAGGATGCACAGTCTCTTCTCAGGGATAAATAGGAGACATTTTTTCCATGTGAGCACGTCTGATGAGCTCCAGGCCATGCTGGGTGCTGGTTGGATGGCTGGATGGCTGTGGGATGCACTGGGTCTGGGAAGGTGCCCCCAGCACAGTGAGCACTGATAAATAGCAGAGGAGCATTCCGAGGCCCTGCAGAGAGCACCCAGCCTGGTGGCATAGCAATTAGTTGGCAGCTGTGCTGAGTAATGGCTCTGTTACTGATCTATTATTGAAAGTGATGGAATAATAATACACTGTGGGGAAAAGCGGCACCGAGACACAGAAGGGTGCAAAGTGACTTGAAATTATCTGGTATAAATACTTCAGAAGCCCCAACAGGTGAAGTCTGAATGTGCAGGGAGAGCCTATGGGAGGTGTTTCACAGCAGAACCCTGCAGGAAGCAAAAGCTGTTCTCTGTGCTGAGCATCAGCCATGGGAAACTATGTGGTGTGGGTGGCGCTGGGGCACAAAGCAGTGATGCAGATAAATGCCCAGACACGTTGCTGTGAGGAGGGAATGAAAGGAAGCCTTGTGTTAATGGGCTGGAGGAGAGCCTGCGAGCTCATGGATCATATGGTAGAGAGAACAGGGCTGGAGGGTCTCTGCCACGAGAGAAGAAACTGCTCCCTGGGGCTGGTGGGGCACTGAGGTTCTGCTGAGGATGGGGCTGCAGGTGGTGGCTGGTTTAGGTGAGAAGCAGAGAGCAGGGATGGAGCAGTCTCACTATGGAGTTTTGCAGCCTTCCTGGACCAGCTGTTCCATAGGCAGTTCTCCCAGTTAAACCAGCACAGCACCAGCTGGCGTCAGCTTAAGCCATGTGATCTCCTCCAGCCTGCAGGCTTGGCTCAACCTCTGAAGAAGTTGGCCTTGGTGGCAATGGGATCTCACTTCAAACTGGGTCTTTCTCTGAGGAAGAGGATTGACTGAATGGAGATGTTTCCTGCCCTTTCCTCTGTGATGGTTCTGTGGTCCCCATCGTGTTCCTGGACAGCCTGAGAGCCCTCCCTGAAGTGATCCCTGCCAAGGCTGCTGTACTCACCCATCCAGAACGATGTGGCTTCAGAGCTGAGAGCTTTGTGCGGCCTTTTTTTCTGCTCTAAAAACAGTGGTGGTTCAGGAGAAACCCAGAATTAGAACCCCCTGCATCCACAAATCACAGACCATAGAATAGCTTGGGTTGGAACGGACCCCAAAGATCATCTGGTTCCAACCTTCAGGAGCTCTTCTTTGGAACAGGACCCACCAGGATCCTTCATGTGGTTCAAGAGTGCTTGTGGGGCCATTGGAACACGGCGCAAACATAAATATGACATATTAAATACACAAAGGAAGGAAAAGTTGCTAATTACCCACAAATAACAAGCTGTAACCACGTAGCTCACTTAATTAGAAAAGAAATTAATCACAACATGGAAGGCACGCTTTAATTATAGCTAGGCACTGCATTGAGAGATAATGAGCATCACCGGAGCCGGAAAGCGCTGCTGTTTGCAATCTCATTAAGGTCTCTCACTGCACACTCACGTGTCCCTTGCACAGCAGATAGCCCGCTCTGAGCAAGGAATGGGACCAGAGACCTCCAGAGACCTCTTCCTCCCACCCAGAGCTTCCTACTCGTCACATCAGACCAAACACAGTCTGCTCCAACCCGATTTGTTCTGTGATTCCACTGACGCAACGCTGTGGTTTCATCTTAATGCTGAAGAACCTCCTCCTGGATCTTTTATTCCTTCTGCTTTCTGCATTTAACATTTTTCTATAGGGGAGAGAAAGAGGGGGAAAGAAGCTGCCAAAATTTCCCTAAACCTCTGAACACATCTCCCTCTGCCCATGGTTCCTTCCAGCCCACAGATGTCCTCCATCACCCATCTCACACAGAAATGCCATCTCCTCCTTTGACAACCCACAGTCCTCGCACCCAGCATCTCTCCAATTCCAATGGATCTCCTTCCTCTAATGTGCCTGAGATGTGGGCTGTCCTTGTCCTCCACAGGGCTGACGTTTACCTTCTTACAGTGGCTTTGGCCAACCCAAGGCTGGTTGCTCACTTTGCTCAGCATTGCTCTCCAGCTCACATCCATCATCTTCTCCATCAAACCTGCTTGCATGGCCAGGGCCTGGCAGTCTCTTCTCTTCCACCAACACATAGCTACCACCTTGACGTGGCCATCAGTGTCCCCTCAGGTCATAAAGTCTCATTACTCTTTGCTTTGGCCCCTTTCTATATGATCAGGGTACATCACTGCAGTCGCAGTGTCTGCTTCCCTGCATGGGAGGTTGTTCCTCCTCTTTGTTTTAATTCCCCCTCCTAACTTACCAAAATCCACTGGGAAATGGGCAGTTTTAGTAAAGCTGGAGGGATGTGTCACTTCTGCCTCTGCTGACTGGAGGTTAATTAGATAATTACTCACACGTTGCCAGTTTGTCAGGCACGAGCGACGCCATGATTGCCAACTGGGAAAGCCTCATTCCCCTGAAATCTCACATTGCTGGGAAGGTTTTCCTGACACACACACACAGGTTATGCCCTTCCACAAGTCGGAATTACCCTAATTTCAGTTTGGAGGGGGGTAACTTCTTACAGCTCATCATCTCAGCTTTTTGATGCAATTAGGGCCATGTGCATATCCTTGCAAAGATACAGGTGCTGCAATCTAAGGCTGGAAAAAAAACTTCAATGTTCCCAAATCCAACCCCAGCCAACCCCACTGTGCCCGTCACCATATCCCTCAGTTCCACAAACCCATGGCTCTGGAACCCCTCTGGGGAGGGTGACCCCATCACTCCTTGGGCAGCTGTGCTGTGCATCAATGCTCTTTGAGAGATTTGTCCTATTATCCACTCTGAGATGTTGTTTCAGAATATGCTGTGTACTCTGTTTACCATCAGGGTAATGCAGGGCCACCAGCACTCAGGTCAATGGCAGAGTCTTAACAAGTGGCATCACTGAGCCACTGTTTTTGTTGGGATGGACAAGCAGAAACGTGGCGTGGGAAACCATAGAGCTGGTGCCATTGGCAGCATGCTGCCCTTGCAGCAGAGAAGCAGATGCTGGAGAGCCCAATTCAGGCTCCTCCTGCTCTTCTATCCCTCCTCCCATGAGGTCTGGGCATTGTTTGTCACTCAGCATAGTTGATTCTCTTTGCTGCATCCGGTGGGGATGAGCACAGCAATGCTAAAAATACCCACGTTATGCAACGCCAGCTGCAGACAGCTCAGCCCAGAGCATCCCAGCCAGGGCAGCTCGTCTGTCCCTTACAGCTAATTAACACAGAGTTCCAAAGGTGCTGCCTGGAGGGGATTGTTGGGCTCAAAGATATCCAGAATCCAACATGTCCCTGAGGACAGATCAGGGCTGAGCACTGAGCAGGGTGCATCGGGGCCATGCTGGGGTTAGGAGCTGGGCACAATCCCCCCATTCATCACAGCTCTCACTGCCTCCCTTCGCCCTTTCGCCTTCACATGGGCACAGAGCAGAGCCAATTTGGAAGGCTGCATTTCAAGACCTCTATTAGCTAGCTCTGACCTAGGCTTATTAATGCTAGAGAAAGCCGCAGCATGCTTGGCATGGGGACAGAGGAAATGCTTTCAGTAACGTGGTGTACAGGAGTGCTTTGGAGAAAGAAAGTTTGCAGGGAGCCAGGCTCTCTGGGCTATTCAAGTTCACCTCAGTTCAGTCCTAGGAGAGGGGAAACAACAGTGCTGACATTAAAATGTAACCATGAAGGACTCCAAGAGGCTGATTTGGGCACCTCCCTGTGGTCCAGGGAGAAAAAGAGGTGCATGAGGAGGGAAAATATTGTCTGGGGGCTCGACAGATGCTGGCAGGCCACAAACCGCAGCATGTTTATATTGCATCAGTCTGCAATATAAACATGCCATGCTTATATTCTTATTATATTTATACGTGTTTATAACCCAACCTGCAATTTCTGCTGGTCCCCAGCAGAACTCAAGTGGCTGCTTCCTTCCACACGCTGCTTGTCTTCTGGGTCTGGGTCAGATCTAGGGAACAGCTGGGCACAATGTGCTGTGTGCCTTGAGGTTGTGCACTTTAAAGGAGCCCATCATCAAAGCCATGAGCAGAAGAAATTCCCTCTGGATCCACATGGGTTGTGGTCACCCCAGCAGAGCTCTGGTTCCTGCAGCATCACCTCCCTGAGCATCCTCTAAGATACCCATTCCTGGGTAGTGCTGCAAGGGGAAGGCATGTACATAGAGAAACAGCTTTTCCATGAAGACTCACACGTTTTCCAGTTCCACGGTGATGCAGGCTGAGTACTTGGTTTATCTTTAACAGCATCCATGCAGGGGATGCAAAAACCAGCGTGCTGCTGCGCACAGCGTCTGCCCAATGATGGCTGCAGCCCGCCCAGCCCTTCCCACAGCTTTATTTTCCATCTGACAGGGTGAAATCCCACTCATGCAGCAGTTTGCAATCATTTTCTTGCTGAAAACCATTCCCACTGACAGTGAGATACCCGATCCCAGGCCTGCTCTCCTCCCCCAGCTCTTCCCCTTCCATTTCTTTCTTCTTTATTTTCCTTTCCTGGCTTTGCATTGGAAAACAGAAATCTCGCTATAACCACCTCACCTCCTCCCAAACATTACCTGATTTACGAGCAGCCCTCCCCCTCTCCATAAATCACCGCCTGCTTTATTTCCAGCCCCCATCAACCCTCGTGGCCCCACACCACACAAAGAATGCGGCTCCCAGCAGCAAGCCCACAGCCTCTGCTCCCCTAACTCCCCCCAACCAGAGCCATGAGACACCCCTCTCCTTCTACCACCAGTGTGACCCCAGCCCACCCCACCATGCCATCCCCACATCCCTCAGTGCCACATCCCCACGGTTCTGGGGCAACTCCAGGGATGGTGACGCCCTGGGCAGCTGTGCTGTGCATCACTGCTCTCTTGGAGAAGAAAGCCCATTCCTTTTTCAAGTCAGCAGTGCTAACAGCAGCACCATTCAGAGCCCTTCTGCTGGCCATGAGTACTCCCCATTCTCTCCAGCCATTTCTAAGGAAGCTGATGAGCAGCAGCAGCCCTGCCTCGTTGCTGTTTTTGTTTTCTTTCTTTTTTTGCCTAGCATGTATAATAAATGTGCTTTTGATTAAAATTTAACACATTGCCTAATGCATCAAACGGGGACCCGATATCCTGCCAGCAGCACAACTCCCCCCCCCCCCCAACACAATACTCCTTTCCCAGACTGTTTCTGCAGCAAGTGTCACTTCCACGCTACCAAAAGACGCCTCTGACAGTTTCCTGGGGGACGCTCCAACATCTGCTGTAAGGTTTTCAATCAACATGCCTTCGTTTTCACGACTCCAGAGCAAACATATTTATAGTAAATAACCCATCTCAGATGGAGCGAAACCAGGTAACCTCTCCAATCTGTGCAAACATACATTTGGTGCTGGCAGAAGCTTGGAAGCCGTTCCCTCTTCGCGCTGCATAACGAAGTGAAAGCGAGGAGCTGTCTGAAACAGCTCCATCCAAACCAAGGGCTCATCCAAGGAGATGGAGCTGTAGGGAGCACGGAGGGTACCCATGGCTGCCCATGTCCTGTATGAGGACTGGGGATCTCTCTGCTCACCTGTGGGCCACCTTCCCAAAAGCCAACCACCAGCCCAGCCCCAGCTCCTTCCAGCCAGATTTTGGTTGCCAGAGGGGTTTACTGCTGTGAATGCAGGCAGAGATCCTGGGGAGTCAACCAACATAAATGTGTTTGGATGCAGAATGCCCACCTTTACATGGGACAGAAGGGAGTGGAGAGGACCAGAGGCGGGGGGGGAAAGGCAATGCCTTGCTGTGGCCTCATTGCAGGTGGCACCTATGGGCACTGAGGCTTTGTCTCTGACCTGGGATGAGCACCCTGAGTCCCTGCAGCAGCACCCCCATCTGCAGCAGGTCCTGGGGCTCTGATGGTGGTTTGTGAGCTAAAGCCATGGAGCTGAAAGGAACAATGCCATGGAGATGGCTGTGAGCGCTTTCATTGGGAACAGGGGAGGCATTTCCATCAATGAATCACCCGATGGTCTTTTATTTCATATAGCTTTGTTTTTATGACTCAGGGCTTTGTGATTAACCTTGTTAACTCCCCATGGCAATAAGCACCAAGGCAGTAAATTTCATCTCACTAATGTTCTGCACGTGGGGCTGTGCCAGCGGGATGCCCTGCCCCATCAATGCCACAGCACACGGGGCTGCAGCAGTGAGCTGGGGTGAACTCACTGGCGGCATGTGCCAGCAGGTCCATGGGGAGGGCAGCATGGGAAAAGAGTGGGAAGAGCTCAGGGGTTGGCACGTGTGCCCAAAAGCTGCGTCCCACCCTCTGACCTCACTCCCTGGAGCCGTTCCCTGGCTCTGAGCCTCGGCCCGACTGCTCCGTGCTGTTCCCACCTGTAAGGTTTCCTGCAGCACCGGGAGCTCCATGCTGAGCTGTGTGTGGGAACTGCTCACCCCAGTGCTGGGCTGGGTCTCTCCAGTAGCTTTCCTCAGCCCAGCTGCCCCCAGGACCTCTTCATCCTACTCCATCCCATCATGCAGTTTCCCACTGCCTGGGGAGTCCCACACCCCACCTTGAGCTGCAGGAATGCTTCACAGGTGTCTGATGTGGCAGATGTTGTTTCTCCCTCCTACCAATAGACAGAGTCTTGGTCTGGGAGGAGATCTGCTCTGAGGGCAGCTTCTTCTCTGCCACCCCTGGGGCTGACCCTTGCTTTGTGGTGCTGCCAAAGCAGCATCGGCTTCTCCACCTGAATTTCATGGCTTAAAGGGAGTAGGAGAAATAGCAATCTGTAATTTAGGACCTGGTGATGGGGCATCAGTGGGGACAAGGTGGGGACTGTCCCCTCTACCCATCCTCACAGTTCCCCATACGCTGCCCTTTGCCGGCAGCTTCCTCCGGCCCCACAGCTCTGCAAAGCCCAGAGGTGCACAGCGTCCGACCCCAGCCCTGTTTTGGGACAGCCTTTATTTCCCCAAAGAGGCTGCAGCAGGAGCTCTGAAGGAAGAACTGTTAATGCTCCAGTTAGTTCCACACGACCTAATTTGCCACCACTTATCCAGCAAAGGGAAAGCCAGCAGCTTGGGGTGTTCTAGGATTCATGATCCTGTGACTCCAGGGCTCAGGAGCTTTGTCAGGACTGTAGTATCATGTATCCTCCCTTGAGCCAACCCCTGCGATTGCTTTCCATGGGCGTTTTGCAGAGCTACCTGTTGCATCCCTGTGCATCCCTGCTGACCTCAGCTGACAGAGAGCAGCATCTTTTATAGAACCACAGCACCACTGAGGCTGGAAATGACCTCTCAGATCCCCACCATACCCATCCCCACACCCCCCGGTGCAACATACCCCCAGTTCTGGGGCACCTCCAGGTGATCCCCTTGTTCCCTTGGCAGGTTGTGCCAGTGCATCACCACTCTTTTCCACTCCCAAACCTTTAAATGCAATGTTTCTGTGCAATGATGTGGCCACGCTTGCTGTCTGTTCCCACTCCCCTTTACACACACTCCCCAGACTGTCAGATTTTTACACCTCTGAGGAGCCCAGCACTTACTGCAGGCGATGACCTTCTGCCTCAGGACCCGCTGAGCCCCAGTGCTCAGGTGACACTGCTGCCTGCTGTGCTTGGCCATCCTGGCACACACCATCTGTCCTCTCACCCAGACCTCAGGAGGAGATACGTGTGACACACCGTCCTGGTGCCACCTGCCTGTCCCTAACCCCCCATGCCCTGGCCCTGGTGCACGATGCAGCACATTGGCTCAGCTCCATCCTGTCCTCAGCTGTCACTACACCTCGCTACTCCCATCCCCTTTCTAGCAGTGCTTTTGGACACCTGCACTTCCATTTGCATTCCACGATGTTCTGTTACAAACCCCTCCAGCCCTTATTTTCCCACTTCCAGGCTTCATTTTCCTCCAGGCTCAGTGTGGAGATGGAGAGGTGCATTGCCACAGTGGGAAATGGCCACGCCGGATTTCCTCCAAAGGGCTGATGCCCGACGCATCACTCCTCCAACACACAGAGTGCCATCTTCTCATTTAAGCCAACGAGGAGGCACGTTTGCTGGTAAACATTTCAGGGCAGCGTGCCAGCGAGCGTATCCTCCTCTTCCTTACAGGAACACCAAACATCAGCACGCTGCCAACCGCAACCATCGCAATGTTTTCCCTTTCCGACAGAAAAATGTCTGACTAATTAATCATTCTCTCGCAGTAGCCAAAAATGAGGCAACTCTGCCATATGCTAATGTGCTGCCGGGACTCCGCGAGCTGTGAAATATTTCATACTGAGCAGTCAGAGAGGATATCATTCCCTCTCTGCTTCGGCACCGTGCGCTCCACTGCCTCAAAACGGAGGGCCACGACCGTGGTTTTCAATCCTGCCTCTCTGCCCATCTGCTCAGATGGCGCAGGGCGCTCCGTGCATGGGATGTCTGTGCATGCAGCACCTGCTGGCTCACTGACAGCCCCAGGTGAGCTGATGTGAGCAGAGCAAGGCATGAGGTGAAGGTGGAGGACGTGTGACCCCACAGATTCGCTGACTTGTGGGGCGCGTGGAAGCGCTGCTTGTGGGGAATGCATTCCGGAGCATTGCTCACCCACCCCCATGGACATCCCAAGAGGACAGGAGTGAGTCGTGACCCCACTGCAAAGAGAAGAATGGGAGAGCCGGCCCCTGCAGGGCGAGCACTGAGCAGAACTCTTCCCATGTGGCCACTGGGAAGAATGGGAAACTCGACGTGCTTGGGAAATAGAATTGCTTGAGTTGGAAAGGACTCTTAAAGCTCATTGCATCCAACACCGCAATAGCTGGGGTGGGCTGAGGTCTTTGTCCCTTAGAGCAGAGCCATTCTGTGTTGGAATCTCCATATCCTGGTGGGTGTTTGTGAATAGATGCCTGAAAGTGCTCTTTTCTTAATTACCTTCATAAAGTGCAGAGGTATATCAGTCACCGGCCTTCCATTACAGCTATAAAGAGCATCACAAGCAAACCATTAATACACATAAAGATGGCAGGTCATTAATGTTCATATTAGCATAAATACCATCGTGTGACTTTATTACCAGGCCGACCTTCAGGAGGGGACATCAATAGTATTAATTCAATAACATCATCCAGATCAGTCATAACTGGAGGCAGGAGGTGCTTGTTGAGGGCTCAGGGCTAAACCCAGTGTAGCAGAAGTGCTAATTCATGGCTTGAAGCAGTAATGGAGCAGCTGGTGGGAAGGCAAGACCAACCCTGGGGAGCTCAGGTGTATGCAATGAAGGATCCAGCCCTTCCCAGCCCCTCATTTAAGGGCTGGGAGTGGAGTTAAGGGTGTCTTGTTGAAGATGCCTGCTTTCCTGAGGCCTTTTGGAGGTATTTTCTTTTCCTTTATTTCTGTGGTTGTTGTGTTTGAGCGCATCCTTGCTTGCTGTAGCCTGGGGCCTTGCTGCTCTGCTGATGTTGCTATGCTTTCAGTTGTTTTACACCCAGGGGCTGTTGGGGTCTGTGCCCCTCTACCCTCCTCCTGAGGATTAGGCCCCTCCCAAAGGCAAAGCAGGTCCAGCTTTGTTAATTGAATGGCACTGGGTGAAAAAACAGAAGAACAAACATCAACTCCCCATCAGAGAATGGGGAGAGCAAAGGGGAATCCATGGTGCTCATCACTTAACTGCAGCAAGGTGCTGGGACATGGGATGGAAAAGCAGCCTTTCCACATCAGGCACGGAGAGGTGGGTGATTACTTCTCCTGCACTGGGGAGAAACAGTGCTAAAGAGGAGGAGGGCAAAGGGCCTTTTCTTTGCTTCTTGGCTTTGTGTGAAGGGTGGGAAGGGTTTTCTCCATGTGTCTCCATCTGCTGGGTAATGCCAGCCCAGTACTCAGCAGTGAGTGGGCATGATGGCATCTCCTGCCTCATCCCGTGCCCTCTGCATCACATGTCATTGCTGGGTATGGAAGTGATGCTGCTGAAAGGTGACTTGAGGTGACTGACCCTGTGTGGGGACAGCTTGAAGGAGAGCCAACACAGTGCCTCTGTGCACAGTGCTCCCACCAGGGCTCCTCCCTGCCTGGATAGGTGGAAAGGAGCATCAACCAAAGGGCCATGCGCCCACTCATGTGTGGCTCTGTCTGTTGCTGCAGCTCCAGCTGAATGTGCACACCTTCCTCCTGTTGTGCTCAGTCAGTCCAGTTCTAACACAAACAAATGGCAGACAGTGAGCGCTGGTTTGTTAGCTGCGAGAAGAGGTGATGAGGATAAAATAAAAGCAGCTCTTGGGCAGGAAAGCAGAAAACCGTACCTGTGAGGCCCTGAGCTCCCATAAATCAGTCTGTGATGGAATGAAGTGTCATGAAGGCTGACAGCAGCTCAATCCAGGAGCAGTTATCCCGTGTTCGGGTATCAATTACAATCACTAATGTTAAAAGCAAAACCACCTAAAGCTAACTGGGGACCAAGCATCAAGCTGCCAAGAGTTCAGGCACTGCATACATTCTATCCAGTTGTTTTTAATGGGAACGCTCTGTTTGAAGGGGCCAAAAGATGCTGGGCTACAATATGCCTCAGACTACTGTCTGCAGCCCCCAGCTGCTCCAGCCTCATCCACATACCTGACCTCGTGGAAGGGTATCCCACCCACTCCCATCAATGTTGGGCCCACTCGTGTAGGAGTTCTCAGGCTGCGTGGCCCAAAAGAACTTGTTGCCCAAGCAGCTGTTGTTTTCAGGTAGACAGGAGTGGAGTGGGAAGGAGCTGAAATGTTGTGCTGTGCGAGGCTGATGGGGTCAGGGCTTTTGTGTCTGCAGTGGTGAGGGGCTGAAGGTGGCTTTGTCTGGATGCTTTTCATGTGAGCTCCTCAAAAAGCAGGAGCTTTGAAAGTCAAAAGTGAAGTTGTATCCGAAGAGAAACTGGAGCAAGATCCTTTTGAATGCATGGGAGCCTCAGAAGCAGCTGAGTGCGTCAGAACAGAAATGAAAGGCTTCAGAAATAGCTGCCCCTGCCCTGCAGCTCCTCTCCTCACACTGCTTCCAGCTCTGACTCTTTAAGGCTCACCCCTACCAGGCTCAGGACTCCCAGGCTGTGAGAAGGGCACCAGTAAGTGACCCCTGTTTTCATGGCAGCGAGGCACGAGGTTCAGCTTTCCCATCACATGGGTCTCCTACCCCCTGCCAGGGACCTCCATGCAACCCTGCCCCTGGGAGGGGATGCTCCAAAGCTGTGTTGCCAGGGTGCCACCTGCTCCCATGGGGCTGATTCAGGGCGCACCGTGTGATGTTTTATCCTGTCTCCTATTTATGAAGCTTCAGCAATTAATCTTTAAGAGCACTGATACACAGGCTGCTTAAGGAGCTGGGGCGGTCACCATCCCTGAGGTGTTCTGGAGCCCTGGGGATGTGGCACAGGGGGATGGGTGCAGTGGGGCTGGACTTAGGGGTCTGAGAGAGCATTTCTAACCTCTATGATGGCCCTTAGCAGCAGGGATAGCTCTCCACAAACCCCTGTGGATACTCCTGGAGCCCTTCAGAAGAACAGCGGGTGGCACTCAGGGGCAGCACCCAGCAATGCCACCAAGGAGTGAGACCCACAACCAACACTTCTCCTCCTCTCCCCCCTTAAGCAGCCCACCCTGGTGCTGCCCACGTCTCACAGCAGAAGGGTAAATAAATAATTCATTTCCGCTCCAGAAATGTGTATTTCAATCCCAAAAAGTATCGCTATTTATTTCTGGGAGAGGCAGTTCCCCCCCCACCCCTTGGGCCCTATGAATATTTATGTGAAGCCAGGCAGAAAATATGCTGGTAATTTAATACGTTTTTAAAATAAATGTTGCATATAAACTAGCCCGTATCTAATTAAATACATCGCTGAGCTGTGCGCTGCTGCTGCTCGGCCATTTGCAGTCACAGCCACACATCAAAAGTTTATGTTACAAGAGGGCTTAAAACACTGAATATCAATGTGAGGCAAAGCTTGGGCAGAGGGGCTTTGCTCAGGATCCCCCCCATCCGCTCTATAGAGCGATGTCTTCTCCTCTTGGTAGAGCCCAGGCGGGGCTCATAATGGCAAAGAGGGGGTGGGAATATCTCCTGCTTGGTTTGGGAGAGCCACAGCTTCACGCTGACCCAAGGTAAGGTGCTGAAGCGCTGTTCCCTGTCGGGGGTGTCCTCAGCCTCAAGAACCCTTTAGCTTCAGTGACACCTGGTGGTGCTTCTCCTGCATGGTAAGAGTCCAGAGAGCATCGCTGCTGTGGGTGTCTGGAATTGAGGGCTACAGGGGAAGACTGCACTGTGGGTGGTGACTTGAGTCCTCCCAGGATGGAAGCTTGGCAAGCCAGGAACTGCTTACGCCTCTGGAAATGGGGGGGGATACTAAGAGGAGATGTATCCCAAAGCAATCTTGGTGCTCAATGCAAGCTCTGCCTTGGGATCCTGCTGGAGTAAAGCAGAGTTTGAGTGAACTCCTTTGAAAGCGACGGATGGCCACAATTGGGCACTTGGGGATCAAACAGCCCATCCTGAGGGAAAGGATGACATGGAAGGTCTGCATTAATGAAATACTGGGTTGGGTGTTCCAGACAGTGACGTGCGCCGAGAAAGAAACTCCTTTTGAGCACTGAGGAATAACTACCAACCTCAGTCAATAGATTGATTCTGAAACTCCCACTTAAGCAGGGCGTTAATTGAAGTGCCGCTGCCAGTCCTGCTGGTTGTGGATCTCTGACAGTGCTTCTCAGGTCACAGCCGGAGTGCTGTGTTTGGTTCTGGTCCTTCAATTAAAGAATGGCACAGGTGGGGAGAGGGTCCAGAGGAGGACCATAGAGACAAGCAAAGTTCTGGATGACACTGGAGGAATTGGGTCTTTTCAGCCTGGAGCTCATGGGGGCTCGTGGTCAGAGTGTGGCCATGTGGAGAAGGCTGAGTAAGGGGTATAAGCTGCACCAGGAGGGGTTGGGTCTTGGTATAAGGAAGTGCAGTGGGGACAACCATTCACCAGCACATGGCTCATGGGGCTGTGATGAGTCCCCATCACTGGAGAGGTTCTCAGGTTGCATTTGGGTTGGGTGCCCATCCATCTCACCTGTGTTCCTTTCCCACAGCGTTGGACCCAACTGGTGAGGTGCTTTCCCACTTGGGCTGTGCTCCCATTCTGTGTTTCTATGCCTATAGAAATGGCTCTTTGGCCCTGTGTGCTGTCACACATCCCTCCGTGATTTTCCCCACCTCTCTGGGGAACCCCAGCTGCTGCTGAAACACCAATCAATAGAAAACCAATAGGGACATCCCAGCAGAATGGATCCAGCAGCCCACTGCAGGGCTCTAGGGCTGCTGGGAGCCTTCCTGCAGCAGCCTTGGCTGGCACAGGGTGCTGGGCTGTGAGAGCTCTTCACTCCCCATGTTTTCCATGTGATCTCACTTCAGAAAGCACACAGCCAGTGACTGCTCTCATTGACTTGGCTGCAGCTCATGGCCCAGGTCCCGGAGTTTTCTGCTCATGAGAAAAACAGCCAAAGCATGCGCAGCCATAAGCAGCTTTATCAGCACTGATGTTAGCAACAGAACGTTGGGTCTACCCCTCTGCCCCCCCTCTGTCCCCACTTCTCTGTGAGCTCCAGGCAGTAAAGGAGCAAAGCAGCTTCTGAGCAGCACGTTGTGATGAGGAGAAGTTCTAACTGACGTTTGCTTAACTTGCTGGGAGCCACTTAGCAAATGACACAGACAGTAATGACAACATTCTGTGTGTGTTTGATACGTGCAGGGAGCACAGTCGGGGCTAGCAGGACCAGAGAGCAGATTATGCAGCAAGAGACGGTTATTATCCTAATGGGAAGTGACAGTGATGGATCACATGGTGTGACGCTGCTCACTGATGGGAGAGGATGAGCTGCTGTGCCCCTGCTGGAGCCACATGGCTGTCCTGCTCCCGTTGGCCCTGTTGCTGGGATGCTGAAGTTGGGGACAGCAAAACCACCTCCTCCATGGTAGGAAGCAGCATGGCCACAGCCCCTCTTGCAACCCCAAAGTGCTCACAGGGTGGCTCAGGGACTGCTGGCTCCAGCAGCATTGCTTTCACTGTAGACCTGCCTTTAGGAACATGCAGCCCTGGCAGCAGGTTGAGGGCCTGGCTCCGGCACACCCCTTTGGGTCTGAGGGGTTGCAGCCCCCAGTATGTTTGTTCCTGGAAAATGGTTTTCAGTTGTGCTTAAAAATAGATGAGCGGAGTGTAGATGGGATCTGCAAAGGGAAGTCTGTCAGCCTGCCTGAAAGGTCTGTGGTAAGGATGGAACTTGGCCCGTTCAGACCTCTGTGAGGAGCAGCACAAGGGGGTGGGAGAAGAATGCTGTTCCGGAAAGCAAAGGCTGAGATGGGACAGAGGGGATCTCGGTTTGTCATGAAGGCAGCAACCGCTGTCCCGTGGCAGCGCTTAATGCTTCCAGCAGCCATCTGGAAGGGGAAGGAGCCGGGAAGTGGAGCCCAGTTTGTCGATGACACAGAAGGGAGCTGATTGAATCCAGACAGACTCGTAAGCATCGCAGAGAAACCTCACCGAGCCAGAGAGTGGGGTGAAGGCTGGGGAGCCGCTTCAGCAAGCAAACACCGTGATGCGACGGAGAGGATATTTGTGTAGGAAATGGGATCGGATCCTGCAGGAGCCAGACCTGCCTCTCTGCCCGCTGAAGGGGAAGAGCTGCAGCAAAGCTTGGCAGAGAGCACCCTCCAGTGGGCACCGGGAGCCCGATGGGAGCCGCTGTGCCAGAGGAGCTGCGGATCCCGTTTGTCGGCCAGGCGTTGGGTGGGATGACCCAGCACCTGGTGCCATGCGCTCCGTGTTGGAGCCTCCCCAGCATCGGCAGCACTGCAGCACCATGTCTGTGCGTGGGCCGTCTCCGGGTTGCGGCGGTGCTGGAGCAGCATCTGGTTGCAATCAGGACTCGCAGAGCTGGCCACGCTCCTGCCCAGCCAGTGGCCAAGCAGGATGTTTCCCACAGGATCCCCAGCCTCCTGTCCTGGCCAGCCCTATGTGGAGTGGACTGGTGAACCCCCAGGGCCCATCCAGCAATGGCTCAGCCCCACCACCAGTCCCAGCCTCAGCACGAACCACTGGTGCTCATGGCATCTGGCAAGGAGCATGGCTTTGCTCAGCCTCTGTAAGGATACCCTGAAACAAGCAGCTCTCAGCTGGAAACCCTACAGAAATAGGTGTATTGTCGTTCTGTATTCTCCCTTTTCTGGCAGCAGAGGTCAGTGCTGGGGCAGGAGGGGCTGGAGCAGTGTGGCAGCACACAGTGGGCTCCCAGAGCTCAGCACAGCCCGTTCCTCCCTGCCACACCTGCATGAGAGATCTGATGGGCTCCAGATGCTCTCCGCACCCCACAGGTGATTCATGGTCGGGGACTGACCTCACCCTCATGGCAAGACGTGAGCCTGTGCCTCAGTTTCTCCATCTGCAACATACAGAGGCTGGAAGGGAGGCACCACAATGAACGTTCTGGGGTAAATATGTTGAACCCCACAACTGCAGTGTTGAATTTACCCTCTGCAGCTTAAAGGAGAGCTGAAGGGGAAGCAAACTGGGAGTGAGGAGCAAAGGGAAGGGGCTGGGTTTGGATGAGTTCGAGGCCAAGCAGAGTCCAGCACAGAGCAGCACAGTGAGGCTCAGCATGCAGGCAGGGCGGCACCCGGCCCAGGATATTCCCAGTGCTGGAAATATTTGGATGCTGCAAGAGTGCGTGGGGGGAGCGGCTCTTTGTGCTCACTGCAGCCGTCCCCTCCCCCCCATCCCTCCCCCCAGCAATGGTGCTGGGCTCTCCTCAGCTTTTGGGATGCATAGAAATCCCGTCCGTGCTGCCCTTGAGCTGTGCTTTAAAGCCGTGACCCCACAAGGACACAGCCGTACGGACATGCTGCCAATGCACTTTGCTTTCTCCTGAAGGAGGAGATAAAAAATTCCGGCATGAAGAGGGCAAACAAAGCTGTCACTGGGGTTGCACACGGGGTGGGGGTGGGGGGGCGGAGAGGTGCACAGGACCCGGCCATAAATGAAGCATTAAAGTCCAGAGAGCCGTGTGAAGGAGCAAAAGCTTTGGGGGCTGCAAAGAAATCCCACTCCCGGTGCCCATCGCTGTCCGTGGGGCTCTGCCTTTCCATCACAGCACGTCCCAGCGGCGCTGCCCCGCGGCTCCCGACGCACAGAGCCTTCAGCTCTCGAAGAGGAGCACCCCGAGGCGGGAGGGGGACGGCTTCAAAGAGGAGAATTTCTGCTCCTGGGCCAACACAAATATTTGCTTTGGTGTGTGCTGGTTAGAGGGGACCCGCGGGAAGGTTTGCAGGGAACAACCGGGGGCTCCTCGAGCATCCCCGAGCGCGGCCGCCCCTCCCTCCTCTTCCTCCTCCTCCTCCTCCTCCCATCGGCCGGCCCAGAGCCCGAGCAGCCGCGGGGCCGGGGAAGCGGGGCCGGCCAAGCCGTGCCGTGCCGTGCCATGCCGTTCTACAAGCGAAGCGTGGTGGCCCGGCAGAGCCGTGCCGTGCCGCTGGCCGAGCTGCGAGACGTCTGCAGCCTGGCGGCTCTCACCCTGCTCCGGCAGCTCGCCGAGCTCTGCGGCCATTCGCTCGCCTTGCTGGGGGACATCGAGGGACACGTCGAGGCTTTGGGGCGCCGCACCGGGCGGCTGCACCGCAGGGCCTCCCGCCTGCAGGAGCTGCTGCGGGGACGGCCAGGTAAGGAGCTCCCGGGGCTGTCCGCGCTCCGGTGCCCGTTGGGGTGGACTCAGTGTCACCTCCGCATCCGGGGCGGCACCTGCTTGGGGACAGAGTGCTGTACCAGGGTGACGTCGGGGTAGCTCAGCGGCAGCGCCACACTCTACCCGGCCGTGATTTTCCCCCGGCAGCGGGCAGCTCCCAGGCTGACAGCTGAGGTTCGCGCTGCGTCCCGTCTTCCCGAGGCTGTCCTATTGCAGCTTCCTCGGGAAAGAGGCGATGTGGGGCTCAGCCGATCCTAGCCTCCATCCTTGCATCCCTTACAGAAGCTTCCACGCAGGTTTGGCACAGCCGAGGTGACAGCCCGTGGCCGCAGCGTGCTGCCCGCTCCTGGCAGCGGGAGGGGTTTGTTTTTGCCCGAACCGCTTTCGTTTCCATTTTCAAGCCCTTCTCTTTGGCACCGGTTTCATCACCGGGTCAGAAGCAGGCAGCCTGCTTTGGAGGAGTTTAAAATAAGCTCATTTTGGATTTGTTTAGAAAAGTTTATTTTAAAACGCTTTGGGAGGGTTGGACTGGGGGGAAGGGAGGAGGTAAGGGGAAAGGGGGATGTTGTTGCAGCACGTTTTCCCCAGCAGCACAGCTTATTTCTCAGGCCCCCAGTGAAATCTGTGCTGTCTGTAAGTGCTGCCCCGTCTGCGTGGAGCCGTGGGAAATGAGTGCTGGAGCTTCATGGCATGGCTGCACGCTGAGCCACGGCTGGGATGAGAAACCATCAGGGAAAGAAGAGGCTCCCGCAGTCCCCGCCTTGGCTGGGAAGGAATATAGGGAGAAGGAGGCACTGAGATCACCCAGGCTGAGCCCAGCGATGTCACCGTCCCCAGGAGGAGGAGCTGGCAGTGATGGTGACCAGATGGTCCCCACCTGGCCGGCAGGTTGGGGACACTCGGTGGCCACGGGGGTTTTGTGCCATTGGGATGGATGCTGGCACCGTGGATGCAGGCAGTGGTCAGGACAGTCCCCTTCTAATATCTCATTGGAGATGTGAACATGTGGGCATGCATCAGCATCAACAGCTTATCTGGAGGTGCACACAGGCCCAAATCTCACCTTTCCTCCTTGAGATTGGTCAGTGGATGGCAGAGACCCCACGCTCATTGTGTTCCCCCCACCCCATAGGGCAGCACTGCCCACTCCCATCCATCCACCACTGCCATTCTGCAGCCCAGGGGGGTGAGTGCACTTCTGAGTGCTGCTTCAAATGATGTTTGTTTTTCCAAGTGCTCCACCATTTGCTGCCCCTGGGGAGATCGGTGCATGTGTCTGGAGGGTGCGACCCCTGCCAGCCCCATCCCTGCTGGGACAGCCCAGGGCTGCTTTGTGCAGAGTCCTTGGGTGGGGAGCTGTCAGGATGGGATGGGTTTTTTTTTTTTCCCCCTTTTTCCATTTCTTGAAGAGGATCCAAATCGCATTTCTCCTCTCAGAGTGGAACAAACCCAACGTCTCATCCATGGGGGATGGAGCAGGGAATTAACCAGCACCACGTGCCCCAGGGCAGCCTTCCTGCAGCCCTTCTGCACCCCAGCATGGGGCAGACAGAGAGAGCCAGGTGCCAGTGTCACCCTTCCCCAAGATGGAGCATCCCGGGCATTCCCACATCACTTCATCTGAGGAGACAGCGGGGCTGTTTCCACTGCTGGAAGCTGGGGGCTGTTGGATTCCTCAGCCCTTATTCATCCATTGGCCATCATGTGAGAGCGGAGGGATGCGCAGCCCAGCTGCCCAATGGCGGGGTCGTGTCCCCTGGGTGGTGGCAGGAGGGATATGAGCTGTGCTCCCTGCTCAGCCCCTCGGGACCCGGCTGTTCCCAAAATAAACCTCAGTGCTGAAGAAAACAGGGCCTGGCGCCGGGAGGTATGAAGGCATTGTGCCCACAGAGCTGCGGGGATGGTGCTCTGGAAGGAACGCTGCGCTGTGCCTGCTCGTTCCGAAGGCAGGAAGGCGCAAGGAGTCGGTGCCGTCCCGGTGCCCACTCATCCTCCAGCCCCAGGGTTCTCCCGAGGTTCTGCCGGTACTTCTGCAACAGTGCTGCTCCCTACAGGCGCGCAGCAACCTCCAGCCCCGTGCTGGCTCTGAGTGCGGCCTCGGTGACGTTGCGCAGGAACATGGCTCTGTTTCAGCTGTGTCTCCAAAGAGGTTTGCATCATCTTAAGCAGTCTGAAGGATGCGTTCACTTTCATGTACAAACAGAGCTCATTCTGGCAAACTGTTTTCCAGCTGCAGGGACCTCTGCAGCGCTTACCCAGGGCTGCTGCCAGGCAATGAACCACAGCACCCCACAGGTAGCATCAGTGCTCCCTGGCACCCAGTGCCACCGGGCACATCCAGGTGTCCACCCTGCAGTGCTCAGCCCCGTACTGGCAGCCAGCAGTGCCCTGGGTGGTCCTGGCCATCAGCTGTGCGTGGGCTGCGAGGCCACAGAGGGGCTGTGGAGGGGTGTGGGGGGGGGGGAGTTGAAGTTTGGCTGCAGGACAGCACTCATGGTGATGCAAAGGAACTGGGTTTCCTCAATACGGTCCCACAGACCAGCTCTGTGCCATGTCGGTTTGGATGTGCACTTGGCAGCACCAGAGGCACACCGGGCTCACCTGCACCCCAATGGTTTATCCCCTCATGCCCCTCATGCAGTGCACCTCAGTTGTGCTGTGCTCACCTTACCTGCACGTGGGGACTGCTGGCTGCAGTGAGCGGAACGGTGAGAGGGAGGTGAAGCTAACGCAGAGCTTTTGGATTTGCAACTTGCAAACTACATTTGCAGTTTGTGTTCGGATATTTGAAAACCCTCTTCCATGGCTCTGCTGAGCCCTGCAGTGGGATGTGGGTGCCCCAGATCTGCTTGGCTGGGAGCAGCCAGAAGGTGACAGAGGATTGGTGCTGGTGGGAGCTGCTCGGTGGCCCCAGGTGTCTGCTCACCTGCAAGAGGGCAAAGCAGTGGCAGCAGTTGAGAGCAGGGCAGCAGGATTGCCTCCTGCCCATGGAGGGATCCATGCTGCAGCTCCTTGGGGAGGAGAGCACCGTCACCCCATAGATGAGCCCCAAAGAGTGAGGCCAAAGGGTAAGGGCAAGGAATGTCACCATGAGACCCCATGGGAGCCACGGGCTGCAGCCTGGAGGAAAGCCCTTCGCCTTGATGCCTGATCCTCGTTAACTAACGAGGAGGGGAGGCTCTGCCCATAGCATGCTGCAGGGTGAGCAGGGGCATCTCCTCTCCCCACGCACACATCCCTGCTCGGGGGTCCCGATGAAGGGCCGTGGGGGGCCGATGGGACACTCCGTCCTCGCGCCGTCTCCATGGCTGCGCCGTGGCATGCGTCTGCAGCTGGGAAGTGCAGCTGCGTCTTTAAGAAGGGCCTGGGCTGGGGTGGGAGAAGCATTTCCACGCAGCCTTTCTCCCGGCGAAGCTGGAGCGAGTTAACGGCCGAGTTCGCCCCGCTGCCGTCAGCCAGCTCACCCCCCTGGGAGCTGCGGTGCCATGAGGACACGGGGTACAGGGCAGCGCTCAGCCCCCCTGGCCCCCAGCCCCGTGGGGAGAGGAAGAGGAGGAGGCCGAGCCGGGTATGTAGTTCTATCCTCGACTTGCAGTTCCACTTTGGGGAGGGTCTGGCAGCTCTGCAGGGTGAGGACAGGGAGCGCAGTGCGTCCCCAGCGCTGGGTGCTTCCTCCTCCGCCTCCTCGTCCTTGCAGCTCTGCCTGGAGATTCCATTGGGAGGGGAGGTGCCCCCATACCCTCACCTCGCTGCTACATTCCTGGCTGCAGGGTGGGGGCTCCGGGTGGGATCAGGCAGCTGTGCGTGTGCCACTGTGGACAGTGTGCCAGTGCCATGTCCTGCACCCCAGCAGGGTCACTGCCACCACATCCTCCTCCATGGTCTCAGTGTTGTGGGGAGGACACGGCAGTATGTGGCACCTGGCCGGGTGGCATTCAGTTGTGCTCACTTTTCGCAGGCTGGAAGCAGCTTTGGTGGCAGAGGATGTAGGTTCATTTTTTGGGGTGCCTGCCGTTGGGTTACCCGTTGTCCCCGGGTGGGCTGCATATTCCTGCACGGGCAGCAGAGAGCTCACAGCTGGTCCTGCACTCCTGGCACTTGGCGGGGGGGAGGGCAAGGGGGAACCGGGTTGAGGAGCGAGGAAACTGGCGCTGCTACGCGGGAGGAATCCCAGGAATGCAGAACCCAGAGGGGACACGAGGTGGCACGACAGCCTCAGCTCGCGTTTTGGGATCCGGGAGCAGAGCCGTGCCAGGGGCCGCTCGGGGGTCACCTTCAGTGGGGCGAGCAGTGGGGCGCGGGCACGGGGCTCCTGACCCTCCCCCACCCAGCACCCCCAGCAGCCCACAGCTACCCACACTGCTTTGGGCTGCACAGGGCTGCATGGGGCAGTACAGGGCCCTGGTCCCTCTCCCCCCGTCCTTGGCTCGGGCCCTGAGCCATTGTTCTCCAATGAGCTCATCCCAGCCTCTCGTTATTATTATTATTTTTTTTTTTAATGCTGTTTCTTGGCCGGAAAATAATCAGCTGAGCCACTTGGTGTGGATGGCCGCTTCAAAGGAGCAGCTTTCTCCTCCAGCTGGGGGCTGCTTTGGAAGCAGAGGTGCAGCACACAGGGATCCCTGCACGGGATGGGGGCTACAAGATCGCAGTGCTCTGCTGGCCGGGCTGCACATCACAGAAGGAGAAAATACACACGGGGATGGCATTTCTGCAGCCATTGCAGAGCCTCGTTTTGCCTGGGCAAGGCGGGGGCTCTCTGCCCCAGTCCGGGGGTGGCACAGCTGTGCCCCCGCACCACCGCAGCTGTCACACCCACCTGCTCCTTGCAGCACTCGTGCTGCTGCTCCTCACAGAGAGTACTGATCCAATTTGTGGCTGTTGCCATAACAACCTCCCGTCGCTTTCTGGTCCTTTCTGTCGCTCCGTGGATGCTGAGCTTTGCTGGGTGAGGGATGCTCCAGCACCGATGACCTGGGATGGAGAAGGATGGCCCGGGATGGAGCGGGGTGACCCTGGGGCTTCTGGGTGCCACTGTCTGCTGGGTGCAAAGGGACACGTGCCAGCCAGGTCCCATTGCATCATCTGGGACAGCAGCACCCAGCTGTGGACAGTGACACCCAGCCTGGCACACGGAGTGCTCCCCGTTCCTCCCACCGCACCCCCCAGACGCCACCAGCTATGAACCACAGACCCCATCTCCATGGCTCACACCGACTTTACCCACCCCAAGAGCCCCCCCCCCCGCACTCTCCCAGCTCCCACCGCATCCTGGGGTGCTCTGGCTGCCCTCGGGAGCTGCCACCCACGACCACCCTACACGCCGTGGTGCGGACTGCGGTGCAGGGAGACCCCCGGCCCTTCCCCCGCCCAACCCCTTGCCACCGGGGTGACCCCACCCCCCGTGCCCCCACCCATTCAGCCCCGCGGCGGGCGGGCCCCGAGGGGGCGGGCGGGCCGTGCGGATGCGGCGGGCGCTCGGTGTGGCGCGGTGCGGTGCGGCCCGGCCCGGCTCGGCCCGGCTCGACTCCTCCTCCTCCTCCTTCTGCTGCCCGCTCCCGGCGGCGCGGCGCGGCGGGGGAGGTATGGAGCCGGCGGGGAGCGGCCCGGGGGCGGCGGGGCTCTGAGCATCGGGGCCGGCCGAGCCGCGCCGGAGGATGGGCAACGCGCAGCGGAAGGCGCCGCGCAGCCAGCGGCGGGGCAGGATGCGCGCAGCAACAGGTACCGGGGGATGGGACGGGGTCCCCGGGAGCGGTGACCTCCGGAGCGGGGTGGGGCGGAGGCGGGGAGGGGGCGGCTCGTGCTTTGCCGCGGGCGGCTGGTCCCTGTGGGTCGCTTGGAGGACGCGGGTGAGGTCACCTCCAGCTGAGGCTACAGGGGACGGGGAGAGATGGGGCCGCGTGCCTGCCGGCACCGAGCCTCGGGGTGCGGAGCAGGTGTCGGTGTGTGGCCTGGGAACGGGGAGCAAGGTCTGGGTTGCAAGGGGCAAAGCCTGAATTGCGTGGACTCAGCCCCAAATTGCAGGCAGTGAGCCTCGAATTGCAAGGAGTCAGCCCCAAATTGCAAGGGGTGAGCCCCACATTGCAAGGAGTGAGCCCCAAGTTGCAAGGAGCCAGCCCCAAATTACAGGAACCATCTGTGTGGCAGAGGCCTGCACTTGCTGGCTCCAGAGCTGGGTCCTACCCAGGTGGAGAGCCTATTCCTGCAGAGCCCCTAGTACCCACAGCTCCCTTCTCCCACCGCCAATGAGGGTGTTGGGTGTCTGGTTGGGTCTCACACCACAAGGCAGGCAGAACACCCAGCAAATCTGCACAGGGTGTCTGGGGGGAGCATGGGGGCAACCGAGCATAGCTGCCCTTGAAATAGATGGGTCTAACAGGCAGGACCTGCCTGGTCACCCCTCTGTCCCCACATGGCTGGCCTGGGCAGTTCCACAACCCTTCCAGACACTGAGGCTTATCCTTCCCAGCACCCCATCCCAGCACCTGGGAATGCTGAAAACACAGGGCAGGAGGGCTGGCAGTGCTCCGAGGCTGTCCAGAATCCATTGCCTGTAGGCTCAGGAGCAGTGCAGGGTGCAGTGGAGAACACATTCAATTGCTTGGGAGCCATATGAAAATGTGGAGTGATTGTCACAGCCCCAGCGACTGTCACAGCTTAATAATGAGCGGGCAGAGGGGGTGGAAGTACAGCCTGTCTCTGTACCATTTTGCAGCTGCCATTGCAACGGCTGTCGCAGTGGAATGAAATGGGGCAAAGAGAGCCTGGGATTCAAGGGGTGAAGGATGCTGTGCTATGAGGTGCAGTGTCATTGGGGAAGGCAGGGTTGGCAAAGCCATAGTGGAGCTCCCACTTGGCCAACACGTTGGCATCGCCCTATTGCCCGTGGGGTGGGGACTTTTGGGTCGCTGTGTTTCATTAAGCTGTCAGTGGTGGATGCTAAGGAAGTGTTCTGACATGCCAGATAAGGGCCAGGGGAAATCTGCTGCCAGCTCCCCCAGGCTGCATGCTAGAGCAGCTCTTCTTGGCCCCATCCATCAGGGCCATGTGCAAATGCTGCCTGGGCAGCCAGTGCCCGGGGAAAATGTGCTCTGATCTCATCTGCTGCCTTTGGGGCGACCCATCCCTGAGGTCTACAACTCTGGGATCTGCAGCAGTGCCAGGTGCAAGGCTGCCTGTCCCCAGCACTCCAGGGCTACGTTCCCATCACTGCTCCCATCCTGGCTCCCACGGGGCTCGCTCCCCTGGGAACAACTGGCTGAGGCACACAGATCCCCGGGGTGCGTGGAAAGTGATCCCTCGTGGCTCAGGGGACTCCTGCAGCGCCCGGCATGAAAAGCCGACTGCATTCCGAAAGCGGCGCGATGGGAAGGAAGAGGGGCCGGGGCCGTACAGTGGGCGGCGGGAGCTGACTCAAGCAGCCAGTTCCTGGCCGTTTCCTTTTGCTCCGGGCCGCGGACGGGGCAGGTGGAAGCAGCTCGCTCCTCACCGTGCGCTTTGCTGAGCAGCCATGGCCAAGGCGGAGTGGCTCCTCGCACGGTGGCAGCGCGCAGGTAAGGCGCAGGGCTGCAGGGATCGGGTGGCAGCTCAGGCATGGGGACACAGAGCTCTGGGACACGGCGTCGGTGCAGATCCCATCCTCCCTTCCCCAGCGTGGCTGCAGTGCGTGCCCTGCTTTCTGCTCCATGCCCAGCTGGGCCGTCCTCGCTGCAATGAAGCTGCAGCCATGCCGAGCTCCGCGCCGCTCCGCTGTGGCTGCTTTCAGCTCTCGGGCCCCTTTGTCCCGAGGCCTGGCCGCGTTCCCCTCTCAGCCACTTCCTCACATTGTCCCGGCCCCGTGGAGTGCAAATCCAGCAGGGCATGGGGGAAACGGCGCTTTCCTGCGAGCGCCCGCTCCCAGTGCGGGGCCACGGCCTCCATGCAGACAGACCCCATCGGCTTCCACCCCATGTCCCTGCTTGCCGTGTCCCTGCGCCTGCCTGTCGCTGCACGAGTGACAGCTGGTTGCTGTGGTGACTGTTCCCACGGAACCCCTGTGTGCTTCCCCCCCCACACGGAGCTGTGGAGGAGGGACCCCCCACCCGTCCCCATTGGGGACCCCTCTGCTCCAGCCCTACGTGAGGTAAAGGAGGGATCCAGTTGGAGAAATGGGTTTGTGTCTGTTTTGCCTGATGGCACCTCAGGGCCTTGGCACAGTGTTCACTCTGAACCCTACTGATGGACGGTGGTGTTTCCTGCGCTGCTGCTGGTGCTCTCTCACACAATGCAGCCTTCCCCTGCACGCTGGGTGACCCCCTCAGCTGCTAACCCACCCACCCCACCAGCTCCTGCAGCGCTGCTGTCTGCTGTCAGTGCAAAATCAGCTGACAGCGTGTGAAACGGGGAGGATAAGGAGAGCCCAGATCTGCAGGAGCAGGCTGCTGCTGCTGTTGTTGTGCATCACAGCCTTGCAGGAGGTGCAGGTGTGGGGTCACGGTGTGGGCACCCACCTAACAGCCTGCAGCCCCTGTGGTCTCACCCTGTGGCACAATATCTGTGGGGTGTTCCTTCCCTTGGGCACACCCCACCCCACACATTCTGTCCTGGTGTGGGGCACATGGGTGTTCAGTGGGGCGCTGCTCTATGGGAACGCTGTACGATGCGCAGTGCTGCTGTGTCTCTGCGGGGCTGCTGGCCAGGCAGCTCCGAGTCCAGCATGGGGTGAGGTGGGACAGGAGGCACTTTGCATGGTGGCTGCCAGCTCCCACAGCTCGCTATTTGCTCTTCCTCTCCACTCGTTGAGGAGCAGCGTGCACTCTGGCTCCGGCCCATAGGGAATGTCATCGTGCCACGCACCGTGCCGTGTTGGGGCTCTCACTCAAAGCATTGCGGAGCATTGCCGGCACTGCAGCACGGCGGAGTTTGGGTCACTGTTGGGATTGCTTTGAGCTTCATGATTTGCAGCCCGGTGCACCAGGGCTGGACGTTGCTGTGTCAGTGCCTGTTGCCATGGCCGCTCAGCTAACGCTGCCTCTGCTGCTGCTGCTCCATCACTTCTGGGGTACCTTCACAGTGCCGGAGCTCCCTGCTTGCATTGGGAGTGCTTGAGAAGGGGAAGTTTGGCGGCATCATCTCACCATAGCTTCACCCCGAAACGAAGCGGCTCTCGATGGCTCTGTCAAACATCTCCCTGTGGATTCGGGGTGCCTGGGCAGTAGGTAAATGCGGCTGCTGGCGTGGAGCGGGCTGGATTGGAGATGCTGAGGGCGGGTGTGTGCGTTGTGCCCCACATTGGGTGGTGCTGGGGGAGAGCAAAGCCCAGTTCGTGCTCGATGCTGGTCCTAAGGTGGGAGCAAACTCCCTGTGGCTACAGCCCCACACCTCACACCACCATCTCCTCATCAACCTGAGCCTGAACACTTGCTCACGCTCTCTGCAAACTGTCCCCAACGTCGTGGTGCTGCTGCGTGGCCATGCACACAGATGCTGCCCTTGCCCTGAGGTGTGGGGCAGAGCTGTCCACAGGTGGGATAGAACCCTGGAAGACATTGTGTCCCCGTTGGGTGACCCTCCCTCGGCTTCCCCCAGCTGGGAGGCATGTGTCAGGGATGCATGATGGAGCTGAGCACTCTCAGGATCCCAGAGGGATGGTGCTGCTGGCTCCTCATGCCATACAGCAGAGCCATGGCGTGATGCCCAAAACTCTGAGCACCCACTCCTGAGGAGCACCACCAAAGCACCACAACATTACATTTGCTGCTGCATGCAACCTGAGCTGTGCACACACAGCACCTGGGTGGCCCAAGGGGTGCTCCTCGTGCAGGTGGGGTGTCATGGTGTCAGAGCCTGGGGCTGGCTGTGGGCCCCCCCACACACACACACACTGCCCAGCTGTGCTTCCGCTTTGCTCAAGGGTGGTTCCAGGTTTCAGTGCTGCCGTTTGCCCGCTGGGCTCCAGCCGGCGTGGTGGGCCCCCAGGGGTGCCGAGGGGGTCAGAGTGGAGGTAAGGTGCTCTGCTCGGGGCAGGATGTGGTGAAGGAGGGCGTGGGGAGGAGGGCTGTGCTGTATGGGGGTCCCCGAGTCCTTGTGTAGGTGCTGTTCGGTCTGCCAGTGGGGTGATACCCTGAGCTTGCTCTGTGCACAGCGTGTGCTCTCTGTGCTGCTCCCTCAGCAGCACCCCTGTTGTGTCTGGGCATCTTCTGGGAGGAACAACCATGTTCTTGCTGGAAAAGAGGGAGCTGTGCTCACCTGGGACAGAGAAATGCCATCCCTGACCGATGGCTGCTCTGGGCACAGTGCTGCCCCGTGTGCCCCCTCTGGGATGGAGTCCTGCAGCTGGGCAAAGCTCAGCGTGATTTGCACGTGCACACCCCAACACCTCTCGGTTGATATGGAAACAAGTCAAATTATTTAAAGGAAAGGAGAAAAGGGAAAAAAAAAAAAGAAAGAAAGAAAAAAAAGAAAGGCTTGTGTTAAGGCACGTCGTTATGGTAACACAAATTATAAAAGTAACTAGGCTAGGGAGCAGGCATGCTGCTTTCGGATGCTGGGCGTTGTGCAGGGGGCTGGGGGTAGAGAAGGAGCTGGGGTGATGCTGGGGGCATGCAGGCTGGGATGCTGGTGGCCCTGGTAGCTGCAGGGGGCTGGAATGAAGCAGAAGGGGGAACGCGGCAGGGAGGCGCTGGGTACTGGGGCTGCCGTGGTGCAGTCATCCTTCAGCAAAGCTGCAGAGCTGCTTGCTCTGCATGCCGGGGTGGGGTTGAGGGTGCTGAGGCTCTCGCTGGGGACAGCACCCTCAGCGCGGGGATGAGAGGAAGCATTTGCCACGCAGGAAGCAGGGCTGGGTGTGCACTGCCTGCACCCTGGGGCCACCCTGCAGCCCGCAGCCCCTTTCCACCCTTTCCTGCCAACGTGAGTTACTCTCAGGCGATGCTGGTGGATGAAATGCGACAAACGGCACCGTGTCCCCTTGCACCCTCCCTTTAGGCTGTGGTTTCTGCTCTCCTGCAGCAAGGAGGTTGCTTCACCACTGCCCTTCCTGCGCCCGACAGCAGCTGTGCAATCACCCAGGGCGGTGGGTTGATTTCTTCCTTCCTCAATTTCTCTCTGCTCCCTGCCTGGTTCTGGCCGCCCACAGAAGCGTGTCCAGCGCCTGCAGCAGCGATAGGCTCTGCTCCTGCACAACACAGCCACATCCCCATCCCCATGTTGCTGGAGGGATGGATGGGATGGGTGCACTGTGCTGGCTCAGCACCAGCCCCAAACCCTCAGCAGCACTCGCAGGAAGCGCAGTCCCTCACTTCCTTCTTATTCTACTCCCTCCTGCTTGCAGCCACATCTAACTTGGACTTGGAGAGCAAGAAAGCCGCCCCCACCAAGCTATCATGGCAGCAGCCAGTGAACGTCTTCCTGGCTGCTGGCCGCCCGCCCGGCATGGAGCAGCTGCATCAGGAGGCTCAGCTCAACCTGCAGAGCTTATTGCAAGGTACTGGGCATTGCTGGGTACAGCTCCAGGTCTGCTGCACTGAGGGCATCTCTGAGCTGCTCTGTGCACCTTGCAGAGCTGTGAGGTCCCAGCCTCCAGCAGCCTATCCTCTGCTCTGCCCCCAAATCCCCGCACTCAACAGAGCTGTGCCTGGGGCTGCCCACGAGGAGCGTGGGGCCGGCTAATGGAATCAGTGTGGCTGCTGATCTTGTTTCCTCCCAATTTCTCCATCGCGACGTCACGCGGCCTCAGATCAGATGCTTTACAGGCATCGATTAGATCAGCAGCCTGGCCTTCCCCCAGCTCGTAATCTCATTACGGCAGCCCGAGTAGAGCTGGTTTCCGCAATAGGCTGTAACGACCAGTGCTAATTAGCTCAACAATCACAGGACGGGAGATGGGGAGCGCTGGCCATCCCCAGCCAGGCTCACAGCCCCCTGGGAGCTGCAGTGTTCCCAGCCCTGGCCCTGCTGCAGGGCTCTGCACTCCCCTTCCTGCATCTCGAGCAGGACAGCCAGACACAGCCCAGGGACAGACATCAGTGTCTGGAGCAGGGTTCTACCATCTGCTTCCCTTGCAGAGGAGTATGAGGAGCAGTATGCTGAGAGCAGAGTGACTGGGCAGACCTTCCGTGCCGCCGGCCACCCATCTCCCAGCACCCCCACGGAGCCCTCACCCCGGCCCCTGCCCTCCAAGCGCCTCGAGTTTGTGCTTATGGTGAGTCCCAGGGCTGCGGTGGGGATGCACCTTTGTGCCTGAGCGCTCTGTGGGGTGGCAGGACATCAGCTGGGAATGATATATCTGCACTGCATTGCACAGCAAGATGGGGGGTGGCCCTTCCTGTCCCACATTAGTGATTCATGCTTTTCCCTTACAGCCCCCAAGCCGGCGAACCGATGAGGAGGAGAGCAGCAGTGCCAGCACGCTGGGCGTGAGACCACCCGACACCTCCCTGAGCCTCCCCACCACCCCCGACAAGCAGACAGCCTGGCCCAGGGCTTTCCCACTGCCCACCGTGGAGGAGAAGCAGCGGCACCAGTCCTGCTCTGTGCAAACCAGCGTGGTCCCCATCAATGTCTCGGGTAAGGCAGCACCCACGCTTGGTGGCTGGGGGAGAGGAGATAGAGCTGAGCTGGCACCTGGGAAGGATGCTCCCAACGGGATGCTGGGTGGTGGGAGGGCAGGCTGAGAGCCCGCGTCCCCGCCGGCCACGTGGGGACAGCAGGGGACAGCAGCGGCATGCTCGTGTGCGTCATTCCCTGCCATCTCTCCTGCCATCTGCAGCTCCGTGTGTCCGATCCGTGCCACCAGCCGCTCTCTTGTTTGTGCCGCGCTGCCCTGCCAGCCGGTCCTGTTGTCACCTTGGCTCTCACCACGCTCCGTCTGTCCATCCATCCATCCGTCTGTTCTCACAGGGCTGCAGCTCCCAGGCTCCCCATGGACACATACAGCCTCTGATCGTGTCCCTCAGTGCCGCATCCCCACAGCTCTCAAATGCCTCTAAGAGCGATGACACCCCCCCCTCCCCACACACCTCCCTGTGCATCCTGTGCCAGTGCATTATCACTCTTTCAGAGAAGAATTTTGTACTAATACTCAACCTGACCCTCCCCTGGCACAGCTTAAGGCCACCACCTCTCATCATTTCATGCATCCCGCCTCCATCGCAGCAGCAGCAGCTCCGTGTTCCTGCAGCCAGCACCACCCACATCTCACAGTACATGGCTCACCACGTCCTCCACCCCCGCCACCCACCCTCACTGCAACAAGCCCGGGGACAGCCGTGGTGCCACAGGTGGCCGTGTCCCACTGGCAGCAGCAATACGGTACGGCGTGTTTGTTTTGGCTACAGGGCAGCACTTTGCTAGGCACGCGAGTGCTCGTCACTCCCTGTTTAACACAGAGACCGCGATGAACCCCAAGTCCACCCTGCGGCGTAGACGGACCATTATTGGATTCCCTAACATGTCCCTGCGAGACCAAGGTGACAGCAAGAACCGCGCAGCCCTTTGCACCTGCACAGCCACCTCAGGGGGCTGGGACACCCCAGCCGTGGGGATGTGAAGGCCACCAGGCAGACCCCGTGCCCTCCTGGGGTCCTGGGTGTGCTGGTGATACTGGCCTGGCACTGGAGCTGGCGTGTGTTGGGGGACACTCCCACACCCCAAGTCAGGGTCCAAGATGCTTAAAAGGAGCGAAGGATGCTGAGAATCCAACCTGGCCCTGTGCCCTCCCTCACAGGCTGACCCCATGCCACTGTGATGAGGGTGCTTAGAGCATCCCTGGCATGGCCATGAAGCAGTGCTTGAACCCATCAGTGCAGCATTCATCCCAGATCTGGGGCATCATGGTGCTGACCCCAGGAAAGGTTCTTCTTAAGTACATAGAGGGACCGAAGGTAGATAAACCACAGCACCAAGGGAAGTTCTCACTGGGTAGGAGGAAGGCTTTTCCCTGTGACAGTGGCCAGCCACTGCGGACAGGACCCCAGTGAGACTCCTCCTGTGGAGTTACTCAGTGTTCAGCTGGTCACAGCCTTGAGTTCCTGTCTGGCTGTGTGTGGGACCACTGGGACCCTTCCCACTGGGCTGCTCAGAGATGAGGAGGGGCTGCGAGCCATCTCGTCCCTCCTGGCCCAGGGGATGATGCCCACCACAGAACAGCACTGGGGCAGCACTTCAGTCCCTATGGGGGTACTGCCTCTTGCATGGAGACTCCCACCCTGGTTAAACTGTCCACACACTTGATGGCACATCTCATATCCCAGCACAGGTGCTAACCAGGCTGGGACTGTACCCAGCTGGCTGTTGCCCACTCAGTAGAGGAGAACATCTGGGTTCAGCCCTTCTCTTGCAGCCAGCTGGGGCTCGCTGCACATGCAGGCAAGAAATGCAACCCAGAGCTGGGCCATGGGGTGGGAAGCATCCTACACCCAATAGGGAAGGATGGTGGCTGCAATGCCCAGGGCAATGCCAGCCCACGCTCACCCCACATTTGTCCCTACAGGCAGCACCAACGGCCCCACGCACACCACACACCCACCCATCGCTGAGTCCCTGTCCTGCAGCTTCGAGACCACGGGTGGGAGGAAGCCCTGCCAGCAGACCAGCCCCCACCAGCCTCTCTCTGCCCCACTGAGGAAAACCTTCAGTGACCTTGGGGGCACGCTACAGGCACGCTGCTGCCCACCACCATCCCCCATGGACAACGTGGCTGCCCCCAGCACCTGCAACGGACCGCAAGGCTCCTCTTTTCCCCCACCCTGGGGCGCCAACTCCTTTGGATACACTGCCACCCCCAGCCCTGCTGCCGGCCAGGAGGTCTCACCGGGCAGCTCCGCCATGGGCTCACCCACCGGCACCGAGCGGGCCGCCTCCTTCTTCATCGCCCAGGAGGAGCACACAGGGAGCGCTGGGCCCGGCTCCTTCTCCGCCACAACGTCTGAATCTCCTCCTGGCTCTGGGAGCATCCGGAGATGTGATGGCCAAGAAGCCAGGGTGAACTTTTCACCCACAAACAAAGAGTCGGAGCCGGCACCAGAACCATCGCGCCTGGGGGTGGAGCGGGGAGGGTGCCGCTTCCGCGAGCGCTCGCTGTCGGTGCCCACTGACTCAGGGTCCCTCTGCTCCGTGGACATTGCTTATGCTGAAGCCCGGCGGGGAAGCACCAACTGTGCCCTGGGCTACCCCAGTGCCGGCTCCGAGGGCAGCACCAGCACTGATAACATCTCGCTGGGGCCAGAGCCGGACAGGCAGCGGCGGCAGCGCTCCAAGAGCATCTCCCTCAAGAAGGCCAAGAAGAAGCCCTCACCGCCCACCCGCAGTGTATCACTGATCAAGGAAGGGCAGGACAGCCCAGCTGCCCTGGGGCTGCCTCATGATCAGAGACCCAAGAGCCTGTGCATCCCGCTGGACCCCGCTGGGCACCGGGTGGTGCATGCAGACCCCCAAGGCAGAGAGCCCGACAGCCCAGCTGCCCCCCACCAGTGGTACCTGGCAGACTGGAAGAGTGGTGAGCCCTACCGGTCCCTCTCTGGCTCCAGCACGGCCACAGGGACTACGGCCATTGAGTGTGTGAAGGCACGGGGCAGCTCAGAGTCCCTCATGTCTCCCTCTATCTCCAGGGCCACAACGCCTTCCCAGCTCTCAGCAGAGGCTGACCTCAAAACCTCCTCCCCTGGCAGGCCCACAGGGCTGATGTCCCCATCCAGTGGGTATTCCAGCCAGTCAGAAACCCCCACACCCACCGTCCCCACCTCAGCCATCCTCGGGCACTCACCACACCAGGTGCGGGTGAGGCCACTGGTTCCTGAGAGGAAATCCTCACTGCCCCCCACATCCCCCATGGAGCGGAGCCCCAAGTCCAGGCTGTCCTTTGAGCTGCCACTCACACCACCAGCTCATCTTGACCTCTCGGGGCTGAAGATCTCCCTGAAGGGGAAGACGAAGGTCAGCCGGCACCACTCCGACTCCACGTTTGGCACCAAGCTGGTCCAGAAGACCAGTCCCATCCAGCCCATCATGCCTGTGGTCACCCAGTCCGACCTGCGCTCTGTCCGTCTGCGCTCCATTAGCCGCTCCGAGATGGAGGACAACACTGATGGCCCAGAGCGTGCTGAGGAACTTCCACGTGTCCCCTGCCCGGGGACGGAGAGGAAAGTGAAGCCGCCAGTAGCAGAGAAGCCACCACTGGCCAAGCGGCCCCCATGCATCCTGCCCAAGCCCGTAGCCCTGCGAGAGGAGGGCCCCCTGCCCCCCACATCCCCACCGAGCATCACCATCAAGGACAGCTTGGTGCTGCGAAAAGGGGATCCATGGAGGGGCCCGGGGCAGCCCCGGCGGCTTTCGCAGGGCAGCCTGGAGGACAAGCCACAGCCAGAGGCAGAGCGCAGGAAGGCCAAGGTGCCGCCACCAGTGCCCAAGAAGCCCAGCGTGCTCTACCTGCCGCTCACCCCAGCCCCAGTGCAGCAGGTGGGGGGTGTGGGGGACCCAGCGCCCACCCCCAGCCCCATCATCACGCTGGATGCAGAGCCCAGCTGCTGCCAACCTGACGCTGACAGCCCAACGCCCACTGAGGTCCCAAGCACAGCACAAGCTGGCGAGACTCCCTCGGAGCAAGGTGAGTGTGTGCATGCTGCTCCATGCGGAGAAGGGGGCTGGGGGGTCCCTCTCATCATCCCACGCATTTCATGGCTGTCTTCTCCTCCTCACAAGCAGGCAGCTCATCTGAGGCTGGCACAGAGGAGAAGAGCTTCGCCAGCGACAAGACGGCCGACTCCATCGCTGAGGAAGACGACGATGTCTTCATGGCATCCCGCACCACAGAGGATCTCTTCACCGTCATTCACAGGTAGAAAGAGCTCTGTGGTGGGCACGGCTTCTCAAGCCCGCCCTTGGACGGGTTGTTGCTGTCTCATGCACTTGTGAGGGTGTAAGGAAGGAAGTTTTTACAATGAGGGTGATGAGGCACTGGAACACATTGCCCAGAGTTGTGGATGGCCCACATGTCTGCTAAACTCAGAATCACAGCATGGCTCAGTTGGAAGGGGTTTTAAAGATCCTCCACTCCAACACCCTGCTATGTGCAGGGACACCTCCCACTGGGTCAGGTTGCTCCAAGCCCTGTCCAGCCTGGCTTTGAGCACCTCCATCCTGCCCCAGCAGAGCTGGGTGGGTGCCATGCCCCTCCCTCCTTATGCACTGCTCTTTGCCCTATAGGCACTGCCCTTCCCATCACTGTAGGAAATCATCCCATCCAAAGCAGTGGCGGCTCCTGCCTGGGACTGCTCCCACCACACATCTCTTTGGTGTTTAGGTCCAAGAGGAAGGTTCTGGGGCGGAAGGAACCTAGTGACAGCTTTAGCAGCCGGCCTAATTCCCACTCTCCTGTGAAGACATCAGGCTCACCGACCGGCGAGTCCCCTGCAGCAACAGTGAGCACCGGGAAGTCCTCCAGCAGGAATGAAGATTTTAAGGCTCTGCTCCAAAAGAAGAGCAGTAAAACCAGCAGCGGTACCCGGCCGTCTGCAGCTGAACTGCTCAAGACCACAAACCCACTGGCTCGGAGGGTCATGATGGAGTTTGCCCCTGAGCTAGATGGTGCAAACAGCCAGCCCTAACTTTGCACAGAGGCTTCTGGCCACAAAGGGCTCAGGATGGTGCAGAGTGAGCCGTGCTGCGGACAGTAGCGTTAGGCACTCAGGTCACTACAGAAGGGATGTCCCGGCTGCCCCGCTGGGGCTTCTTTCGTGCTTTCATTTCTTCCTTGGCAAACCCTCTTTGGTTCCTCTCCAGTGGGAGAGCTGCCGGCAGAGAAGCAGTGTTGGGACCTGAGGCCCCCATGTCCCTGGTGAGCTGCTGGCAGGAGGGGAGAGGCAGACATGTGGCACTATAGTGGGGAGACTGGGACCTGGGACCTCCTGTGCCGCTGGGACAGCAGCTCCTGCTGTTTGGGAACACAGCAGGACTGCATCTCCAGACACCTTCCAGCACCTGCAGCGAAGCTAGCTTGAAACTGTTTGGTCACTCGGCATGTGGTACTTTAAACGGCTTTTTCTAATGCACAGTGGTGACGCTGTTTTATTTTCATTTGACGTCATGCCATCAGTCTCCCAGGCAAAAGTCCCAGATTTTGAGTTCAGCTGGAAACGTGGAGATTTACTTTGGGGGCCAGTTGGACCGGAGGTTGCTTTGGAAGAGCCACAGACCATTCCTGCTCATCATCCAAAGCATCCTCCCTGCTGCACGGGGAGCAGGCGCCTGCTGTCTGCAGCCTGTGCAGTGACCTCAGGCCCCTCGAAAGCCCCTGACAATGCTGCATTCCAGAGAGCTCTTCAGCCCTCAGTGCAAACACAGACTCCCCACCTCTGCCATCCAACTGAAGCGCCCTGCAGAAGCAGGGTGGTCTCATGCCTCCTGGAGACATCTACAGCTCCCACTGCTGGAGTTCCTACAGCTGCTGGCCAGACCCAGTCAGCTGTTGGGGTGGAGGGCTGTGCTCTGACCCTCACCCACAGGACTCCTGCACTTTCCCAGTTTCTATGCCTGGGGCTGCACCCCACTGTTGTCCCTGTGCTGCTGGTTCTTCCACCATCCCCCTGGCACAAGCAGGACCCCACAGACCGTGTGCTGGGACTGCAGCAGGAGCCACAGTGAGGAGTGGTGGGGCAGGGACAGCCAGGGGGTGGGAGCTGAGCAGAAACACCATCTCTCTTCTTCCTCCAGGCGATAAAAGGCCAGACAGCAACTAGCAGAGAAACAGAATTAGGAAAGTTTCTGTTTAATTTCTTCTCATATTTCTGTGAGCTCCCGTGTACCCCAGCCTCCCTGCAGCAGGGCAAAGCAATGGGGCCAGGGCTGAGCAGCAGTGAGGGCACAGCCCTGGGGGACAGGGGTGGTCTGGGCGCCCAGCGCCCTCGCAGGGAGCACCGCCTCCGCGGACGTGCGCTGTGCTGGAGCTGAGCTCAGAGAGGCTCTGCTGTCCTCGGTTGTTTGTTTTTAACCCCTCCTGTTACTCGCACTTGCTCCCTTCCCTCTCACGGGACGGCAGATTACAGCGTTAAATTAGATCTGGGCTCAGAAACTCAGGAAAAGAAGGAATTAAAAAAAGAAAAGAGGGAAAAAAAAAACAACAACTCTAACATATCTCCGTGCTTCACCCGAACCCTGCGGCACCCGGGGAGCGGGAATCGAGGAGTGGGCCGCAGGCACCAGAGCACCACCTACAGGCCCAGGCACCCGGAGCAGGCCTAGGGGCTGGGGGGCAGGCCTAAGGGTTGGGGGGCAGGCCTAGGGGCTGGGGGGCAGGCCTAAGGGTTGGGGGGCAGGCCTAGGGCAGGAGGCAAGAGGCGGGCCCAAGGCCCAGGGGCGGGCCGCGGCGCAAGGCGTGCTGGTCGGGGTTGAGCGCGGCGGTCCTGCGGCGATGGCTCCGAAGGGGAAAGGAGGCAGCAAGGCTGGGAAGGGTGAGCGGGGCCGGGTGAGCGGGGCCGGGGGAGGAAGGCCTTCAGACTAGCTCGGGTGCCGGTATCGGCGCTCAGAGGCCTGGCCCGATTTCATGGCGTTGTTCGCAGGCGGTGAGAGCGGCGAGGGCAAGGCCCAGGGCCCAAAAGGCGGTGGTAGTGCCGTGAAGGTGGGTACCGGTTCCCCCTCCTTGCCCCCGGTGCCGGCAGCCCTCGCAGCCCGTCACGGCTCCCTCCTGCCCCCTAGGTCCGGCACATCTTGTGCGAGAAGCACGGCAAAGCTATGGAAGCCATGGAGAAGCTGAAGGCCGGGGTGCGCTTCAGCGAGGTGGCCTCGCAGTACAGCGAGGACAAGGCCAGGCAGGGGGTAAGGCTGCTCCTTGCTGAGCACTGCCCTGCGGCGATGAGAGGTCTGCAGCTTAACCCTGGTGGTTCCATCCTGCAGGGAGACTTGGGCTGGATGACCAGAGGCTCCATGGTGGGACCTTTCCAGGAAGCAGCGTTTGCCCTGCCAGTGAGCAGCATGGACAAGCCGGTGTATACGGACCCCCCTGTCAAAACCAAGTTTGGGTACCATATTATTATGGTGGAAGGCAGAAAATAAAATATGAATGACCATTGAACTCAAAACTGCTTGAATTCTGAGCATTTCCCAGACACGTGGACTTAGAAGCATATTGGTCATAACCAGCAGGGTGCTTGGAGACAGCCAGCCATTCCTGCAGGACATGCAGATCACAGCCAGCAGAGAACAGGGCTCTGCACTGAGAGGTAAAGCATTCCCTGAAAAAGGTAAAGTAAAAGTTGCGTGTAGTTGTTGAAATCTGCATCAGCTTGTAGGCCACCCCCTTGGTTTTCCTGCTAGAGAGATGATGTACAGCTGTGAAAACTCAGGCTGCAAATATAGCCAACCTGGAAAGGGTAAGGGATTGCCTAGAGCATTTGCTTTTATCCTCACCAGAAAGGATGCAGGCAGTTCAGACGCTACAGGTTCAGCTCCAGAGCTCAGACTTAACATGGAAGAGCTTCCCATTGTTAGAGGCCAATCTAATGCTACTGCTAGGGCTTGGGGTCACTTCTTTGGGCAGGCTCCTTGTTCTTTCAGTCAGCAGTCTTTACCAAGGCTGGAGGCACAAAGCAGTAGCAGGAAGGGGGAAGGTGTAAAAGTACCCCCCTGAGTACAAAGTCATCTGTACCTTATCTGCTCGAAGCTTAGGGGAGAAATTGTGTAACTTAGGCTTGAATGAGAGGGGAAAAAAAAAAAGCTAGAGGAAGGCCACTAAATGCCTGTTGCTCCCTCAGTTTGCCTACTGCTAGGCATGAAGTATGTGCCTAAAGCTTAGTAAGGTGCATCTTGTCCTTCTGGTAAAATGGGATAACTGACAGTGTGACTGATGTGAATGAGATGACCCTGTATGTCCCTGCCTCTGGCATCTCAGTAATAAATATCCCACTGCTCTCATCTTCTATCTGCTGAAAGACAACTTAAACTGGTGCTGTCTTTGCTGCAGGTGAGCATGCCAGTATGTCTGAAGGCTTAGGGATGAGGACAAAGCATCAAATAGAACAAAAGGTCTTCCCACCATCAGGCATAATTAAGAGGTGAGACTGAAATCAGGTCAGGTCTTTCTCCCACCCTGCTTTTGGGAACATTTGTTTCATTTTGTTGAGAGAACAGAAGGCTTGTACATGCCAACCAGCATTTGCAAAGCTCTAGCTCGTTAATATTTTGTTATATAAGGCAGACAGGCCTTTTTACAGCATGAGCAGATGCGGACCCATTTAAGTGATGCTTTATTAATAAACTGCTTGTTTCCAGGCTACCAGGGCTTTGTTTTACACCTATTAGCAAAAGCACATTGGTACATCTCCTGTACCAACAGGACCGCTGTTTGTATTTGGCATGTCATCTAGTACAGGGAACTCAAATTCTCATGCCTAGGCCAAATTTAACTCGCCGTGGTGGCAGAGGGGGAAGTCAGATGAACAAGACATTGCTGAAAGCTGGAGTGAGGTTCTTGTGACTTTAAATTTCAATTAGGAACTCAGATTCGTCGTGCCTATGGTACCTTGTAAAGTGGTTTTCTGTGGTACTATTTCGGTACTAGTCCTGATGCCAGGCAGATGTTTGCTGCTATAAATCCTCCAAGCAGTAGAGGCCAGCATGCCATCTCCCTCTGCCCCAGGATGTTCATTCTCAGACCAGCTTAAATCCAGGTTATGGCAGTTCTGTTCTCAGCTTTGTGCCAAGCACTTGGTGTGCATAAATAGCAGGGCATGGTTCAGGTAGGCAAATGGACTTTATTTACATTGAGAAGGGGAGGGACTGCAGCAGTTGGAATTCAGACTGCAGCAAGCTGCTGTGGAACCACACCTTCAGCTTTGTGAGATTCTCTCCTGCCAGAAGAGAAACTGAAGGCCAGAAACACAAATCCAGAGCTGTGTTTGAGTACAAAGATAGGTATTTTAATTACGTGAACAGGAACATGAACTTCTTAACAAACTGAGCCCACAGTGAAATCCCTTTCCCAGCACCTAGAAATGTGACAGCAGGAGGAGTTGCTGGATTTGCTCACAAAGCATGACTGAAAGTTTCATAACATGGAAGAAATATATATTGCAGCCATCAGTCTTAAGTTAAAGAAAATCATCACTGTAGTTTAAACAAATACTTTGTGAAAAAAAGTTAAACTACTTAACAAAGGTACACGTTTCATTAGACTGTTCAAAGGTTTACATTTCATTTCTGGGCTATCTGTCTGTACAAGTTTAGAGTCATAAGCATGATTTCAGGATCTCCACTTTTTATGTCAAGTGCTTGCAGGAAACAGTTCAGTGCCTCTTGTAGTTTTCCATTGTCCTTCAGAGTCTTCCCTCTGTCCACCAAAGTATTGTAAGTACCTGAGCGAGGAGAAGAACTCTGACCAGTAGAGACGCTTTCCTGGGTGCAGTAGTCCACCTGTTCATCTGACTGAAGCTCAGCATCACCAGTGGATTCCTCCTGAGAGGACTCTGTCTCATCTCCTTCAGACTGCAGACCCTCTGTATGGAAGGACTCTCCAGTTGAATTTAGTGTTTCTCCAGCAGGTTCTTCGTCAGGCTCGACAGACTCCCCACTACACTCTTCTGCTTCCTCTTCTGCAAAGCCTTCTTGCTCCTCATCGCTGTTTTCTTCTTCACCTGTGGTTCCCATGATTTCACTAATATCCTCAACTTCATCCACCACTTTGTTGATGAGAGATCTCCTGGAAGCTGTAGACCTGTTACTGCTGTTAGTTAATTTGGGAGAAAAGATGGCTTTTGCTATACTTCTGTCATTCTTAGGAGTAGATGCACTAATTCCTTCTATAACTTGATGCAGAGGGCTGTTCAGAGGAGAGGACCTTTCATCAAACTGCTCTTCCTCCAGATTTATAACAGAATGGTCCTCATCCTCACTGTCCGAAACAATTCTTCTCAGGTGCTTCTTTCTACCTGAAGCAAGGATAGCGCTGCCTTCCCCTGATGCTTCACTCCCTTGCAAAGAGTTCATTGAATCTTCTTCAACTGTGTTGTAGGTGTTCCCAGAGTTACCGTTCTCACTTAAGCAAGTTTTTGCTGATGATTTATGCAGGCTTTCTGCTTTTAGTTGGAAGTCTTCATCTTCTGGGTGTTCCGTTGGTCTTTCCCCATTTGAGGCATCCTGCAATCCACCTTCAGACTCTTCCAGGACCAGATTGAAGTCAATTTGATCCTGGAGAAAAGGCACAGATATATCCTCCGAGCTGATTTCCTGCACGTGAGACTCCTGGACCTCAGCATGGACTTTTGGTAAAACATCTGATAAATTTGGTGGCAGGGCAGACAAAGCTAGCTCAGAAACATCATTCTTCTCTGTCTCTGAGACAGCAAATGAATCAAGTACCTGATCTGCCATTTCTGTATCTTGTAACCTTTTGGAATCATCAGCCATAACAGATTCATTAGAGGAATGCTGAGAAGGCCCAGACAGGCCATTCCCAGCCTCAGTCAAGCCATGTGAATTTATGTGATGAAGAGAACATTGTTTCAGTTGAGTCTCTTTATCAAGTGGACCAAGTCCAGGTGATAATGGTATAGTGTCCAAGTCCAGATTTTGTTCAGAATCTTGTATATTGGGCTGTTGTGCTTTCTTGCTGCTAGTAAGCAGCTCTATATCCATACCAGATGTCTCTTGTGCCAGTTTCTCTTCACCTAACTCAATAGTCAGATTTGTCATCTTAGAGCTGACATCGAGAACCTGGGCCTCCATGTCCTCTGTAAGATCAATAACTTTGTCATTTTCACGTTTATCAGCTGTTGGTGGTGAAACAAAGTTATTTATACTGTTCAACCCCGGAGACCTCTTCTTTGTCTGTGAAGCCAGTTCTGCTGGTCTCGAACACGTCTCCTCAGCAGCATTTCGAATCCCTTCCATCCTCACATCTCTGAGCTGAGACTCTAACTGAACCAGCTCGTGGGCCTTCTGTACCCTCTGTTGGATGTACTGATGGGCTTCCTCACTCTCAGCCTGTTCCTCGTGGGTCACTTCCCTTGTAAATATTAAATCGTGATCAGATATGCCAAACATTTCCAGAGAGTGCAAATAAGCAATGTGCTCATCCAGCTGCACATCAGTCTGTCTCTGGGTGGCATGCAAAGACTGCAGCTGGATCTGAGTTGTGGATGTTCGTGTATCTTCTAATGTGAAAAGCTCCCTTAGTTCCTGTTTGGAGAAATACCTGAACGGGTTCTTTTTGTCACCAGTAGTCTGTCTTATTAATGAATCTTTAAATACTTGCCGCCTATATATTTTTTCTTCCACTGTCCCACAGGTAATCAGCCTGTAAATCACCACATTCTCTTTCTGCCCAATCCTGTAAGCTCTATCTACAGCCTGAGCATCTGTAGCTGGATTCCAGCTGGGATCAAAGATCACCACTCGGTTGGCTGCTGTTAAGGTTATACCAACGCCACCAACCTGTGTCGTCAGCAGAAAGACAGAGTAGTCCTTGTTACTCTGAAAGGCATTAATGCGCTTCTCCCGTTCGGTGAGGTGGGTCACCGTCCCATCAACACGCATGATCTTAAATTGCCTGCTAGACAAAACCCGCTCAATGATATCCAGCATCTTTCTCGACTGTGAGAACACCAGCGTTCGGTGCCCCTCCTCCCGGAGCCTCTCTAAGAGTCCTAAAAGAAACACCATTTTCCCAGACTCCTGGATCAGGGTCTCATCAGACAGATGGTCTATTTTGTTGGCACCTGAAAGTACAGCTGCTTCACTCTCGTGATCCTGCTCCAAGTATTCCTGTCCATCTAAGTCCAGCTGGGTACACGCTCTTGCAGACAGAAGCCTGGGGTGGTCACACAGCTTCTTCAAGACGGTCAGCTCCGCCAAAGGTGATCGGGTTGTCATCAGCAGTTCTTTCACGTGATCTAGACAGAGAAAGTTCCTGTAGATTTTTTCCTGCACTGGTGCCAAGTACACCCACACAACAAAGTCATTTTTCCTAGTAAGAGATGGCATGACAGGAGCGCTCGGCTCACGTGGATCCTCAGGAAGAGGAGTGTCTGATTTCTCAGCATTATTTCTTTTTATATCACCTTTAGTCCGTCTGAGGAAATATGGCTTTATAATTGTCATTAGGTTCTCAGATATCTTAAGTCCCAGTGCTTTCTCACCTACAGTTGCATCTTTCTCCCTGGCCCTAGTAATGGGATTCTCATACTCCATTCTAAATGTTTTGGCTGTTCCTAAGAGAGAACCCTGGCATGCAAAGTCAAACAAGGACCACATTTCCTGCAGGTTGTTCTGCAGCGGTGTGCCTGTGAGGAGGAGGCGATGCTTCGCAGGAATTGCATATACACACTTGGTTGTTTTGTTAGATGGGCACTTGATTTTGTGTGCTTCATCAAGGATGATGTAGTCCCAGACAAAGTCCTGCCCATGGCAGCTGGCAAGTTGCTTCCAGTTGTTGATGAGCATCTGGTAGCTTGTGACCACAATACCATTCTTCCTCTGGATCTTCTCCAGGTTCCTGGTGCGCTCTGTCTTGCTCGTGCCATGGAACTCTTTGACACGCAAACCAGGGGTCCAGCGAGCAAACTCAGCCAGCCAGCTGCTGACCAGGGTGGTGGGCATGATGAGCAGGACGTGCCGGATGAGCTCGCTGTCAAACATGCCTGAGAGGAAGGCGATGATCTGGATGGTCTTCCCCAGGCCCATATCGTCAGCCAGGATCCCTCCAGGTCGGCCCTCCCGGTGCAGGCGGTACAGGAAGGCGACTCCCTCCCGCTGGTGCTGGAAGAGCTTCTCGTGCATCTCCCTGTAGAGCAGCAGGCCGCTGCCGCACACGTCCACAAAGTTGCCTTCATCCTCTTCCTCCTCCGCCGTGGCCGCCAGCTCTGCCAACGCTGCCTCCAGTCGTTGAATGCGGCCCCGCAGCTTCTCACTGGGACGGATGGCGGCCGCCTGCCGGAACAGCTGCAGGGCCTGCTCCAAGTCCCCGCTGCCTGCAGCCTCCTTGGCGTCGATCGCCAGCCTGCAGGACCTCCGTTAGCACCGGGACCGAGTCCCGACCACCCTCCTTCTCCTCCTCCTCCTCACGACCCCCACAAACCCCCGCAGGCCTCCAATCAGCCCTTGGGCCCCACAGGCCCCTACACCCCTATAATTTCCAGTTCCTCAGCCCCTGCCCCACTCACGCCCTAAGTCCCCATCACCCTCGTTCCCCAGACCCCGCAGCCCCCATCCCGGCCTCTCACCGCCGGTACCGCTCCTCCTCGGGGCTCAGCTCGGCCATGACGCCGTTCCGTATCTGCCGCCCTGCGTTTCAAACCCGACCCTTCCCGCCCTGCCCCGCGCCGCGGCCTTGCGGACGGCAGCTGCGCTCAGCCAATCAGCGTCAGGGGCCGGGGCCGCGGGCGGAAAGCGCCCCGCAGTCGGCGCTGAGCGGTCCTCCCGCCGCGAGGGGGCGATGTGACTCGGAGCTCCGCTCTTCAAGCGAGGGGCGGTGCGGGGTCGCCGGGAGACGGAGGCGCCGCCGCCATGGAGCCGCCCGCCGCGGCCTGGGGACTCGCCGAACGCACCGGGAGCCGCCCGGGGCCGGCGGGGAGGGGCCGGCCGGGCGGGGGGCAGGGCCGGCGGGGGGAGCAGGCGGCGGCGCAGGGTCTGCTCGGCGCTGAGGTGCGGGCGGGACGGAGGGAGCCGTGCGTGCTGAGCTTGGCCCAGCGGGGCGGCCGCTACGGGTGAGTGCGGAGCGCCGGGAGGGGCGGCCGGGCCGGGCCTGGGCTAGCTGTCCTGTGGGCAGGGCTGGCCGCGGACGGGACGGCTTCCCTCGGGCGGTGGGCGTGCTGCTCCCGGCAGCCTTTATAGCTGCGCTAACAGCCGCGTGCTTGCGGGGACGGGGTTAGTCCGGTGTTTTTATACGGCTTCGCTCTGTCTGCAGGGTAGTTATCCACTCGCAGGAGAGAGAAAACTCAGAGCCGGATTACATTCCCATCAACAGCCGCTTTAAGTGCGTGCAAGGTACGGACTCCCGCGGCGGGCTCTTTGTGGCAGCCAAAATCCATTGCCGTTCATTGGCAACATCGGAATCTCGTGGTTTTTCTTGACCTCGGCCTCTGTGTAGATTGCATGTTTCCCCCTGGAAGTAAAACTTGTGGTTTATGGGCTCCTCTGCCTTCCACACCTGAGCGGGGCTGCCTTGTCTCAGCACGCCTGCAAGGACCCGGTGGGTTCGGGTCGCACAGAACTCAGCACCTCTCAGCAGTGTGTTCACCTCACTGCCTGCCAGGCCCGGCGTGCCCTTCAGTGCTGGCAGCTGTGATCTGATTCCTGGGTGTTTTGTTCAAAACCTCCATAAACTGCCAGGTCCAAACAGCTGCACGTGGAGTGGGAAATAACTCAAGGTGTTGTCTAGGAAGAACTTAAATAGCAGTGGATGCCCCTGGGGGAAATGCTTGTTCAGCATCTTCTGATTTAGTTTATAACCTTCTGTATAATTCGGTGTAGTTCTGGCTATCGTTTTTGCTGTGTAAGATAAACTTTCAAGTTCATTGCCAGAGTGGTGTTTCACTAAGGCGCTATGCCTGTCCAGATCTGTAAGAGCTCTGAATATTGGCAGTCTCCCCCGTGACAGTTTGATGGTCCAAGGTGTCCAGATGTGCCATTCTTTCTGCTGGAGCTGTTATTAGTAGCAGAGGTGTTTCTTCCTTTCCAAGGACTTCTGTGGCTAGAAGCAAGCAATGTGCTTTTTTGAGTATGTGCTTCCCACAGTATTCAAGGTGAAGTCTCAGTGCTTTTTCCTCTTCTCTTCCAGAGGCAGAAGAAACTCTGCTGATTGATATAGCTACAAACAGTAAGTTTTATAGTGTATGTTAAGCTCCTTTCAGGAAACTGTGCCCTGTTTTGGGCACTAATGAGTGCTTCTTTTAGCTGCCTCCATACGCTGTGTCCTTGGACCAGGCAGGGGTTGTATGTCCTCAAGTGTTTTCTGACTTTTATAGGCATTCACTTGTCACGACATGATCTTAACTGCCCAAATAAAAGTATTGGAAACTGGTTAAACTTTAACTTCTTAAATCTCTTCTCAAGGCCCTGAATTGGCTTCAGAACTATCCTGATTTCCCTTCCATTTCTTTGACCTGATCTTGAGCCCCGGTTACTATCTGCCTTTAATGATGTGCATATGGCAGCTCTCTCTATTCACTCGTTCTGCTTTCCCTTTCAGTGCCTTCTTAGTACTTTTAGAGCTCTTCTCTGTGAGACAGCAGTGGGGAAAAGTTTTCCTAAAAACAGGAAAACGGGACTGGTGGTACTGCAGGTGGGATAAGCTCTGAAGTGCTGCAAAACTTGGTTAGGTGCAAATTGCCATCAGAAACAGTAGCTGGATGTTTCCTTCCATTGAAGAGCTCAGAGAATATGGAGTAATTCTATTGGCTCTGAGGGCATAACATCTGTCAAGCACACTTGACTGTGAGTTTGTGTTTATTCCTGAAGCAGGCTGCAAGATCCGGATACAAGGTGACAAGACAGCTGAAAGGCTCTTTGAAATCCCCGATGAGGAGCATTGCTTGGGGTTCCTCTCGGAAGTGCAGAGCATACAGGAAGGTAAGCAGAGTTATCGCTGTGTTCCTGAAATCCTCAGGCCACCAGCAGTATCTGATAGGGCTGATTCTATTTCCAGCTCAGTTAAAAGACTCTCTGCCTGAACACAAGGACTCAGCCAGCTGGCATCAGATGGAGAAGAACCTCCCAGGTCTATTGCAGGCCTTTTCTCCAAGTATTGAAGTGGCTGTCACCTTTGCATGCTCTGTGCTTTGTGCAGGACTGGGCCCTTGGTGGCAGGGAGCTGTGACTGATGCTGCATTCGGCACTCTGCCTACTGTCCCATTTCCTTACCTCACTGTATCCCATGCAAAACAAAACATCTTTGTCCTCTGATTCTGTTGCCCTGGACTATTCGTTTCTTCTCGAGTGCTGTCTCCTCTCAGTGCCTTGGCTTGTTTTGCCTTGACCTTGTCACTCATTCTCTGTGTTATCAGAGCTGGCATATTGCTGTTATCATTTGCTCTTTCGCTTCCCGTGGAGCTACATTCCTTCCTTTTTCTGTTCTGAGCTGTATTAAATTGTTTTTTCATGGTATTGTGCTTGGCTTTTTCTTTATAGGAGCTCTGGGGTTTGAGGATGACTTCAATGCTCTAAGCCTAGAGAAGAAAAGAAACATTCAAAACCACCAAGCAGGCTCTCGCCGGGAACCCCCACCTCCTCCTGTGCCTCCAAGTAGGCAGTAAGTAGCATGGTGAATCTCTTCCCTTTTTCCCTTCTCTTCCTCGACAGCAGAACCAGTTTTAATTCTGCTCTTGCTTCCTTCTGAGGTTTCAACGAGAGAGAGAAGGTACATCAAGAGACCAGCCAAAAGTAACCAACACCATGCGCAAAATGTTTTTACCCAACAGCCATTCAGGACAAAGAGAAGGCCTCATCAAACACGTGCTTGCAAAGAGAGAGAAGGAATACGTCAACCTTGAGAACTTCAGGTTAGAGCTGTGACTAGACCCCCTCTGTGCAGAGAGGGTGACAAAACTTTGTAATCTCTTCTGTGAGCTCAAATCCAGCCCAGGTTTGAAATCTGACAACTGCGGATGCATTTCCAGCTTGGGTTGCTAAACAGGGATTTGTGCAGACTGAAAAGAAAAGACATGTCTGCAATACAGCTTCTTCTTTTGCGTCATTCCCTTTATGAATGTCAGATCTCGGGACCTTCAAGTAAGACTGAAGCAGTTGGCAGAAGGAGAAAAAAGGGAGCTGTCCCACTGCACAGCCTTAGCATCATCCCACACAACACGATTTTAACAGAGCCAGATGTTTGCTGGCCCCATTGAAATGTCTTTTGTTTTCGTAGCATTCTGCAAAATTGGTGTCACTGGAGATGAGCCAAGCCTAGGAATATTTTCAGTTACCCCGTAGTTGGCATTACCCTGTGCATGGATTGTTCATGTGTTCTCTTCTCCCAGCCTGGATGCTGTTTTGTGTACACTGGAAATACTGGGCTCATGCACTGGTTATTGTGTTTTCTTACAGTTCAGCTGCTTTTGTATTGTAGATTTTTTGTGGGAACATGGAATGTGAACGGGCAGTCTCCAGACAGTGGCTTGGAACCCTGGCTGGTATGTGACACAGAGCCTCCCGACTTCTACTGCATTGGGTGAGGAGCAATTACCTTGTATTTACTTATGGTGCCAGGTTTCCTGCTTGGTACTGGTGTGTGGTGTTTATCTGAAGCTTCTGTTGTGTTCTCAGAGGTTCCACAAAGCTGAGCTATGTCTAAAGGAAAACTGCCATTTGGTTAATGTGGGGTATCAAGTTAAACAAGAGGTTACTGTCATGTAGCAAAAGAGATTTAACTTGAGGTGTACCCAGAGCTCTCTGGCTGTCCTCAATCAGAAGTCATGCTTCTTGCAGAGAGGAGTTTCCTGGATTGTGTTGCAGTAGGGTCTCAGAGGCACTGCTGCTGCTTTAGGAAGAGAGAATGAGGTTTTTCTGCTGAGAGATTCATGAAGGCTTCACGTTGGACCTTCCTGTAGAGAGTGATCTGTGGCACACTGCACTTCTGCTAAGTTGGCCTGGTTTTAGATTCCAGGAGCTGGACCTCAGCACGGAGGCTTTTTTCTACTTTGATTCTGCAAAGGAGCAGGAATGGCTGGCTGCTGTGGAGAGGTCTCTGCACCCTCAGGCTAAGTATAAGAAAGTGAGTTCTGTTGGGTGGTATTGGGGGTTGTCAGAGGGTTGGAATTACTGGAAATAGCATAGAAATGGGTTTCCCCTTTCCTCCCAAAAAGTAGATTGTAGGAATGAAGGACGTGTGCTTAGCGTGTGTCTACCTGTCTGTGTGTCAGATATGCTGAGCTGAGTCTGGAAAGTCTTGCTTGTCCCATTGTTGGAGGGGAATGTTGTATTTAGAAGCAGAAATTAGTAAAGATAGAGGATGAAAATAGGTATAAAATAAGAGGCAGATTTCAAGGAATTAGTATGCTCAATAAAACCATAGCAGCAGGTTCAAGTTCTTTCTTTGTGTCACTCTCCCACCATTGTATAGAAACAAGGCGTGTCTTGAACTGGGGAATGAAATGAATAGTTTATGCCTGAAGGAATGGAATGATCTGTAAGGAGAAACGTTCTGGAGGCTGCTACCTTGAGGCAGAATTGCTTCAGTTGTGGCACCTGCTCTTTGCTCTGATTGCTTTGAAACAAATCATTGTATTTCATCTCTCAAACTGTTTTGCATGAGCTGTTTTCCCTTTCCTTGTTGGCCCATGTGTTTGCTGTCACACCCCTGTGCTGCTTGTTCTGTGTTGAGCTCAGAGCCATGGGTTACAAGTGACAGCAGGAAAAGGGAATACCTCACTGAACTGAAGCTCATGGTGAAGGAGTCAGGGATCACAATGGGAACTGCAAAGGGGCTGATGTTCCTTTGCCTTTGTGTTACATGAGCTTTTAGGCAAACTTCTTCCACCCTTGCAAAAGGGGGAGGATATGTCTGCAGGCAGAGAGTAGTGACTGAAACCAGAGATAAGCCTTTGTGGTTGTGTGTAAATGTCACTCCTGCAGAGTGTGCTGAGTTCTCTGGCTCTTCCCGTTTATTTCTGTGGTTTCAGCTTCTTCCTTCGCTATGTAGGCTTAATCCCAGCACATCTGAGTGCTTCTCAGGTGAGTGTGCAGGCCGTGCTCAGCACTGGCTTTCAAGGTGATGACCCAAGGCTTATTTGGACAGTACAGGGAGGCTGTGGGCCACAAAGTATCCTGGCTTTAGTGTACCAGAGAGTCATCAACAGACCTGCAATCCCTGCTGGGGAGTGCACACCAGTACTGTGTTAGCACCTGTGAGCTTATTCCTGCAGCTGAGAACTTCTTGGCTCTGGAAGGAGACTCCTTGCATTAGAGACAAAACTGCTGTGCGTTTGTGAAGTTTCTGTTACCCTGCAACAGTGTTTGCAGGGAAACACCACAGTGGGAAACGTGATGAGCTCAGCACTGCTGATGGCTGTTGGGAGATGATGGATTGTCTCCAGAAACTAACTTTAGGACAGGAGTATCCTTTGGGCTCTGTTGCAAACATGGGTTGAGTACAAAACATAATGAGGGACTGAGAGGGACAGAGAAGTCAGGCAGAGCAGGCAGATAGGACATGTGTTACCACTGCCCTTCTGAAAACTCGGATTTGCTTTTATTTTTGCAGGTGCAAATGGTCCGTCTAGTTGGGATGATGCTGCTCGTGTTTGCTAAGAAGGATCAGCTGAGTAACATCAGAGAGGTCGTGACAGAGTCTGTGGGCACCGGAATCATCGGAAAGATGGTGAGTCACCGAGGCCAGTCTATTGCTTCTGTGTACCCATGCAAGAAATGGCACAGTCTGATTCTGTTCTCATTGCTGTGCCATCCCTGTCTTCCCCCTGATGCCTCGTGTGCGTTCTCCTCCAACAACCACTGACACCTGTTCTGCCCAGGGCAACAAGGGCGGCGTGGCGGTGCGGTTTGTGTTCCACAACACCACCTTCTGCATTGTCAATTCCCACTTGGCTGCTCACGTGGAGGACTTTGAGCGGAGGAATCAGGATTATAAGGATATCTGTGCCCGGATGAGCTTTGTAACCCCTGATGGTACCCTACCTCAGTACAACATCATGAAACACGAGTGAGTTTTGCTGTCTTCCTTTCTTGAAGCGGTGTTCAATAATAGAGATCAAGCCAAAATCACTGCAACAGGAAGTTTTGCTCAGTTTTTTTGGCTTATTTAACAGCGTAACTAAGAATACCAAGGCACCTGGTGCACTACAGCACCTGCAGCCAAGCTGCCAAGTCACCTTTCTCTGCACTCACTCATGCACTCTGTAATGGTGTTTTCCTCACGTATAACGTTCTCGTTTCAAGCAAGCAGCATTTTTGAGTCAGTGGCTGAGCATTATGGGGCTTGAAAACGTGGTGGGTTTTAACATGGTAGTAAATAGAGTATGAATATGGCAAGAAAAGGGATTGCAGGATGGGCAGAGTTTGTGCTTTTTAGGCTGTTTGTGTATAATGGGTGTTTACAATTGCTGTTTTAGTTTAAGTGATTCCAGTGACATGCAAGCAATACTTGTTTTTTTATTGTTGTTATGGAGTAACAGTGGTGTTGTATAATCCAAACCAAGCCCCACCACGTGCACAACAAAGCATATAAATTAGCTTTTCATAAGCCTGCTACAAACTAACGATAGTTCTGTAGTTAATAATTAAGCCGTTCAAAATGTCAAGTGTTGGATTGTCCTTGATGATCTCCAATGGAAAAGTTAGGGTTTAGTTGTAGACAGGAAGAGCTTTGATACTAAAGAGAGTGTTAGATTTTAATCCTTGAATGAAACCTTTACGGGTTAAAGAGAGAATGTTGGCAGGATGTGGATCTGGAAACTCAGAGAGGAGCAGAGAAGGTACTGATGAAATAGGGCCAGTAGATAAGACAGAAACATTCTAGAGATCATAAGATGAAAGGAAGCATAGCCATGCTTTTGCAAATTGTATATCAGTCAGTCTGTGCTCGGTGGGTGTTGAGTTCTGATCTGAAAGAAAGGCAGTGGGAAACAAACTGGTAAAACCATGGGATGGCATGGCTGCATACATACAGATATGTGCACGTAAGCTTGTGTAACTGGTTAACAAGCAGGAGTGAGTTCTGTAGTTGTCACCTTCTGTATGCAGGAGGAGTCTGAGTACCAGGTGGACTTTGTGTAGCTTGGGAGGTTTTGAAGCCTTGGTGAGACAGGTGGGCTTTGCTTCATTTAAGATTTGGTGATGATCTCAAAGGCTGTTTTCAGCCTGAGGCAAACTCTAGTATTTCTCATTAAACCAAGTCTTCAGTCCCATGTGGGATTCCAAAGGAGATGCTGTAAAGGAGCAACAGGAGGGGTGGGACAGATGCCACTAGAAATTTCTACCATCAAACTCAGTCTTTCATGTCTCCTGTTGTCTTCTGTGTGTTTCAGTGTTAATCACCAGCAGCCAGTTCTCCTACCCACCCCTTGTTCCCTGTGTGGTTTACGATACTGACTGCTGGCTCTTTTCCATGTTTGTTTTCAGTGTTGTCATCTGGCTAGGAGACTTGAACTACAGGCTTTGTATCCCTGATGCCAATGAAGTGAAAAGCCTTATCAGTAAGAATGAGCTTCAGAAGTTGCTGACGTACGACCAGGTCAGTGAACTCCACCTTTGTTTGCTCCGTACTTGTGAGGTCATCTTGGCTCACGTTGTGCCTGTGCTTGGGAGGAGCTGGCAGGCTCTCTACAATAAGTGTCTATAGGCAGTGATGCTGGAACCTAGATAGAGCTCTGAGTGTCTTGGTGATGTCAGCCCCTTAAACCAAACTAGCTTGTACACAGTGCTGGGGTTAGCTCTGACTCAGACAATTGCTATGGAAGTGTCTTTGAGTCTTGCTGGAAGATGTCTCCTGTAAGGACATGCTGTAAGCTGGAACACAGGAATCTGTAACAGCAACAACAGCTCTTATAGTCAGTGTCCTAGAAAAGGTATTGATTTAGAGACCATGACTTCACTGCTCAGCCAATTTGATCTAAATTCTGTGCTGTGGTCTTCCCCCACTTGGTGTTTCTTTGCAGCATGCTGGAATGCAAGACAGCACCAGATGTGTCTTTGAGATGAAAGATTCTACCTGTGAAATGTGAACAAATGTAATGTAACGGCATCTCTGACACACGATTTAACAGCAAATCTGATTGTTTCTGTCCTGTAGCTCACTCGGTTGTGCTGTACTGCAGAGCTCCAGGCAGGAAACAACTGCAGCTTAGATTTTTTTGTGAGAACAAAATCTAGGAAGCTTTGCAGCAGAGTAAAAGAGGAAAGGGAGGCAGTGCCAGGTTGTCATCTGAGCACAATTCTGGATGCTTTTGCTTAACAATTGACAGTGAAATATTAATGGTGGTGATGCTTAAGCCTGAAAACTGATGCAGGCATTTAGCACAGGTGGAACAATTAGTATTTCTCTGTGTGGTGTGGCGAGCAGCACTGTGCCTGGCTGTGTTCAGTCTGCTTGGAAAACACCCCACTGGTGTGTTTAAATTTGACCTTTGCTAAAGGTGTAATATCTGAGAGGCAGTTTTGGGGGTGTCTGTGGTAAATCCTGTGGTCACAAGTATTGCTGTTGCTCTGTCTGTTGATCTGTTCTTGGACTCTGCTGGGAAGGGGAGGTTGTTTGGGGTGGTTTGAATTGGGGTTTGTTTTTGTTCATCTGGTTCTTTGGCTTGGTTTTGAAAAATGACCTTTTTCTGCTTCTAGCTGAATATTCAGCGTATTCATAAGAAAGCATTTGCAGATTTCATCGAGGGAGAGATTAAATTCATCCCTACATATAAATATGACTCTAAAACAGATCGCTGGGACTCCAGGTAAACTTGTTGCTAACTGACATTTCCTTGCAAAGGGTGTTTTCCTGCTTCTTAAAGGTAGAAATGCCTCTCAGTGTTACAGTGGTGTTTGGAGGGCACAGGCATGTTTGTACTCCTTTGTCTTCCCTACTTTCCCTACTCATACAGTGCACGCTGAGCGGACACATGCCTTAAACCTCAGTTGTTGCGATTCTAATACATGAAAGGAGGTAAACTGAACTCACAAATGCCTCTGCACTGGAGATGGTTTTATTGCTACCAGAGACAAACAGCACAAAAGGATCTGGAGAGGAAGAAATGCTCTCTATGAGTCATTTCTGTCCCCTGACTTGCACACCCGCAGGGATGGCTACCTTGGGATAGCAGCAGGGGTTCCTCCTTGTTGCCGTCTGCTTTGTGCCTCCCACAAATGTTTATGTATCTGCTGCAGAAACTTGCTGTAAATTGAGAAAGTCTCAAGAATGTGTTCCATACCATATAGCAATCAGATTTTATTCTGCATGTGCTTATGAATAAGCACTGCAGTTAATCTGGAGAAGGAAAACCCAGGATTCAGACTTTGTAACGTAATAGTAATAGCTGAGTAGACTTTTCCTTATGGAAGCAGTGGGTGATGGATCAAGCTATAATGTGCAGAAGGGCAGCAGAGCAGAAGAAACTAGTACAGTTTGGGTCCTGCTGCACGTGGGCTTAGGCTGTGGAAACAGTGCTGTTTGTGGTCATAGTTTCCTGATGCTGGAAGAGATTTTGTCTACCATAGAGGGAAGGGGAAGAAAGCAGAAATCCCATAACATTCCGGCTGTGGGAAGTGTGGGAGTTCATTCCATCACTGCTGATGTGCTCATTGGTTGTAGGGGCGGGGAGAGATGCCTGGCCAGGTGGAGGAACAGCTTGGATGTTTATTAGAACTGTTGGATTCCCTTGTTAACTTGTGTTTCCTTGTAGTGGAAAGTGTCGTGTGCCAGCGTGGTGTGACCGAATCCTCTGGAGGGGTGGGAACATCAATCAGCTCCACTATCGCAGTCATATGGACTTGAAGACCAGTGACCACAAGCCAGTCAGCGCGCTTTTCCACATTGGGGTAACAACTTCTTTCTCTTGTGGGAGGGCAGGACCTCAGTATTGTCATGCGTTCCTTCAGGAGGTGGTCTTGTAGCCAAGGCACAGCTGTGAATGCTGTGACAAGAGGACAGAGAAAATAACAAGTGAAGTGTGTCCACTCTGTAGGTGTGCTGCTATCTGGCAGCCATGCCAGCCTGTACAGAGCAAACGGCAGCTGTGGTCTTCATGTGCTGTGTAGCCCCAGTGTAGCCCCAGAAACACGCCAAAAGAGTTCCTGTGAAAGCTGATCAGAAGCTTAGCTGAGCATTTTCTGATTTTCCACAGGTAAAGGTTGTGGATGAGCAGAGATACCGAAAGGTGTTTGAAGATATCGTCCGCATGATGGACAGGATGGAGAATGACTTTCTTCCTTCGCTGGAGCTGAGCAGGAGAGAAGTGAGGATGAAATCCAAATCACTGTCCACTTCCCAGACACATCAGCTTCAGAAGTGCTAGCTTTGATTCACCAAACTAAACTGTAGGAACCTTGTGATCAGAAGTTAGATTAGAAGGAATGTCTTACCTTGCCTTTTTGACAGATCTTCTCTTAGAAGTTTTGCGTTGTGTAGGCTTGCAGGCCGCAGGCTGCCATGATGAAGGCCTGGGTGGCTGTCTGTGCATTCTCTCACTGCTAATGTGATCTGTGTTTTCTGCTCTCTTTGCAGTTTCACTTTGAGAACGTGAAGTTCCGGCAGCTGCAGAAGCAGAAGTTCCAGATAACCAACAATGGGCAGGTTCCCTGTCACTTCTCCTTCATTCCAAAGCTCAGCGACAAGCAGTACTGTAAGCCCTGGCTTCGGGCTGAGCCTTGTGACGGTTACCTGGAGCCAAGTGAGTTTTGCTGCTGTTGCAGCGTGTTGGTGCAGGTTGCCATCCCATCTCCGATCAGTCCTTCCCTTCTTTCCTGAGTCTCACCCTTCCCACCATCATCCTTGTTTGGTCTGTCCTGCTGAGTTTTGTGGCCCCTCTCCCTGTTGTGTATGTCTTTGTCACCGTGAGGAGTGTGTTTCTGTTGATTGAGAGCTGCTGCTTGTTGCAGATGAGAGTGTGGACATCTCCCTGGACGTGTACGTCAGCAAGGACTCCGTAACCCTGCTGAACTCAGGCGAGGATAAAATTGAGGATATTCTTGTCCTTCACTTGGACAGAGGGAAGGACTATTTCCTCACCATCAGTGGGAGCTACCTGCCCAGCTGCTTTGGCACCTCCCTAGAGGCCCTGTGCCGAATGAGACAACCCATCCGGGAAGTTCCAGTCACCAAACTCATTGACCTGGTAAGCAGCATTATTCCTGGAGCACAGGCTGCTGTCAGTGGGCATGTCCTATTTACCCTGCGGTTCTCTTAGCAGGGAGAGAATATACTCCCTTCTAAAAGCAGGAATAATGCCTTCTGCTTGTGTCAGCTGTGCTGGCTCTAAGCTAATTTACTTCTTCCAGAACATGAGATTGTTTTTTGTGATTTCCTTCCACCACCAATGGCTTTTGGTAGCCTGTACTGCATCTGTGATTTCTTTGACTGAATCCTAAATGCTACGTGGTGATAAGGCAGAACAATGATCCCATCTCCCAGTGTGTGCATTGCTGCCTGTTGGTGCTGGCACACTCAGCTGAGTGGCACTGATGCGCTATAAGCTGTATGACTGAAATACTCTTTTCTGAGATGGCATGGAGAGGGCTACAGGATCCTTTTCCTTCTGGACAGCTGTGGTATTTGCATTGCATACGGAAAGGAACAGGCAGGAATGGGGCTGAAGAAAGGAACTTGGTGCTGTTAAGTAAGCTGATGGCTACAGCTCAGCAAATGGCCAGTCCTGCAAACCCCTCTAGTCACTTCCTGTCATGCTAACCACTGAGAGCAAGCTCTTCTGCAGTGCAGAGATAACTCTTAATCTCCCCAAATTTCACCAGTCCCTAGTGTTAACGCTTCTGAAACCACTTGTATGTCTACGAGGTGTTGTGTTTGTGCCCTCAATCATCCTTTGCTTTTTTGGTACCTAGTGGCTGTTTCTGGGTTTACATCCATTTTTCTGGGCATTAATACTTGTTTTCAGCCTGCTTTCATTCCTCTTTTCTCATGGTCTCTCCTGGCCTTGCTTCAACACAGTTTAGCAGTTGTTGAGCTTTAGTCTACTTATCCATTCCTGTTCAGCCAGGAATGCCATTTGTATTCTGTTCACATGAACAGTTAGGGCAGTTCTTTCAGTCTCTCTGATGTCTTATAGCTGTCCTCTCTTCTCATACATTACAGTCTTGTCCTTCCATTCATTTCTTTGTCTGGTGAGCTGCTGCTTACTCACATCTGTAGATTTGACAGCTTCCACTTCTGCTGGCTTAAGCTCCTTTTTCTTCCCTTTAGTAGCTGCCCCACCCTTGCTGACTCTTCCAGTTCCCTCCCTTTCTAGTAAACATCCACTTTTCTCCCTGGCCCAACACAGAAATGTTTTTTGTAACCACAAGATTAAGTTAAGGAGAATTCAGGTGGCAAGATAAGTTTTTTGCCTCCTCAATTCTAGCAACTAATCCAGGCCTCCAGCTCCTCATGCTTTTCAGGATTCAGCTGTTAATCATCCTTTTTGTTTTACAAATGTCTCAGACTTGGTCTGGAGCTTCTTGTCAGTCTTGGTGACTTCCTCAGCCTCTCAGCGCTCAATGCTGGCTTCTTCCTCGATGGGTAGGAACTCAGGCCTGGCCTCTTAGCTTCTGTCCTCTTGGATACACACTGTTGCTCTTCTGTCTGAGTAACTGTTCTTTGACACCTCTTCAGTTTCCATTACTTCTAGGTTTCCTTTTTGTGTTATTCAGTGAAACATGGAGGAGTACGGGAAGCAAAACAATCAGAGAAGAGTGAAACACAAAAGCACTCTGTCCCAGTATCTGCAGGAAGGCAGCAGTCTCTTCAGTCAGTGAGGTCACTTTGACAGCAGTACTTCAGCTGGAACTTGTTAAGCAGACTGAAGGAATAAAATGTGTCACAGCCCAAAGCCAAGTTTAGTCACTTAGATTATAAAGCTAGTGTCATGTTAGAGCTATTTCAGGCCTGTTGTCTTTGATCTTACCTGTGAGCTGAGAAATTCTTGGAGACAGGAAAAGACAAGCACTTTCTACAAGGGAGAATGGTGAGTGTGTTAACCACTGCACAGCCCAGAGGTGTTTTGGTCCGGTTACACATATTTACCAAATGTTTAGACTGTGCAAAGAAGGCAGTGTGTTATTTATATATTAAGCATTATCTCTCTTGCACCTACATGGCATGAGGACTTCACCACATCAGGCATTTTTCTTGGCCTGGCAAAACCATTATCTTCAGCAGAGGGAGATTTGGAGAGTGCAGATCAATGAAGGTGTGAGAGGCAGCTTGGTGCAGGATAGCAAAGTGAAAGTGGGAGTGTTTGGAAATGATTCTCCTGGCTTTCTCAGGAGAAGCTGCTGCCACTTGAGCATCCTGCTTTTGGGATTTCACTATTAGCCTCTTCCTCTTGGTTTGTTTGTTTGGTTTTTTTTAGAGTCCTATTGTAGGCTTTAAGGCTCTTGAAAAGTCTTTCTCAGGTGCATGTTAGTCTCATGGAGCTAATTGTGCTGAATGCCCTAGGAATAGAGGCAAGGAGCAGGATGGGCAGGCAGGGAGGTGGCAGTGAGGCTGTTGCCATGACTCACCCACTTACCAAACTAGCCATGCTTCTGTGCAGTGTGGCTCTGTGCAGTGTGGCTCTGTGCTGTCCTGAACCTGTGACTTCAGGTGTGACTGGTGCCTTGGAAGAAGAACCTGTGCTATCTCATCTTTGGAGCAAGCTGCTTTCTGCAGGGGGCTGACCTGTCCTAGTTGTGTTCGAACACAGCAAGCCTCCAAAGGAAGCAGGCACAGCACAAGTGACAGGGGAGCAAAGGGGCTGCTCCCACCATGCACTGTGGCTGCTGTAGCTTTGTGTCCAGCTCGGCCCTTAAATGGTTTGCTTGCTCACAACCTGAGAGGTCGATCTGCCAAAATGTAGCTTGCTTCCTCTCCTACTCTCTTCTGAACAGTGTCTTAAGCAACCAGCCAGCACGGCACTGTTGAGCAGACACTGCTTCAGCGTTGGCTGAGGGATTGGACATGCAGCCTGGAGGGGCTTTGGCGTGCTCCTCAGTGCAGTATGCTAATGCTATTAGGTTGAGACAGACGAGCAGCCTGGGGTTTTGAGCACAAACGCTTGTTTCCCTGACTATACACAAAGCTGCTTAGGGGGCCTGCTAGCTCCACGGCTGCCACACAGTCAGAAATACAGATTTAGCCTGGTGTATGTTTTCTCTCTGGCCTGGTCACAGGAGAGGATGGCTGAAATAATAAAGGGACATCTATTTCCGATGGGGCAGATTCAAGAAAGGGAACTTCTTCCTGGCTGAGATCTTTCATCTGCCTGTGGTTCAGCAGTGAGCAGAGCTGCTGCAGGGCTGCTTTGAGGAGTTCACAGAAATCCTGGTGAAGCTGTGCATCATGTGAGCAGGATTTCTGCTAACTGGCAGGCAAATCTCCTACTGTGGGTTTAGCTTTGGCCGTGTCAGCAAAACGTGTGAAGGAGCTGGCATTCGGTGGGTGCTCATAATGCCTACTACGTGTCTGCTTAACGTGAGATCACATTCTCTCTCTTAATGATACTTTTTCCTCTCTTTCCCGCTGCTCTCAGGGAGAAGACAGCTTCTTAGAAAAGGTAACGCAATCGATTTGCTGGGGAAGTCTGCTTCTTGATGACTTGTTTGTAAAGAATGAGACTTGGTTTTCTGCTGGAGAGGGAAGGGGTGGTGGGTCCGGAGGGAATGCTTTTTCCAGCAAAGCCTCTTAGCGCAGCTGTGGGCCCAGAATAGAAGAGAACACATAGGAGCACAAAGTGACCCCACAGACAAGATTGGGCCAGCCCAACTGAGCTGCTTAAACCTCACCAAATTTGCTATGGGCAAAACCAAACAAACAAAACACCTCCTGATCCAGGCAGCAGTGGCGAATGCTTTCAGCAAAGACTGGCGAGCTGTCACGTGTGTGAATTTGCTCTAACTATGCATACAGGATGGGTTCACCACAGCAGCCTTACCAGATGTGGAGAAAGGGCTGAACTAATCAACTGCAATATTACGCTCTTTCCACCTTGATGTGCCCTCCTGCAGGAGGCAGATGTTCCTCTGCTTCCTGCAGCAGCAGTGCTTGGGCTGCCGCTCCTTCCTAGCTGCAGGGAAGGGAGGATTTGGGTGCCTCCTGGGAGCATCCTTTCGCAGAGCATCTTGCTTCCTGCGGAGAGAAGGCGGAGATGCCTTCTGTTCCTCTCAGACGGCAGGAGAGGGCGCTCGGTGCCCAGCCGATGCTCAAGGACAGCCCAAGCCTCCTCTGCGTGTGCTCCAGCAGCTGGGAAGGACTCTGCAGCGCTCAGGAGGGCAGCCTGGTGGAGTGAGTGCTGCTCTGCTGCTCGGCCCCAGCACTACGATGCCCCACAGTGGGGACTTGTTTAGTGGAGAGCCTTTAGCTCTCAAGGAGGGTCCACAGCTCTTGCCTTTTCTCTCTTAGAAGGAAGTAGTGAGTAATGCGCTTGCTTAACTGCTTGTGAAGCTTCCCTGTGTGTGCCTGGATGGGTGAGGCAGGCGTGTAGCCACGACCCAGCGGGCTGAAACTGAGTGGTGTGCAGGGCATGTCTGTGCTGTGCCATGTGGCAAGCATGGCCAGTGCCTGTGTTGCTGGGGCTCGAATCAGGGGAATGCAAACCCAGCCCATGCTGGCTGTGGGTGATTGCGTGCACAGGAACAGAGATTGCAGTTGTCATGGAAGCTAGCAGCAAAAATGAAGCGCTTTATTTTGGGCTTGTGGTGTTTCTCTGCTGGTGTCCTTCCTATGCTTGTGTTGGTCTCTTCTGGGTGGCTTTGCTGATGGTGCTATGGGAGAACAGTGTGTGCTGTTTCCTTGGGAGCACACGGGAACGTGAGCGATCATAAAGTGAGAATAAAACGAAGCAAGAAAATGTTGTTAAGATTGATGTGTGGAGATCTCTAAGCACTTGAGCTCCTCAGCAGCTTCGTGTGAGTACAGCAGGAAAACATGAGTGTGGTGTCAGCGTAGCCTGTGTTCATCAGGCACCTCTCCTTAGGAACATCAGGAAGCAAACTTCAGAAAACCAGGCTGTTTGAGAGTCGTGTGTCATCATCAGAGTATGCAGGAGTCAGTAAAGACGCGTGTATCCGGAGATCAGCTGGGCTTAAACTAAAACGTGGGAGCTAATGCAAGAGCAGGACTCGTTATGCTGCAGTCCTCTGATGCTGGTGGGAGCGATGACTTGGACTTGTCCTCTGAGAGCTGGTGGCTTTGGGGAATGTCATCTGCTGCTTCATGGCAGGCCAGCAGGCTGTTCTGTGGGGTGGTGGGAAGGAGCAGGCCAGGGTCCTGATGTCTCTGTGCTGCAGAATGAGGGCCAGGTGAGTCCTGGGTGCTGCTTCTCCCCTCCTCCAGGCTCTCTATCCCAGGACCCTTCCAGAAGGACTGGGGTTTCCCCATAACCTCGTGTGCTCTTTACCACCAGGAGAAGTCTGTGCTGCAGATCGGCTTCCTGAACAGTGAGGATGCAAGTGAGATGCCACTGCAGATGCCAAAGGAGATCTGGCTCTTGGTGGACCACCTGTACAAGCATGCTTGCCACCAGGTGAGGGCTTCTGACTGCAGCAGGAAGCTTTTGAGAGCTTGGTGACTCAGTTTGTCAGTGGCACCTGCAAATCAGCTCCAGTTTGGTGTTTATAAGGCTTTTTCCCTCTGGTTGAGGTGTTGCCTGGGTACCAGTTCTCACCCTGCCCTCACCGTGTGCCTCAGCTTCCATGAGGAAGGTGACTTTTTTCATCCCTGTGCTGACACCACTGTCTTTGGCAGGAGGATCTGTTTCAGACTCCAGGAATGCAAGAGGAGCTGCAGCAGATCATTGACTGCCTGGACACCAGTATCCCTGAGACAATCCGTATCCTTGCTGCGTGTGGCATTCCCAAGAGCCTTCAGGATCTCGGTTGTACTGTGAAATCTCCCTTGGGAAAGCTTTTGTGGTAGGGTCCCACTGGGAGGTCTGGTTCTGCTCTGCACCCCAGAGGTGCCCTCTGCCCGAGCTGGCTAATACAGCTGCAGGGAAGCTGCTGTGAGGCTGTGCTGAGAGCAGGAACTGACAGCTGGGTTCTGGGGAGTGTGGCCTGGAGAAGGGGCTGCTGGAGCTGAGGGTCTCAGGGGTGGGCAAACGCAGTGCAGGGTGCATGTAACAGCGTTTTGCATGGTTGGGGGAGAGCAGAGAGGGCTGTGGTGTTAGGGAGCAATTAGATAAGACAGGGCTCTGGTGCAGCCTACAGGGAGGAAGCAGCAGCTAAGCAAACAGAAAGGGGGGGTGGTCCATCTGCTCTGTGTACCCCTTAACTCCCTCCGCCCAGCGGGCAGCAACCACTCTGTGGCTGAAGCACTCCTCATCTTCTTGGAGGCCCTGCCAGAGCCGGTGATCTGCTATGAGCTGTATCAGAGGTGCCTCGACTGTTCTCACGACAGCCGGCTCTGCCGACAGGTGTGGAGCCTTCCCTGCTGCTCTGGCTCGGTGCTGGGGCTCACTGTGTTCCTATGGGCTGGCACAGAGCTTTGGGAGGGTGTGCTCTGGGGCAATTCATGGTGAGTATGGTGAGCTGGGAGCTCTGGCTGTGCCCATCTACCAGAAGGCTGTTGCTGTCATCCTGGGGGAGCTGGGGGCTTCTAAAGAGACCTCAAGTGTTCACAGTGTCACCCTGAGCACATGAGGAGTAGCCCCAGGGATTAAAACAACCTACCCTGATCCCAAGAGCTTAAGCACCTGCAGAGCACCACGGTTCCTCTGCTTCCTCTAAGGACGGTGACTGAGCAGCTCCTAGAAGCAGCTGTTGGGTCTCCTGGCTGGAGCGATGCACCCATCTGTGTTTTCTTTGCAGGTGATTTCCCAGCTGCCTCGCTGCCACCGCAGCGTGTTTCGGTACCTGATTTCATTCCTCCGAGAGCTGCTCAAATACTCTGAAGACAACAACGTCAGTGCCACCATGATCGGTAAGGTCTGCCTTCTCCATGGGATGTATCCCCTTCCTGGCACCTCTCAGGTCTCTGTTCTTCATCTGTAACTTTGCCTCTGCAGCCACCTTGTTCACCAGCCTCCTCCTGCGGCCTCCCCCCAATCTGATGGCCAAGCAGACCCAGCAGGACCGCCAGCGTGCCATCAACTTCCTCTATGGTTTCTTGCTTGCTGGGGATGAGGAGTGACTCCTGCCTCTTGCCAAACTGGGCCCCGTGCCACTGGTGGCTCCTGAAGAGCAGAAGGCTCTAGGCTACTCCAAGTGCCGTGTTTACAGTTGCAAGGGAAGCTCTCTGCTCTCCTTTCTGCTGCTGTACCCCACGCTGCAGAGGACCTGCACGCTCATTGCACTGCCATCCATGACAGGAGCTTCCTGCTTTCTCCCCCTGGATCTGGGTGGTTCTGCTGATAGCTGAGCACGGCGCCAGCAGCCATTCTTTAGTGTCACCAGTTCCCTGCAGCACGCTTTCTCTCTCCTTGTCACCCCCTGGAGTCATTGCAGGGAAGGGTGGAGACTGCTGGAGCCGTTGTCCCTGTGGTGCCAGGCAGGAGAGCTCTGTGCTGTTCCAGGTGTAAGGCGTGTGCCCCCATCAGCCATGCAGCAGACTGAGTAAACCCAACACACCGTCACTGTGCTACAAAAGGACTGTGCCAGGAGAGTTATGTGGACACGTGGCCTCCTCCCTTCCCTCCATTAGTGCAGTATCCTCTTTCCTGCTTCCCTGTCTGTGGGTAAGGCTTTGTCATTCCTGACCCCTACTCCAGCCCCTTGGTTTCTGGCACCAGAGCACTGCTCCCCCTTTTCACTTCCCCTGTGCCCTGGCTTCTTTCTGGGCCAGTGGTTCTGGTGGCTGAGCAGAGGAGCCTGCATCAAGCAGCACTATGGGGCTGCACACGGTTTCCCTAGGGCACGGCACAGAGCAAAACCCAGCCCTGTCTGAGGAGCAGGTCTGGGGGTTCAGTCAATGTTGGGTGCCTTCCTATCTGTCCTGACAGGGAGAGGAGTAAGAATGGGCCTCAAGTGTAGCAGGAAAGGAGCTGGGTGGGCTCTGGTGCTGAGGGGCTGGAAAGGGGGCTGCAAGTGGGAGCCTGTCCCTGCTCAAACACTACGCTGAGCCCTGCCTGCGCTGTGAGCTGCGGGTGCCTGTGCTCAGCCTGAGACCCACGTACCCAGCCGCATCCCACTGCCTGCGTTCCCCTACAGCCGGGGGTCCAGGACCTCGAGGCTCTTATTATTGTTTTTGTTTCATTTTGGGATTTTTTTGTTTATTTGTTTTTTAATTTTTAAATTACATAATTTATTGGAAATCTGTCTGTTCCAAATAAACCTCAGTTGTGCAAGCAGCGGTTCAGCCGGGCTGGAGCTCAGACCAGGCCTGTACCCAGCACATCACAGGGAGGCTGCAGCATCCCGTGGCACAGAGCTGCCCCAAGTGCTGCTGCCTGTGCTGGCCCTCACCTCCCCCTGTCCTGACCCTGATGCCACGTTGGGGAGTGGGCACAGCTCTGTTTGTACTACAGCACAACGCCGACCCCCCCCCCCCCCCCCAGCCCTCCTGGCTCAGCATCTTGGAGCAGAGCTGGAGAAAGCTGGCCGCATCCTGCCTCAGGAAACGGCCGCCGGTGTCATCTCCATCTGCATCCTGCCTGCTCCTTGAGCGCAGGGCTGTGCCCGGGCAGCTGCTCCTGACCTGGGCTCTGCGCAAGGTGCCGGCATTGTTCCTACGGCCGCCGCATTCCTGCCACTGCCGGCGGAAATGCCGGAGAGGGCGCGAAGCCTCGTGGCTCCCCAGGGATACGACGAGGGCTGGGTTCGCGTGTCCTCGAGGCCGTGCGGCTCCTTGGAAGCTGGCAGCACGCAGCTCTGAGCCCCGCAGAGGGCTTGGGGATCGAGTACAACCGGTGCCCGTAGCACTGATGTCCGCACAGTGTGAGCAGCACGGGTGCCGGTGGCTTTGCATGCACCCTCGCATCCCTCGTGCAGCAGGTGAGCAGCTGGCACGGCACGCAGCACAGGGAGAGCGGTGCAGCCCGGCAGCCCCCACCTGCCTGCAGGCAGCCGGCCAGGCCAGGAAAAGCCAGAGATTCCTTCGTCCTCCTGGCCCGGGAGCCTTTTCCTCCAGCACCGCTGGCCACGGCCCAACCGGGGGGACCTCCCTGGCCTTCCCCTTCCAGGGCAGCCGTGAGGCCGCTGGGTGGGGGCACCACATCCTACCCCCCGTACTGCGGTACCCAGCGGCACGGCAGCCTCTGAGCCCCGTGGAGGGGAAAGAACCCAGCCGGGTCTCCGCAGGCGTGCGGCGTGTCGGGATCGCGCTGGCACACGGCCGGGAGTGCATCCCTCCCGGTCCCCGAGGATGAGCTCATGGAGGCCAGCTGGGCCCAGCCCCGCTTCCCCCGGGCCCCTGCTCACAGCCCCGCAGCTGCAGGCTTTCTGCTCCTCCGCGGCCCCGTTAACCCCCTCCCCCCCACCGCTGCCTGCGGGACCCCCACCATTGTGCCTCCCTTGCTCTCCTCAGGGCAGCCCGGCACCTCTCCTGCGGAGGATGGGGGGCTCAGGGGTTGCACACTAAGCTGCCCTATGGAGATGTCCTGGCTTGGGGGATTCCAGGGTGGTCCCGTCCCTTTGCACAGCTCAGCCCCCATCCAAGTGTAAGATTTGCTTGCTGAGCCCTAAGCTGCAGCCCTCCTGCATGGGTCTGGATGGACAGCAGGGAGAGGTGTCTGCAGCTGCTTGCCTACCAGGACTCACGGCGATGGAAACACTGGGAACTGAAAAGGCAAGGGCAGGGCTGTCAGGGACATCAGCAATAGGATCACCAGGGACATGGATACCAGAGACAGGGACACCAGGAATAGGGACACCAAGAATAGAGATGGCAGGAGGACACCAAGAGCGCAGAGTCTGGGAATGGGGACAGCAGATGGGGGTCACAGGGACCCGGAGCACACAGCGCAGGGCTGAGGCAGGCTGGGAGTCCAGCAGCCACCGGAGGATGGCAGCAGCCAGAGGTGCCCAGGAGCAGGCAGCCCAACCCCAGACAGGGGTGCTGCACCCAATAGCTGGTAACCACGGCAACATCAGCATCGTGGTGCTCACACCCGGAGTTACCAACCGCTTCTGGCTAGCGAGATGCGTGAGCCTCCAGCCTGGCTGCTGTCACAGCACTGATGCCATCATCAGCACCATGGGGACAACGATGGGATGGCTGCATCCCTGCTCAAGACACATCACACGCCTCCCCAGCCCTACAGGCTGCAGAACATCCCCCAGCCCTTCATTCAGTTCACACCACCACCACCACAAGTGCTTATTGTCATCATAGCTCTTTATAATAAAGATGTATTTACACAGAACAATTCTTTACAGACGTGACAGACGTGGGGACCAGCAGGGCCCGGCACCGCTGCAGCCCTTTAGGGGTACATCAGTGCCTCCTGCAGAGCCCCAGGGGTGGAAACCCCACAGAGCAGCTCACACGGGGTCAGCACCACAGGAATAAATAGACCCCTCCAGGAGGGGATGGGGCAGGACCCCACGGAGAGCTCCTCCGCCGGACAAAGTGCTTTATGCAGAGCCCCTGGACCCGGCACACCGGGAGGACACGGTGCCAGAGCCACCAGGGACATCTGCAGGGAGGTGATGCCAGCTCAGGGGTGGGCTCAGGGACGAGCAGAGCGGGCAGCGGGGACGCATCCTTGGAGCGCTGGCGGTGGTCCTGCAATGAGAGCAAAGGCCGGTGGGATGAGCGAGCTCCCGGCACCGCCACGCGTGTCCCCTCCACGTCACTCACCTCCATCAGAAGGGCATGGGGCCCTTATGGGACAGCCGTGGCCGGGGACGGCGCAGCCTCCGCCACCCTCCTGGCCGCCGAACGTTCCCACGCCGCGCACCCCGTGGCCGCACCAGCGTTCGGATGAGGCCGTCCTCGGGATCCATCCCATCCAGCCCCGCTCCCAGCGGCCCTGGGGGATGGCAGAACAGCGTGAGCGGGTGCCCTGCCCACACGCGGGGTGGGGATGCTCCGGGAGCTGGGCAGCATCTCCCATTTCCTCAGTTACCCCCCGGCAGGAGCCACGCACTCGCAGAGCGCTTCCTGCAGCCAGACGGCCGGGCCACCTGCGTGGTGCCACCGCTGTCACCAAAGGGCACGGCAAAGCCCCAGTTCAGGCTTCGATCTCAGCCCTCCCCGTGCCCATCCCGGAGCCACCCGTAGCACACAGCTCGGGGTGACGGCGGTGATGCTCCAGCACCACCAGCACGTGGATGGCACCAACGATGGCACGGCCGCGCCTCCCGGCACCCGGTGGCACAGGAGGCTCCCGGCCGTTGTTCGGCCTCTCTGCCCTCGGGACAGGCTGCGGTTTGTTGGCACCATGAAAAGCGCTTTGTCCTCTCTTCCCCCTGGGGCCGACGGCTCTGCCTCCCCCCGCCCTCCCCGACCCCGCACCGCGCTCAGCCCCTCACTCACCCGCGGACGCGGCGCTCAGCGCAAGGCAGAAGAGCAGCAGCAGCGCCAGCAGCCAGCGGCGCGCCGCCATGCTCCGCCCGGCGCGGGGACACGGACACGCGGGGACACGGACACGCAGGAGGCGGTGGCCCCGCTCCGGGATCGCCGCATTTGTAGGCGGTGAGAGCCCGGCCCGGCCCCGCGCCCGCCCGGTCATGTGGCCACCGGCACCGAAGGGGGGGTTGGAGGGGCCCGCAGCTCGCTCCGCCCCGCTCCGCCCTCTCCGCGCTGTAGCCCCCCGGGGTGCCCAAGGGGTGGCATCCGAGGGGACGTGAGCACGGGGAGCGCCGAGGTTGCTCGTGGGGAGTGTCAGCCCCGCAGCCCGCTGGGGAGCAAAGGGAGGGACCTCCGAATCATTGAGGTCGGAAAAGATCTCTAAGATCCCCGAGCCCCCCCCCCTTCCTTCACCCCCCACGCTCCCCGCACCAGCTGGCATCAGTGTGGCCGGGAGCGGGAGCCGGGGGGAGCTGGGGGTGGCGGTGCCAAAGCACTGCGTGAGGAACCAAGGTGGCCCGATGGGATCCCGCTGCCTGGAAAAGTGGTGAAAGGGGGGATAAGGAAGAGCCAGGAAGCTGCAGGCCGGGCAGCGTCAGTGCTGTGCACTCATGGAGCAGATCCTGCTGGGAGCTGTACGAGGTGCTCGGAGAGCCCAGAAGTGGTGGGGTCGGAGCACACGGGCTGGGGACGGACAGATCCTCCTGATCCCCACCCAGAGCTCGTGGTGCTGGTGGGCATGGACTGACGCAGTGCACCTGGACATGTGCAGAGCACTGGGACTGTCCTGCTGCCTCTGCATCGCAGGGATGTGGCACTTGGACTGCTCAGAGGATAAGGAATTGTTCAGGTTGCACCCAGAGAGCTCCACAGCTCTGTGCCAAGTAGGGAACAGTGACCAGTGGTGTTCAGGGCTCTGGGGTGGGACCGGAGTGATTTAACACCTCTGTGACAAGGACAGGAGACTGAGCATACCCTCAGCAGAGCTGCAGACGTCACACAGCTGTGGAGGATCTGGAGGGGATGGATGCCATCCAAAGGGACCTGTGGGCCTCATGTGGGTCCATGTGAATGTGAATCTAATGAGGTTTTAATGAGGCCAAGGAGCTGCACCTGTGTCAGGTCAAACCCAGAGGTGGGTAAAGAGGAGAAAGAGCTCCCAAAGTCTTGGGGGCTGGTGGGTGTGGGCTTTGTGTTGGAGGTAAGAGGGAAATGTTTTGCTCAGGGGGAGGTGGGTGGACCCAGGGGCACAGCAATGGGCAAAGACAGGAGCACAGAAGGGTCCCCTGCTCCTGGGAAGTGTTCCTTTGCTGTGTGTGGGGCAGAGCAGTGGCACAGCATCCAGAAGGGCGGTGGGTGCCCATCCTTGGAGCTGTGTTCCATCAGGGTGTGTTCCTGGCACCCTGCTTGGGGTGTCCCTGCCGGAGCACTGGGTTCCTTCCAGCTTCAGGTGCTCTTTGCAGGTGAGGGCTGTGGAGGTGTGAGATGCCTGCTCAGGGCACCCCAAAACCATCTCTACAACGTTGCTGATATGTGACTGCTGATGTGCAGCTGGACAAGAGTGGAACTTTGCTGGCAGATAGAGGCAAAGCGACAGCTCCCCATCCCTACAGAGCTGCAGTGCTCCAGAGCTGCTGCAGGCACAGCTGGAAGGTGGGCAACCCCTTTGGGCTGTAACTGGGTGCCCTGTGCCCTCTTGCAGTGCTCCCCATTGCTGGCAGATCCCCAGTCCCCCATTGCAGGGGATTTCCCCTGGACCCCAACGCTCCTACGCTGCCTTCCGCATTCCTGGGGTCCCAGGGGTTCCCTCCCTCCCTCCCACCCCACGTCCTGTTTGCTTGGGCGCATCACCCCGGCCTGAGTCACCCCACGGCCCTGCAGGTGGCGGAAGGCTAACAATAGCCCACAAAGGGAGGATGTCTCCCCCAAGCCTTCCTCTGGGCCCGTCGTCGAGGAAAGCTCCCGGGGGGGGGGCCGGGCCCCACCGGACGCACAGTGGATGGGCTTCGTCCGGTTGAGGCCACTCTGCTCAGAGCAGCCCCCGGTGAGCGGGTCCAGGTCCCTGGGGATGGATGGAGGAAGAGGAGGAGGAGGATGTGCAACATCGTTAGCACGTTTCGTTAATTAGCAGGGCGGAAGCGAAGCGATGCCTGGTGGTCACCGTGGCAACCGCATGGCGCATCCTTGAGAAACTTTGGTTGCTGTGACGGTCGCAGAGCCTTCATGGTCACCGTGTCCCTCCACCCAGCACTACGCTGGGGCTCCCGCACAACCCCTCCGCATGGAAGGACCCACCAGAGGGGCTCCGGGTGACAGCAGCCTGGCATCAGTGACGCGAATGTGCCCGGCCTCGGCTCGGTGCCGTTCACAGGGGCGGGGTGGCGGTGATGCCTCCAGGTCCCGCTGTCTCCGCGCAGCGCCGGGACACGGCCGGCGCCCGCGGTGCGGTCGTGGTGCCATCTCGTGGCCGACAGCTTCGCACTGACGCTGCGGGACGGTGACCGCACGTCGGCAGGGAGGGCTGTTCCTAAAGCGATCCGTTGTTTATTTCCTGCAGGACCCACCCGACGGCCCGCAGGTTGTGTCCCGCCTCTCTTCGACCCCGGGTGGAGCTGCAACCTCCCCCCGAAGGTCCCCATCACCCACCGCATCCGCGCTGCACAGAGCCCGTCCTGCAGGGATGTCCCCATAGCGGGAGGACATCGCGCCCCATCGGCGCGGCGGGACTCGTCCTTTAGCTGGATGCGACCTCGGGAGCCGAGCTCTGCCCTTCCCCGTAGCGGGGCCGGAGGACGGCAGCACCGTACCCTCCCGTCGTGCTGCTCGCTGTCAGTTCCCTCCGCCGATGGCACGGGCCGGCTGAGCGGGATGCGGCCGTGACCCACCCTGCATGCCGTCCATCTCCCCTGGCAGAGGGGGCGCGGGGCAGCGCAGCGCCCCCAGGTTCGCACGTGGCCAGCAGGCGTGTGCCAGGCTGAGCTGGCACAGCCGCGCCTCTGCTTCCAGGAGATCTTTGGACTCGGTGCTGACTGAGCTGTTTGCTGTTATCTGGTTATCTAGAGAGCAGAAGCGCTCTGTGAAGAGGACAACGACCCCAGGTCTCTGCCCGGGGCCTCGGCATCCCTCCACCCAGGGGGCAAAGGCGCAGGAGGAGGGACCCGTCGCTCCACGGCACCAAACGTCCCTTCCGCGTTCCGCAGCATGGGGACAGCCATGCCGCCCTCCCGCTGGACAGTAGCCTGGCTGCTCCTGCTGCAGGGTACGGGGCACGCATCGCTGCGGGCCGGGCTGGGGCTGAGCGGGAGCCCGAGCTCCCGCTGAGGCTCAGAACCCCCCAGGTTGCTCCATGGGATGCTCGCAGCCCGCCGCCTCCCCCAGGACCGACATCAGGGACTGCTCCGTGGATCCACCGGTGAGCCCCTCGTACACAGCCCACACTTCTCCCCTGGGGTGCTTCGATGGCCCCCTGCCCAGCCCCACGCCTGTCTGTCCCCTTGTGCCACCAGTACCTGCCTCCCACGGCCACCAACAGCTCGGCACAGCTCAGCGCTCTGCGGGATGCCATGCGTGCCCGTAACATCCACGCCTACATCGTGCCCTCCACGGATGCCCACATGGTGAGCTGCCATCCCCACATTGTTGTGCCAGGGCTCCGACCTCCTCTCACCTCTCCACCCCATCCACAGAGCGAGTACATTGCTGAGAGGGATGCCCGCCTGGGCTGGCTCACCGGCTTTACCGGCTCTGCAGGTGGGAGCATCCCTGCTGGGCTCTGTGCCCATCGCTGGGGGGATGTGGGCTGCTGGGGAGTGGGACTGGGGGAGGGGCGATGCCTGAGACCTGCTGCCCCCCAGGCACCGGCGTGGTGACGGAGGACAGAGCGGCCCTGTGGACCGACAGCCGCTACTGGACGCAGGCAGAGAGGCAGCTGGACTGCAACTGGGAGCTGCAGAGGACCAGTCAGTGCAGGGGGGGTGGGGGTGAAGGGCTGCCCGCTGCCAGAACCCTGCCACACAGCTCTGTCTTGCAGCCTGGATTGAGTCCATCGGGACGTGGATTGTGGAGGTGGTTCCTGCAGGGGGAAACGTCAGCCTGGACCCCTTCCTATTCTCCATCGGTAGGGTGGGCTGGCACTGAGGGGGTGCTGCCCCATAGGGTGGTCTCTGGGTGATGCAGCCCCGTGGGCCGCTCTCCCTGCAGACACGTGGCACAGCTACCAGAGGGCCCTGCAGGGTTTCGGCATCACCCTGCTGCCCATGGAGACCAACCTTGTGGACCAAGTGTGGGGCAACCAGAGACCCCCTCCACCTACCAGCTACATCTACAGCCTCCCAGAGGAGTTCACAGGTACATCTCCCACCCACCTCTGCCCGCTCAGGGAAGGGCTGTGTGCTGAACCCCTCCCACCCCACCCCAGGGAGCAGCTGGCAGGAGAAGGTGGCCAGGATCCAGCAGCAGATGGAGGAGCACACGCGGAGTCCCACAGCACTGCTGCTCTCAGGGCTGGAGGAGACGGCTTGTGAGTAGAGCACCAGGGCTGTGGCGCTGCCCCGGGGGCATCGGGGTGGAGGTGGGCACAGCTCTGCTGTCTGACCCCTGGCAGGGCTCTTCAACCTCCGTGGAGACGACATCCCCTACAACCCCGTCTTCTACTCCTACACTCTTCTGACCACCACCAACATCAGGTGGGCAGTGGCTGCCATGGGGCTGAGCCCCAGCCCTCCTCCCTTATCCCATCAGACTCCCCCCTCCACCTGTTCCCAATGCGTCCATCACATCCTGCAGTGCCCACCCTATTGCATCCCTCCTCCAAGTCCCACATCTTCCCCAGAATCAATCTCACCCCTCCCAGTAACACCCAGGGGTTCCCTCCCCTCCTCCCCCACATTCCTACCCCTTTTTCCCCCCATCATTGTGCCCCCCTGCCCAGCCTGTTCGTGGACTCAGCACGGCTGACAGCAGAGGCTCAGCAGTCGCTGCTCTCCGGCTGCCCGGAGCTGTGCGTGGAGCTGCGGGACTACGGGCAGGTGAGCGCCCACCTCCGTCACTACGCTCAGGGCAACGTCACCATCTGGCTGGGCACTGAATACACCACCTACGGCCTCTACAGCATCATCCCCCAGGTGAGGTCTGCCACGGAACCCTGCTGGTGGGGCTGGGAGCAGGGGATGGGATGGCTGCGTCCCACCGTTGTCACCTTGTGCAGGAGAAGCTGCTGGAGGACAGCTACTCCCCAGTGATGCTCGCCAAGGCTGTGAAGAACGCCAAGGAGCAGGAGCTGCTGCGAGCAGCTCATGTAAGGCCGTGCCCATCCCCTCAGCCAGCAGCTCGGTGGGTATGGTGGCACCCCCCGGTACCACGAAGCTGCCCACAGGTCCGGGATGCAGTGGCTGTCATCCAGTACCTGCTGTGGTTGGAGAAGATGGTGCCGCAGGGGAAGGTGGATGAGTTTTCAGGTGCTCGCCACATCGATGCCCTCCGCTGGTCAGTGCCTCCCGGGGGGAGCAGCTGGCACGAGGCAGCAGGGACCTCCCTTGGCATCTCCCTTTTCCACTGCTTTCCAGGGCACAGCAGCACAGCCGCGGGCCCAGCTTTGAGTCCATCTCTGCCAGCGGGCTCAATGCGGCGCTGGCACACTACAGGTGTGGGGATGGGGTGGGAGGTGTGCTGTCTGGGGGCACTTTGGATGGGTTCTCACCTCCTTCTGCCCCCCAGCCCAGCCAACGGCAGCAGCCGGCAGCTATCAGTGGATGAGATGTACCTGGTGGACACCGGCGGGCAGTATCTGTGCGTAGCACTCCCTGTCCCCACTGTGTCCATGGTGCAGTAGGGTGATGGGGCCCCATTCACATCCCCTTTGCAGGGATGGCACCACGGACATCACACGCACTGTGCACTGGGGCACGTCGACCCCATTGCAGAAGGTACCGGCACTGTGGGGTGGTCCCAGAACCATAGGGCCAGGGGGATGTCCCACACACCACCATGTTCAGTCCCTGTCCCCTCCTAGGAAGCCTACACCCGAGTGTTGATGGGCAATATTGATCTCTCTCGCCTCGTCTTCCCATCTGACACAGCTGGTGGGTGCGGAGTCCGGTGCGCTGGGAGCAGGGCAGGGGTCCCACTGCTGCTCCAAACTCTGTTCCACCTCCTCCTCCTCCAGGGAGAACAGTGGAGAACTTTGCCCGACGGGCACTCTGGGAAGTGGGGCTCAACTATGGCCACGGAACCGGGCACGGCATCGGCAACTTCCTCTCAGTGCATGAGTGTAAGCACTGGGGGTGGGATGGGGGGTGAGACACACACTGTCCCTGTGAGCCATAACCTTCCTGTGTCCCCCACAGGGCCGGTGGGCTTCCAGTCCAGCAACGTGCCACTGACCGCAGGCATGTTCACATCCATCGGTGCGTGCGCCCACCTGGCTCCTGCCGCCTTGGGGTTGTGGGGATGACCATAGGGCAGTGCCAAGGGTGCAGGTCCACAGCTTAATACCCAGGGCTCTCCAGGGGTGGGTTGGGGTGGGGGCGCTGCCAGGGCTCAGGATGTTCTGGTGTTGTCCCCAGAGCCCGGCTATTACCGGGACGGTGAGTTTGGTATCCGCATTGAGGACGTCGTGCTGGTGGTGGAGGCGCAGACCAAGGTACCGTTGTCCCCCTTCCAGGGCTCTGCATGGGGCCGGGGGGCTCGGGCACAGCGAGGGGCTGGCAGTGCTATGGGGGCTGCACCCACCTTCTGCTCTCCCCTGGCAGCACCCTACAGGTGAGAAGCCCTTCCTGACCTTCGAGGTGGTGTCCCTGGTGCCCTACGACCGCAACCTTATCGACGTCGACCTCCTGTCGCAGGAGCACGTACGGGAACGGGACAGGCAGAGCTGAGGTGGGTGCACGGGGCTGGGGTGGGGGCGGGCACTCAGATGGAGACGTCTGCCTACAGATCCAGTACCTGAACGCCTACTATGAGACCATCCGTGCGCATGTGGGGCCGGAGCTGCAGCGGCAGCAGCTGGAGGAGGAGTATCAGTGGCTGCAGCGCAGCACAGAGCCATTCGCACAGAGCAACGCTGCCTCCACCACTGCCAGCATGCTGCTCATCACCTCCCTCATCTCCGTGCTGCTGGCTCAGCTGCAGGCCTGATGCTGCCAGCACCAGCCAGGGATGTTTCTTCTCCATGCCGCTCACTTCCTCATCGTGTCTTTTCTTTTTTAAACATTTTTGCTTTGCAATTAAACGGCGTCAACGCTGGGCGTGTGCACCAGTGAGCCGCGGCTGAGCCCATCCCGTCGGGGCAGCCGCCTGACCGTGCCCCGACCCTGTGTCCCACGCAGGGGTTGGCCAAAGTGCGTGGCAATGGGGCGCGATGGGGACCTCGCTCTCTGCTCGGGGGCCGCGCGGAGCCCAGCAGCAGCGGTGGGGACGGGTGCGAGGGTGTGCTAATGGCACCGCTCCGGGGCGCTGGGCAGGGCGGCCGCTTCGAGGAGGGCTTCCTTCCTCCTGGCCCAGGCTGCGCGCCCCAAAGCTGCGCGGCTCGGAGCTCTCATGTGACCGCCGGCTTCCTGTGCGCTTCCCAGCGGCGGTGCCGACGTTTCGGTCCGTGCCCTGCCAGGCGCTACCCCAGCGCCGCGCCGTGCTCCGGCACTCAGCACCATGCTGCGCCGAAAGCCCTCCAACGCCAGCGAGAAGGAGCCGGGCCACAGGAAGGTGAGCACCGGGGGTGCCCCAGGGATGGCCATCCTTCACTCGTGGGGCTGGGAGCACGGGGAGATGCAGTCCGTGTGTCCGGGAGGATGGGATGGAGTGGGGCGGAGGTGGCGCTGCCAGCAGCCGACGACGACACCGCAGCCCCACGAGCACGCGGCTCAGGCTGGGAGCTGCTGGAACGTGCAGCCGCCACCATCCAGTGCCCGCACGGCGCGGGGCGGCGGCAGGACCGCATCCTCGGGGTGCGGCGGTGATGTGGGGCTGGGGATGCTCGGACCCCCAAGTGACTGCGGGTGACTGTGGGCACCCGTGGGGTCGTGCCGGGGGGCAGCAGCTCCCCCTCCTCACTGCTCTCTGCAGCGTGGGCGGCCGCTGCCGTTTCCTGCCGGGGGGCTGACGGTGCCGCGCGGGCTGCCGGGCGCAGCTCCCAGCAAGGTGTCTGCGGTCGAGGCAGCGCGAGGTTGCAGCCCCATCACGTGCATCCGCCGCTTCCTCCGGCAGCTTTGCACCGGCACGGAGCCTGCGGGCAGGGCCTGCAGCAGCAGCGCCGATGCTCTTTGCTAGTCCCCGTTGCAGGGTATTCCCAAGCAGAGCGGAGTGGGGTCACCGCGCCGAGAAGCTCCAGGCTGCTGGGCGAATGGGCGTGCAGCATCCCCACGGAGCAGGGCTGCCCCAGAGAGCCCCGCTGGGCATCCCCACCGCTCTCACTTCCCTCTCGCTCCCTGGCTGCAGTGCTGTTGAGGGTGCAGCACAGGGCAGGGCCCCCCCTTTCTCTCCCCTCCCCTCCCCCCGCCCGAGCTCGCGGTTTGCCAACGCAGTGCCAGTGCTGTTGCAACACCGACTCCTCCCCAGCGCGGGGCCGGGTGTGCAGTGAAGCTGTGGTGCCAGCTGCAGTGCTGGGAGCTGCTGTCACACAGGGATGCAGAGGAGACCCTGAGAGCTCAGAATGCAGGAGCAGGGAGAGAATAGAAAGGGTGCCCAGTGGAGCTGGCGAAAAGAAGGATGGGGTGGGGAAGTTGCAAGGCCATGGTTGAGGGCAGCGCTGCCATGCTGGGGGTGAGCAGAGAGCCTCCTCTGTCAGCACAAAGAGCCCTCACCCCCTCCCCACGCCCACAGCTCTCCCTGCAGCGTTCCAGCAGCTTCAAGGACTTTGCCAAATCCAAAGTCAGCTCCCCGGTGACAAGCGAGAAGGAGTTCAACCTGGAGGAGAACGTGAGCGCCTGTCCCCTCCCACGGCCCTTCTCCCAGTGCCACGTGCCATGGGGCACCCAGGGGCCTGGCATTGCCCCAGTCTGGAGCCTTGGGAGCCCCCCATGCCCTCCCTTCTGTCTCCCTGCAGATCCCTGAGGATGAGCCCAGCAGTGCAGGCCCTGAGGAGGCAGCGCGGAGCGGTGGTAGTGGGATGAAGCTGAGCAAGAAGTGGAGGGCTGTCATCTCCCGCACCATGAACCGCAAGATGGGCCGCATGGCCGTGCGGGCGCTGGCCGAGGGGAAGGTGAGCGCAGGGCCTGGGGCTGTGGGGCAGCCATCCCTGCTCCCCAGCACCAAGCCCGCTCCCCACAGCAGGCGGAGGTGGAGGAAGAGGGGTGTCCATCTCCCCTGCCCTCAGCTGGCACGGAGGAGCAGAGCTATGAGAAGATGCCGCTGTCCTACGTGGAGATGGAGGAGGACGCACACCCATCTGTCAGCCGCCAGCTGTCCAGCGGTGAGCACAGCCCCAGTCCTGAGCTTGGCCCCGAGTCTGGCACCGGCACTGAGCCTTCCCATCCCCTTGCAGGCAGTGAGGGGCTCAGCCCCGGCCCCACCAGCCAGGACAACCCACGACTGGAGGACAACAGCCCAGCCTACACCGGGCCCTTCTGCGGCAGAGCCCGCGTGCACACCGACTTCACCCCCAGCCCCTACGACAAGGACTCGCTGAAGCTGCGGGTGAGGGCCAGGGGGTGTCTGGGGATGTCCCGTGGGAGGTGGGCACGGTGGTGGGAGGCTGAGGCTGGATATCAGGCTGCCCAGGGTGTGGCGGGGTCACCATCACCAAGATGTTCCAGATTGTGGGGATGTAGCACTGAGGGATGCTGTGATGGGCACGATGGGGTGGGTTGTGGGGATCTGAGAGGACTTTTCTGACTCTAATGGTGCTGGGATTCCTCGAATCAGAAAGGGGACATCATCGGCATCATTGAGAAGCCGCCTGTGGGCACCTGGACGGGGCTGCTCAACAACAAGGTGGGCTCCTTTAAGTTCATCTACGTGGATGTCATCCCTGAGGAGACAGCCCCCACCCGCAAGAGCCGGGGCCAGGGCAAGAGCAAGCGGCTCAAGCCCAAGACCCTCCATGAGCTGCTGGAGCGCATCAACCTGCAGGTGAGGGCTGGGGGGCCAGGGGATGCAGGGGGACAGGGGCTGCAGGGGGACAGAGGCAGAACCCACCTTGCCCATGGTGACAGTAGGGGATCACATGGGTAGCCCAGGGGAGCAGTAGGGATGGGATGGGGGTCAGAGCATCATAGGAAGGAGAAGCCTGCTCCCGCTCTATCCCATCCTCTTTGTCCCTCTGCTTTGTGCCTGAGCATGGCTGAGGGCAGAGGGGAAGTGTGGGGTGGGAGCAGGGCTGGGTTCTTCATGGTGCTGCTCGCTGCTCCAGGAGCACACCTCCACCCTGCTGCTGAATGGCTACCAGACCCTGGAGGACTTCAAGGAGCTGCGGGAGACCCACCTCAATGAGCTGAACATCACAGACCCCCAGCACCGCGCCAAGCTGCTCACAGCTGCTGAGCTCCTCCTGGATTACGACAGTAAGGGCCGGGCAGGGGATGTCCCACACTGGCTCCAGCCCTGGTGATGGGGAGCAAACTGATGGCCTCATGTTTTGTCCCCCCAGCAGCAAGCAGTGAGGCGGATGAAGGGGACGGCACCGCAGAGCAACAGTCGCCCTCGGAGCCCAAGGGGGACATTCCCCGGGACTCGGGCTGCTTCGAAGGATCCGAGACCCTGGATAACAGCCGTGAGGAGGCTGAGCTGCCCAGCCCTGAGGGGCAGCTGCAGGCTCTGTCGCTGCCAGAGTCCTCCTGAGCCCCCGCCGTGCTTTACAGGCTCTGGTGTGGCAGTGGACAGAGGAGAGAACTCAGTGGGATGTGGGTGAGCCCCTGGGATGAGGCCACACTGCAGGACCCTGCGCTGCAGGTGGGTCGGTCCCCCAGGTGTGCTGCTCCAGGACGTTCTGTGCTGCCTCACACCACCATCCCACACTGCAGGAGCAGAGTCCCAGGGATGCTGCAGGTCTGCTGGCCAGGGCTGGGCTGCCCCCTTTCATTCACAGTTTCAAGAGCTCCTCTGGGAGCCCACGTCTGCCGGGCCAAGCAAACAGCAGCGCAGAGCCTGTAAGGACAGGGATAGCATGGACAGAGCAAATGATGCAAGCAAGCAGAAGCATTGAGGCAAAATCTCTACCAGCAGGATTTTGCTTTCCCCAGCCACCACCCTCCCACAGCCAAAGCAGATGGGGAAAGGTGTGCAGGAGGTTCAGCCGAGCCCTGACAGCAGCTCAGCAGGGTACCAGGAGACAGCCTAGGGGAGAACCCCTATGCTCCAGAGGGGCTGTGTGTGGGAGGGGGCTGAGCACTGTGCTGCCTGAAGGTGAACCCATGCAGGTCCAGACTTTCCCCCACCGCCCTGCAGGACACGACAGGTTGGTCTCTCCCAGCATCAGCAGCTCTGGGCATCCCTGGGAAGGGGCAGGGGAGCTGCAGCACCACTGGGGCAATGAGCTGGGCAGGAGCATGTATCGCCTGTAGCCAAACCCTGGGGCTGTGGAGAGGGCAGCATTCAGACAGCCCAGGTCCTTACAGCTGCACTCAATCACCTCCAACTCCCACATTGTGGGACCACTGTGTTGGACCTCTGAGCCTCGAGTTTGTTCCTTTATGCTTGATCTCAATAAAAGCCTGCTCTGGCCTTCAGCCTGCTTCATACCTACTCCAAGGGCTTGGGGGTAGAAATGGGGACCAGGCAGTGCCTGTTCAGTGAGACTGCAGGCAATTTATCTTCCCAGGACCAAGCCCTGCTGCACCGATGGCCACGTTTCAGGGCACAGCAGGACACAGGTAAGACAAGGACTGGCTCTGGCACCGCATGGATGCGTGAGGTGCAAAGGGGGACAAGGAAGGAAGCGGCTCACTTGGGGAAGCACAGACAAACAGAGGCAGAGGCGACAGCTCAGCCATTTTCCAAAGCAATTAAGTTTCCTTTGTTGTTTTTAAAAAAAAAGAAAAGAAGAAGAAGAAAAAACAACCCTCACCCTTCCCCCACTTCCTTCACAAGAACCTGAACAGAGCAGACAGGAACCACAGGTGCAGGCAGCATCCGTGACAGCCCAGCAGGCAGCACTTGACACACTGAGTTAGAAAATAGATTAGTACACCCCCCCAAAAGACACTTGTTGTTTTTTTTCCCCCTGCAATGACTTTGAGATTTGGCCAGTAGAGCATTGGTGCAGGCAGGAGAGGTGTGCAAGGGCAGTGGGGCTGCTCCAGGAGGGATCCCAGAGCTCCTTCCAGGCAGCTGCAGCAACCAGGCTGCCCTCCTCTCCATCCCACATCACTACTGGAAGCAGCACGAGGCAGGAGGGCAGGGAAGGAGGAGTGTACTGCAGCACGGAGCACTCCCAGATGGGAGGCATGGCGAGCTGCTGGGACACAAAGACACCTTCCCTCCAGCTCCAGCCTCTGCAGGGACCTGGAGAGGGAGAGCGGCAATGAGAAATGGGTACCAGGGTCTTCACCACCTCTCGTCCTTCCTCGTGCAGTAGGAACAGCCAGCAAAGCCCAGGGGGAAGGGGGAAGGCTCTGAAAGCCGGTCAAAGATGGCTGAGAAATGCAGGGTGAGGGCAGGGGGACATGACAACACCACACAGAATTGGGCTGAGGTTGCATGGAGCAGCGGCTGAGCTGTGTGACGCAGCCCAGCAGGGAAGGGCGCAGGCACCCAGCAGCACCTTCAGCCCAGCATGAGGCCAGGAGACAGCTGGGCACACTGTGCACACAAAGACAAGCAGCAGGAAGGCAGGCTGCCCTCTACTCCTTCCCCCACCCCGGTACACGTGAGCTGCAGGGAAAGATGCCAAGGAGGGCCCACACCACCGCTGCTCTCACACCTGCTGAGTCGTGTGAAGAGGGAGCACAGGAAGGAAACGACTTGAGAAACCACTGCCAGCAGAACACCTTCCCAGTTTTTTGGGCCCTTTTGACACCACAATGTCTCCTGACAACCCCTGCCACGTTCACCAATAAAACAATGCCACAGATTAGAGGAAGGAGGGAGGAGGGGAGAGAGGACATGACTGCCATAAATCGCATTCCCCTTCCATCAGGATTCCTCAGCAGCAGGGCACAGGCCGGCCCTAATGTCGCATCCAAGACATGGGGACAGCTCAGACCACCAAGCTGGTATTTAGCATTGAAGACAACCTGCAGAGCAAGAGTTCCTGCCTCGGCCTGCAGGGAGACCAGCCCCAGTGGTGGGGAGTGCCCCTCAGTGATCACGGTGGGCCACTGGTGCTCGTTATCCTTGGCCACCATGCAAGGCCAGCACCAGCCTGCACCATCTGCACATCAAGATGAATAATGACTAAAGCAAAACGGCTGTGAGGAATCATTTGCCTGCCATCCAGACCATCTCCTCCTCTCCTCAATCACTTCCAGCTTTGATTCAACAAAACAAGAAAGTTCTCCCTTTCAAGCAGAGTGCTAGTGCTCTGCTTGCCCAGGAACCTGGGGTAGGGCTGGGAGCTCCCCAGTTGTTAGCTGCTTCTCCTCTGGCATCTCAGTGTTGCTCAGGGATGGCACAGGGACCTGGAGAGAGAAAAAAGCAGTGACTTGCATGAAGGCACCTCTGTACAGAGCGTGTCTGTGCACAAAGATGTGGACCCGCTGCCCTGCAGCCCCTGCCTCCAGCCCCACCAGGCAGAGTTCTCAGCTGTGCTTGGGAAAATGGGAAGCAAAGGTCCACCACAGAGGCAGAACATCAGCTCCATGAAGATCTGGAGCACAGGATTGCTCCAGCTGGAGCAGTCTGGACTGTTTCTGCTAGGGAAATAAGCTGCTTGAACCCGAGCAGGAGTAGGCCCAGCCTGTACAGAAAGGATCACTCACGGCGCTCGGGTGAGGAAGGCTGCCATCCTGCTGAGTGCTGCTCTCTTCTGCCTGCCCACCAGGGCCCTGAGCAGCAGTGGGCTCCTGAGCACTGGGTCCCCGTGTGCACGTCTCCTCCTGAGCTGCATTCTCCTCTTGCTGCAAAATGCCCCGTCTGTCCAAGACGCTGCAAGAACAGAATCACACTGCTAAGAGACATGCACCTCATCTGTGTCAGCTTCTCTTCCTAGCAGGAAAACTGCTGATTGAAGACAGAAGTTAAGGGAACAGGCTCTCTGACTCCAAAACAGGCTACGCACAACCCCATCCTAGTTTACAGTGCCAATGTTCCTGCTAGGAAAACCAAGCCCACTGAAGAGCAGCCCAGTTCAGAGTGGGAGTTCACCAAAACAAGTGCCCTGGAAACAGCCTCCTTCCTCTCCATGTGATGGTCCAGAGAGGGGGTATTCACCCCTCCCCTGCTTCCCAAACACGCTTTTCAGGAGCACATTACTGGAAACATGCAAAGAAGGCAACACAAGGCCTTCCTCCTTGGAGCATCAGGCTGTAGCCCAAAGGAACTCCAGAAGCTCTCAGCACATGGTGCTGGGAGAAAGGCAGCCGGGTCTTGCACCCAAACAAGAGGAACTCCTCTGGGTCCCAGGATCTGGAGCAACAACAGCAAGGTTTTCCATCAGTAACATACCTGGGGGGCAGAGGCCCACAGAGTACCTCACAGCAGTTCTTCACCATGTTGCCATGGCTGTAGGGATTCTGCACGCGGTTCTTCCCAGTCCAGGAACCCTTGATCTGTGACAGGACACAAGATCAGGTATGCTCCATCCACACCTGCTCCCAGCTGTAGCACGAGCAGGGCAACTCAGCAAGGTGGATGCAATGGTTGACACGTAGAGGAAGCAAAGAGAGATGGGGATACTCAAGGGAACGGAAAGACTCTACTTACGTCTTCGTTGGTTGTCTGATTCAGTGCCACCAGGAAGGTGTGGAACCCAGTTAACCCCACCACCGACCACAGGGTAAAGAAACAGATGAGCACCTCCAGTACAGTGAGAACAGTTAAGGACTAGGAATCAGGCAGAGAGTCAAACCCCAGCTGAGTCACACCACCCAGGCACACTGGTCCAGTTTCTTTTCTTCACTCAGGCAGTTTTCTGTTTTATACCCCTCCCAAAAGCCACTAAAATTGCTTATTACCTTGTAAATCAAGGAGGAAAGGAGGGAAGCCCTGAAAAACTCCTTAGAGAAGCCTAGGCATCAGGACTCCATTCCCTCCATAATGCAGCTCACACTTCCCCCACCAGCTTAGGAGAAGCCAACCCCTTTGCACTGTGGGAAGGATATGTCCCTGGGGTTTCCTTCAATGTGTTCAGGAACCCAATCTTCAGAGATTCTGGCAATATAAGGAAAGAGACATTTGGTCTCTGGGACATCACAACGAGTCCAGCTCCCTTTCACAGCCTGTTAATTCTGGGTTCACAACATTACCAACATCTTCCCTCACCCTCAGACAGCCCAGCCAGACTCACTCAGTGCTACGTAGACTATGTCAAAGGTGAAGATGTAGATGGTGAGGAGTGACAGCGAGAGGATGAAGAGGTAGAAATAGCGGTAGTTCCTCTTCCCCACGCAGTTGCCCACCCAAGGACAGTGATGGTCAAAGCGCTCTGTGAAAGCAAAGACGGAAATCAGTGCTGCTCCAACATAACCCTGTCCAACCATAGCACCTGCCTCCAGGTGCTTATTTCTGTACCATGAACTCAGAAATTTATGCAGCTGACAAGGACTCTTTGGGCTAACAAGGCAACCTCCCTGCTAACTCAAGGCTCTGTATCATGCTCCATTCCAGAGGGAGCAGTGGAGGCCAGGCAAAAAGAGTGTGAAACTGTTCTACTGAGTCAGTTTGCACATTAAGCTAGAATTTAAGAGCTCAGCCCCATGTACTTCTTCTCTCCCAATGACCTGAGGTGTAATAGCTTTTACAGCACACAGGTTGGCTGAAAGTTTGGGGGTTCAGTAATTCTCATTTAACCCACATGCTGCTTCACTCCTACTGGAATCATTACAACAGGGTTCAAGAGACTGTGTAAACGTCAAACAGGTGATGGATTCAAAAGGGGAATATGAGGTAATTATGGCACATACAAGGACTAAGGGAGCTGCTGTGGCAACAGGAAAGAGACAAGACAAAAAGAGGGTACTTGTTGGAAGAGCACAGTCTCCCACCTAGCCCAATTAGTTGTTTCCACACAAGTTGTAGCTCTTCACTGGAATCCTCCAGCCCAGCAGTTCAGTGAAACTCGAAAATGGATTGTGTGTTTACACAGATAACTTAGACTTATATAAGAGTAGTTATTGCCAAAGAGATGCTGGCAAAGACAAACCATCTGGCTTCAGGTTTCTGAGCAAATCTCAAGCTCCTCGGGCTTAAGATGAGGCAGACTGTCCCCATCTGTTCAGACAGCACCATGCTGGACTTCCTCCATCACTGCTGGAAGCATGTGCAGCATGAGACAGGATGCAGAAAGAGACTGAGTGCAGATCTTCACCTGCTCCTTTCCAAAGACTCTCACCGAGCACCCGGATGCAGGAGCAGCCACTGCTTCTTTTACTCACCCACACAGTTGTCACAGATGCTGCAGTGAGAGGCACGGGGTGGACGGAAGATCTTGCACGTGTAGCAATACTTCAGCTTCACTATCTGGTTGTTGATCTGGAAGTTTTTAATCCGTGGGGGTGGGCGCTGACCTTGTGGCACGGTCCCATTGGTGGCCTCTGAGAGTGAGAACCAAGCAGAGATCAGACTGCTGCTACGACATGACCAGAGTAGAGCAGTAAACTCTCCTCCCTGCTTTTCCTACCTGCTGGCTCAGAACCTGCTGGGTCTAGAGCGAGTGGATACAACTCTGCTCACACACTCCAGAGCCAACCTGCCAGCTTGGAGCCGGAAGAAGAGATGCCAGAGCTTTCATAAGTGTGTGGGGAAGGTAAAAAACATAAAATACATAAATCACTGAGCAGACCTTCACCTGCCAAATTTCCTTTTTACTTGGAGAATTACAGGTCCTGCATCAAGCTTCCTGCACTCCTTACGAAGAGCAAACTGAGCTTACGTACACAGCTACTGACAGAGAAAACTGTGTGTGAAAAGGCTGCCAGAAAGGAATATTGCACCATCTCTCTGTGACTCAGCCAAGCAGAATTAGCCCTCAGGTTGTAAGATGCCCAGTCTGGGACTTTTGGAGGCTCAACGAGGAATAAAGCTGTGCAGAGAAGTTAAACTATGCCAGAAACATCAAAACTTTTCCAGCCATCACCAGCTGGGCTGGTCTAGCACTCACCAATCTCCATCTCAATGAAGGCTGCTTCATCAGGCAGGGCTCTCGGGATCACCCCAGGATCACTGAAGCTCGTCCGCAGGAGTGTGGCCATGGCAAACAGGAAGAGAACAGCTGCAAACACGGGGATGGCTGGAGAGAGCTGGACTGCCAGGTACCGACACCTGCAGAAGAAGACAGGAAGCACTGAATTGGATCACAGTAAGAGCTGTCCAGGCCAGGACCTCAAATCCTGGCACATCATCGAAATGCAGACATTTCTGAAGTTGTTCAGGGCTTCCTTCCAATCCCACCACCAAAGAGGCAGCATCGCTGGGGCAGCTCTAACAGCCAGCTACGACCAGAGGTGCACCATGCATTTAACCAGGGAGAACACAGTACACTTTTGAGCACTTTGCTTTGTTTCCAGCTCCTGTTTTTCCCAGTCACAGGTGACAACAGAAACAAACCGCCAGCTCGAGGGATCCTGCCTAAAGGATATCCATGGCAGCCATTGCCAAGTGGGCATACCTTACAGGAGAAGCACCCAAAGGCTTTTCTGAAAGCCCACGGGCACTGACATGCACTGGAGCAATAGGAATCTCTGGCTGTCCCACATACAGGCAGCTTTCAGCACCACCTTTCCTTCTCAGGACAGATTCACATACAAGTGCAGTGTCCCTGTGCAACAAGACATCTGGCTTCCCTTGACTTTTCTGAGGCAAAGGACTCAAAAGAAGTTTCAAATGAAGTAGGAACTTTCTCTTGTGTGTGTTCCTGAGAGAGGAAACACGGCCTGAGGTTTGTTTGCTTTACGCATACAGAAAGGCCCAAGCAGAAATTTGTGTTGATAATCCTGTTGTTCGAGGCAGTGCAAAAGGACAAAGGAAAATAATCCCATTATGCCTCATGATTCTTCTGGATACCTGTAAATGTCTCCACGGGTGATTCAGCACAGGCCACACAGAAGGTGTGTACAGAAATCATGGTTTAGAATGGCATCAGACTGATACAACATACATTTTTACCTCCGTTCCTTCACAAAAGCCTGCTGTGTTGGGGCGAAGTTCTGCCACCTTTGCAGCAACAAATTCTGCAAACTCACCCTCTGCTGCAGGAAAGCTCAACAGATTTCCACGTGCTGCTGCTCAACTCTGGTGCCTGTCCCTTGTGTGCAGCAAAGCACAGACAGACCACACACCACGGCACGCTTTGGCCACAGTGACACGTAGGGCCCATCCCCTCAACCAGCACCGTTAATTTTAGACACTACCAGCTCTGCAGTTACTCAAAACAGCACAACCCTTGGAGTAAGGAGCTCCAAGTTTGCAAAGGCAGAGCGAGCAGCGGGAGGGTTGGGCTTACTGCCTCAATGCAGCCCGAGATAACTTTGCTTTCCCTTTGTAAGGACAAAGTCTAGAGAGAGAGCTGCAAGTCAACTCGCAATTAAACAGCAACCTTGGGTCCTGTTTTGGGAAGGAATACATTCACTCCTGCACACGGTCTGTCCCAAAGGGCTGCAAAGTGACCCTTGTCCAGCTGACAGGACAGCTTTTATAGCCACTGTCACAACAGGAGCACGTTATGGGCTTAGAGAAAGGATTCATGAACTGCATTAAGCCGAGCTGAAACAGTGCCAGAGCTCCCAGCCTCAGCCACACACCGACACCTTCACAAGTTCCTTCAGCACAGAGATTTACTACCTGCAAGCATGTGATGTGTGCTGGGTGTGCTTCAGGCACAGAATGAAGCTTTACAGCAGAGGTCCTGTGCACAAGCACCAGCATGGATACGATCTGCAGCTTGCTGACCACCTCCTGGGCACTTCTGCAAGGAATGCAGCAGTGTGGGGAGGCAGAGCCGAGCCTGCACCATGCTGCTACCACAGCACGTGGCATGGAAATGGGAAGAAGGCTGTGATTCTAGGAGACAGAAAATGAGTGCATGACTGTCCTCTCCACTGCAGCAAGGGAAACAGCACCATGCAGAGCAGGCTGGGTCCTGGCTCAGCAGGGACGAGGAGGCAGCCAGGTACTCACTGTGCTGGGATTCTTCAGTTCATGCTTTGCAGCATGATTAAGCTTGGTAATTCATTTACACCGCTAAGTAACAGACATTTTAAAGAGCTTTTGTTTGGGAAAGCAAAGCGCCAACAGAGACATACTGTTGGGATGTCAGGATATGGCTCCTCCTCCCAGAGCAGTATCTGTGTTCTGGAGCATTTTGTCATCTAATATCAGACAATAACAGCACTATTACAATGTGCCATGGGAGGGGGGTGAGAAAGACTGAAACAAAGAGACCATTAGAAAGGGGAGGGGGGAGCAGCCAGAAGCAACAGATGGAAGTGCTGCGAGTTTTAAGGCTTGCTATCCTGGTGACATTGAGGCTACTTGGGAAGCCGTGCTGCAGCCAGCACATCCAGCACAGCCTAGAGGGAGGGGAAAACCTGAGCAGTGTCTGCAGCACAGCACTTTGGGCTGGGGGTCATTCACCACGCTGCGGCACAGCTGGAGCTGTTGGAAGAAACCATCCCCATCAGTCAGCAGGGACAGCAAAACCACATATTGGAGTACAGTCACACCGAGAGCACATGCTGGGTGCTCCCAATGTGCCCAAAGTCCCATCAGCAATTAGGCAGCACCAGGGTCTGCCTGGGGAATGCTGGCGGTGCAGAAGAGTAATCTGCAAAGTGCAAGAGAAAGGGCAGGTAATGCAGAAACACAGGGGCAGCTCCACACAGACACAAAACACAGGGGAAGCTCCACACAGACACAAAACACAGGGGAAGCTCCACACAGACACATGTCCTTACAAGCAGCATGAACCGAGCCCTGCGTGCCATCAAGTTCAGAGTACAGAGATCATGACAACACTAACAAGCACCGATCGGCTCCTGTGCAGCTCTGGACAACGCATAACAAGAAGAGAGAGGAAAAAGCAGAGAGGAAAGCCAGCTCAGCTGCACCTCCAAACAGCACAAAAACCTGAATCTCTGGGGTTTACGAAAGAAGAATAAACAGAAGGCAAAGTCACACGAAGGGTCAGCCCAGGCTTCTCAACTTATCGAAAAACAAAGACGTTTTAATCTCTACATAGCTAAGAATGTAGGAAAAAAAACATAAAGATAAACGAGCTTGGTTATCAGAAAAGCAAACAGCAGCCCCTTCCCACAGCCAGGAGCCTGGCATGGAGGGCACTATCTTGCTGTAACATTTACAAACGGCAAGTGCTTGTGCTGAAAAGCTGAAGACAAAAGAAAAAGAGAAGTGGGTGCCTGACACTGCAGGACAGCCCTTGCAAGGACACCAACAAACCACAAAGAGAAACCTGCACAGTCAGAGGGAACGTTCTATCCCCTCCTGTCCTTCTCAAAGCCGTTTCAGTAGGGCTTCACCCGTCCTTCCCATTGCATCCAACCCTGTGGGCACAGCTGGGCACCGAGCACCCGAGCACAGCAGCTTTGCACACCCAATAATTGCCTCAAATAACACCAATTAAACACAATTTTATGTGACACATTATGGCTGTGGAGCAAACCCAGTGAAACAACAGGGATCGACCCCATGGGGACCAGCTCAGCCTGGGAGCAGTAGGAGCTGTGCTCTGTCCTTGGGCTTGGTGCCCAGTGCCTCTGCTCCATCAGGATGAAGGGGCCAATCTCCAGGTACAGCAGCCGGTTCCATCCTCCGGGCCTCCTCCTCTCCCCTCTAACAGCATTCCTATCTGCAGCTTTAAGGTCAAGAGAAGAAAAACATCGGACCACCCGCTCACTGGCTCTGTTGAAGCAGAGATGCGGCAGACTGGGCGGGGGGTGGAGGGGGTGGGAAGCCACCAGCAGCAGCCAAAGCAGAAAGGCTGTCATTTGGTGGCTGGGGAGGACTCCTTCTGCGAGCAGCTTATCTCGTGACGTGTGATGCCAGTCAGCAACAGATCCACACCACGGCGTTTGTAATCGGAGCCAGCGCGGCACGGCGGTGAGCACTGAGCTGCGGTGCTGGCTGGCTGCAGGCACCTCCAGCCTCACTCAGCCAAGGTGTGACTGCGCAAGTGATTCAGCTGAATGGAACAAGCGCTCCAAAGAGGCACCCTGCAGTCAGCACACAAGGACTGAAAGGACTCCTCCACCCAGCAGGCTGCTTGTCTTTGCAATCGAACCCTACCGACCCCCAATTGGTCCACTGTAGAACAAACTTCAGTGGGGGGAATGGTGAATTTCAGTGCAAATGCCAAAGAATCTGAAAGGAATGAGTAACACACCCAGCAAACAGATAGATGAAAGCCAAGGCCCTCTCGCTGGAGCACCTTAACACACACAGACAACACAAAGGGTAACCAGGGCTCCAGCACTAGACTGTCAGCCTTTGCAACACGGTTAGCAAAACAGAAACATTGTGGAATGTTTCTGGTTAGGAAGACAACATTTCAGTCCTCTCCCACATTCAAAAAGCCACTGACAATTTCATAACAAAACCACCTCGCTCAAACAGAGCGCTTTAAGGCATCGTGCTTTGAGATCATCACATCAGTGTTTTGGGTTTATCCAGCCTCTCCTTCACCTGCACAACCCCACACCGTTCTGCTCCTGGCTGCACTGCTGTCACTACCAACACGTGCAGGGCTGTGGACATAGGGCACTTCTACTTTACAAGCTGCAGCAGGGCACAGACTAGGGACAGGCTCTGCAGGGAGCGGGAGCAATTACCACTGCCACTGTTTCAGGAGTAGTAACACTTAGTAATTGTTCCTGCAAGGCAGGAAGTCTTAGCCCCATTTTTTGGATAGGGCATCATCAGGAAGCAGTGTCATTGTTCACCTATGACACGCAGTCAGGAATCATTTCAGGAGCCCAGTAGCTTGTGTTACAGCTGTGTGATGCTCGCTGCAAAGCCATGCAGCAACTAAGCAGAAAAGCCAATCTGGTACCAAACTGGGGCCTGACAGCGGGCACTACCCGTTAGCTGGGACGTGAGAGAGCCTCCGTGGGGCTTCCAGAAAGCCCTTCCAAGGCCACATCCATAACACGGAGGGCAGTGTCAGGCCAGAGCAAGTTGAGACCATTTCCCTGGGCTGGGGCAGCCCGGCACCTGGGCTATTGATTTGGGAGAACAACTGGAAGAACAAACAGGTTCCTCCATTCACCTTGCTGCCTTAAGGAGCTTTTGTGTTACCCAACACCAGGACTTCACTGCTCTGAGACCAACAAAAACACGCTGATGGAGACCGAGGAAGGAAAGTTCTCTTGTTGTTGAAGCTGACACCTCCTGATCAGGCCAAAAAGCTGTCCTGCCCCCTCACACAACAGCAGCACTCAGCCAAACACACGCTACGGTCTGTTTTTTGGGGGGATCAGCACACAACTAGGCTGCCCCCTCAAGAGAGGGCCCCGGGGAGGGGAGCGGTCCTGTCCCTTGGGCAGAGCCCACCTGTAATGGCTGCAGGGCCTCACCACATGCTGCCAGCGGCTCTGGGGTGGTGAGATGGGTGCTGACCTCTCTCCCTCTGCTGTCAGACTGCATCGATGCCTCGCTGGGCCCCATCCCCTCCCTCTTTGCCAAGGCCACGGGCCCATCACTGTGATGGGAAGAAGGGCACAAAGCCCCATCAGGGCCCCTCGTGCCCCCTCCCGGCACAGCAGCACGCTGTCAGGAGGTCCCCACCCAACTCCCTCCCTCCCCCCTCGTCCCCCCCCAGTACTCACTCGAAGGCGAAGAAGAGGGCACAGGTGCCAAGGATGAGGAAGAGCGTCAGGTAGAAGATGCCCTTCTGCCGGGCCATCATGATGCGGCCATCGCAGCAGAAGGTGTTCCTGCCCGGCAGTTTCTCCCATTTCCGTACCACCTTCTTCCTCGCCACCATCACCGACATGGCGGGGCCGTCAATGGGGCCGCCGCTCGGCCGGGCGCTGCCGTTCCGCCGCCCCCGGCATCCTCGGGCCCGCCTGGGCCGGGCTGGGCTGGGTCGTGAGCTGCGGGGAGAGGGCGGCTCAGCACGGGAGGGGGGAAGTCGTCATGCCAACATCAGCCCCCCCCCGGCTCTCTTCAGGGGTGTCGCTATGGCAACCCGCGGTTGGGTGTGTGCTGGGGGGGGATAGGGCGCGGCCGCGGAAAGCCCCGGGCCCACCGAGCGCGGCTCCCGCCCTCCGGGAACGGGGACGGGACGGGAGGAACGAGAGGAGAGAGGGGAGGGGAGGAGGGAGGGGAAGGCGGCTGCCGCTCACCCCCGGGCGGTGTCGGCAGCGCCAGACCGGGCCGCGCCGACGGCAGCTCAGCGCCGCGGGAGGGGCCGCCACGCCCCGCGACGCCGCTGTGGGAGCGGCCGCGCCCGCCATTGGTCCACAGCCGCTCGGCGCCCCGCCTCCCCGCCCCTCTCTTCCCTCTCTCATTGGTCGAGCGCGACGTCGATCTCTGGCTGTTACCAACGCTCCCGTGCGAACAAGGGGAGGCGGGGCTGGGGGCGGAGCCCGGCACGTGGCGGGGGCGGGGGCGGGGCGGGCGCTGCCGGGGTCCCTCAGGGGGGCGGGGAAGGAGACGAAGGGGGACGGGATGGAAAGGGGCAGGGCAGGGCAGGGCAGGGCAGGGCAGGGCAGGGCAGGGCAGGCCTCTCTCGCACCGTCACGTCGAGCCGCTGCAGCGAGCGATTCGCCACTGCCCGCCTCACCCGTAGCGCGGCCCCGTGGGCCTTCCGCCGCCGTTCGGCCGCGGCTCCGCCCTCTGCGAGGCGGTGCCGGTGCCCCGCTGCCATGGCAACCGTGACGTCACGGACCGGGCGGAAGTGCGGGTCCTCGTGCAGGGCGGAAGCGTCGCGCTCTACGGCACTTTGCGACGCCATGGCGGAGGAGTGGCTGGGCGCCGAGGCAGCGGGTAGCGGTAGCGAGGAGGAGGAGGTGAGCGGGATCCGCAGGGCTGACGCGGGGCAGGGCTGCGCTCCCCGGCATCGGGCGGCCCGCTGCTCCGCGGGGTCTGGTGGGGGCACCGAGCGGGGCCGGGGTCGGGGCTGGGGCCGGGAGCGGGCCTCACCCGCTCAGGCCTCGCCCCGGTGACCGTGTGCGCGGTGCGGCAGGAGCAGGAGGATGGCGAGCGGCGGCACCAGCAGCTCCTGGAGGCGGTCAGTGCCCTCACGGGGCGGAAGCGGTAAGTGCGGGGCTTCGAGTTCCCGCCGCAGCCGGGCTGCTGGAGCACGTGGCGGGACGCTGCGCTCCCACGCGGTTATTGACGTGTCGTACTTTATCGTCCTGGCAGCAGGAAGCTGGCCGAGCGCTCCGAGGCCAGTGCGCAGGTGTCTGAGTTCAACGTTAGCTGCAAAGGTGGGGACCCTCCCTGCTTCCCCTATGGAGGAGGCTGCTCCCCATTGCTGGGGAGAACTCCGCTGATACGCTGTGTCGGGCTTTGGGGTGAAGGTGCCTCTCCCTGGTGCTGCCCCGCTTGGTGGCACCGTGGTGGTGCTGATGCATGGGGTCTCTTGTAGGTGCTGGGGAGAAACTTGTTCTGTCCGAGCTCCTGCAGCCCATCCATTCCCGGTCTGCCCTGAGTGGTGTGAAGAAGGAGTTCAGCAGAGTGAAGCAGAAGAAAGCGGTGGAGCTGCCGCTCAGCAAGGAGGAGGCAGAGCGGGTATGCAGGGCTGCAGGCAGGCAGCACAGTGAAGGCATCCCAGCCTTAAGGGGGCACTCTTTTAGCCCCTCTGTGCTATCTATGTCTCTCTGATTGTCTGACATGTCTTGTTCCACAGATCAGCTTCTTTGCTCACTTCTTTTTCTTTCTTGTTCTCATCTGCAGGTTGTGAGGGAGGCTGCCTATGTCAAGAGCTCTAAAGATGTTGGCAAGTGGCAACCAGTTGTTCTGCAGAACCGCCGAGCAAAGCAGATGGTTTTCCCTCTGAAGGAGGAGATTGTGGCAGTTGCCCCCCTGGAGCAAGTGGTTTCAGCATGGAAGGTGGGTGCTGCCACGTGCTCAGTGCTGACACCTCTTGGGCACAGTTCTCCCCCCACCTTTATTTAGCATTCATCACATCAGCAAAGCCTGATGTTTCCTAGTCCCTCGCATGTCCTAGGTGCCTGCTCATAGCACTCAACCACTTCTCTTTGAGATAAAGGGTTTGGTTCACAAAAGGCTGTGTGCCTATAAATTTTGGCTATGTTTCTAGTGTTGAACACAAGTTCCCTTGTAGTTTGCATTGCTTCGCAGGAGAGTTACTCATCCCTGGAGAGCTTTCCCAGGTCAGGGCAGTCTTTATCAAGCTCCCAGCTCAACAAGCACCCTTCTGCCTGTGCAGAGGTTTCTCCTTGTCTCCCGTTGGGCCTGGGACTTTGGCTTGTTTATGCCCTCCTGTTGGGGTGCTCTGGCATCAGGAAGGATGGGAAGGTGTGTGTGGGTGTCTGTTCCTGAAGTCTTTTGTGCCTCTTCTAGTCTCACTGCCTATTCTGTCCCACCAACAGCCTCGAACTCCCCTGGAGCAGGAGATCTTTGGTCTGCTCCACAAAACACATCAGCCCATCACAGACCCACTCCTGACACCACAGGAGAAAGCCTCGCTGCAGGCAATGAGCTTGGAGGAGGTGAGTGGTTCTTTCTTCTGCTGCACTCTGGTTATGAAGGCTTCTTCCTTCATGCTTTCCCTTGTGCTGTGTTTGCTGGCAGGCCAAGCGGCGGCGAGCAGAGCTGCAGAAGGCTCGAGTCCTGCAGTCCTACTATGAAGCCAAGGCTCGTCGAGAGAAGAAGATCAAGAGCAAGAAGTAAGGCTATAGCATTGCTGGGCTCAGTGATCTGGGTCCCAATGCTTGAGAGTGCTTAAGAGGTGGAGGAAAGCAGAGAGTCAAGCTGAAATGTTGCTGGGAAGCTGTGTTCCTTTGTGCACAGAACAGTGCTCCCTTGCCAAAGCAGAGGCTGGGTGCCTGTGCCAGGTCTCGCTCCTCAACTGTCTGCTCTTGTGCTGCAGGTACCATCGTGTGCTGAAGAAAAGCAAGAGACGCAAGGCCTTAAAGGAGTTTGAGATGCTGCAGAAGTCAGACCCCGAGGCTGCCTTGGCAAAGCTGGAGGAGCTGGATCAGCTCAGGATGGAGGTGCTGCTTGCTTGCTTCTCCTTCATCCTTTGTGAAGTCCCTACTCCTGAGAGTGTTCTTTCTGATGCTTCTCTTTGCCTCTGCCTCAGGAGCGGATGAGTCTCAAGCACCAGAACAAGGGGAAATGGGCCCGTTCACGGGCCATTATGGCCAAGTATGACCTGGAGGTGAGGTGCAGCTTGGGAAAGGGGAAGACAGCTGAGAGCGGGGCAAGTAAGGGGGCATATTTTTTCTGGCCTGTGTTGGAAACATTTCGATTCCATGCCAGGCTCGCAAGGCCATGCAAGAGCAGCTGGCCAGGAACAAGGAGCTGATGCAGAAGGTGCGGGTAGAATTGCCTGAGGAAGAGCCAGCTGATGTGCCTGAGGAGGACGTCACTTCTACAGCCGTTGTCCCTCCTGTCTCTGTGGGAGCAAACAAAGCAAATCCCTGGATGCTGGGCAAACCCAGTGACCCAGCCCAGGAGCCTGACATGCCAGAGGGTCTTGGAGATGCTGCAGTGCCAGTTGCTGTAGAGAGCAAGGAGGAGACATCAGATGAGGAGGAAGAGCTGTCAGAAGAGGAAGCACTGCTACAAGACTTTCATCAGAAACGGCAAGCACGGCAGCAGCAGGCAGGGAGTCCTGAACAGCACAGCAAGGAGCTCACAGTCCTGCCAGGTGTCTGCAGTGTCACAGAGCAAGGTGGGTTGTTAGGGCTGTGTTTTCATTGAGCTGTCCTTCTCTTTCCTCTCCTGTTCATGAGGTGGCTGTTTCTCCACTGTTCCCTTGATGCGTAGGTGCTCATGAGATGGAAGAAGTTCCTGAACAGGTGCCAGGGGATGGCTCCATCCACCCAGTCATTGTCGAGGAGCAGGCAAGCCCAGTGACTGAGGTTCCTCCCCAGGCCCAGGAGGAGCCCTTGCTGTCAGAGCAGCTGCACCGTGTGCAGACAATGGAAGACATTGAAGCTTTGGCCTCGGAGGAGCTCACAGCAGAGCAGGAGAAGCCAGAGGCTGTGGGCACAGAGAAGCCAGCACACCCTCAGGAGGAAGGCAGAGCTACACCAAAGCCTGCCAAGAAACCAGCAGCCAAGAAGAAAATGATCAACTTGCAGTCTGTGCTGTCTGGAAAGCTCCAGGAGGCTCAGTGCCCCAGCCTACCTGTGGTCGTTGTGGAAGAGGTGGGCAGTGTGGGGCTGTCCTGGGCTGGCGGCCATGCTGGCTGCCGAGCTCTAACTCCCATCTCTGCAGGAGGGTGGCTTTGACCAGCGAGGAGTGATAACGGAGGCCTTTGCTGGGGACGATGTGGTCGCTGACTTCAATCAGGAGAAACGTAAAGCAGAGCAGGCTGCGAAGCCACAGCCACTGAACCTGGTTCTGCCTGGCTGGGGCGAGTGGGGAGGCACCGGCCTGAAGCCCAGCAACAAGAAAATAAAACGGTATGTGCGGATGGGCTGCAGCAACATGCCTCAGCCCTGCTGCGGCATCTGATGTCCTCACCTGTCTGGCAGGTTTCTGATCAAGCCGGCCCCGGCGCCTCCCAGGAAGGACCAGCATTTGCCCCACGTTATCATTAGTGAGCAGCGCAACATCCACGCAGCAGCACATCAGGTGGGTGCTGGAGCTGGCCTGAAGCTTTGGACAGAAGCTTCCCAGCTTGTAAAAGGGCCATTTAGTTTTGACAGCCCTGGGGGGGCAGTGAAGGAGGTGGAATTTACAGGCCTATTCCCTTGAGTGCTCTTGTATCAGCTGTCCTGAGGCTTACCAAACGTCAGACTTAAGGCAGGAGGGAGGAGGGGATCATGGGGCAGGGGCTGAGCAGGTCATGGTGTGGTGGAAGTCGATGTCCACATGGGATGAAAGCAGCCCTAGAGCGCAGGGCCAGGTCACTGGCAGCATCACCCCCTCTGCTGTCTCCCTGCAGGTCAGCGAGCTGCCCTTCCCCTTTGAGAAGCACCAGCAATTTGAGCGGTGCATCCGGATGCCTGTGGGCTCGACGTGGAACACACAGCGTGCCTTCCAGAAGCTCACCACCCCCCGTGTTGTCACACGGGCAGGCCACATCATCCAGCCTCTCTCTGCTGAGGATGTCCCCTCCATGGCCACCACAGCTGACAGTGGAACCAAACTGGCACTCGAAACCCCACCTGAACAGCACAAGCAGTTCTCTCGCCACCCCCGCAAGAGAGCACGATAGTCTGTGGGTGCCAGGCCTGGCCCCTGCACCTGGGGAGCAGGTGGGGGCCGTGTTCCAGGGCTTCCCTCCTGCAGAGAGGCTCCTGGTTCTGTCTTAGGGCTTTTTAACTTGGCAATAAAAGTGCTGGGCTGCCGTGTGCGTGCAGTCTGTGTGGCTGTCCCAGGGACAGGACAGCTGGTGCCCTCCTGCCTGTCCTTGGGGCCCAATGCAGGGCAGGCCTCTGTGTCCCACAGTAATGTGAACAGCTTGCTGCAGGTCAGACTGCTGGGGTGTAGCTTGGGGAGTGGAAAGGAGGTGGAGCCACTACTGCCTCAGCCCTGTCAGTGCTCGGCTGGATCTCATCTGCCTCTAGATTTTGTCTTTGATTCTTCATTTTTTACGTATATAACTTCATCTGACTTCCAGCCTGCTCCACGTGGTGACATTTCTCCTGCCCTGCTGCTGCTCCATGTGCCTTCTGCCCTGCTCTCACGACTGTGGTTAAGTGAACAGTGGGGTACAGTCCTGCTCCTGACCTGTGTGAGCTGGGAGTGGGCTCTGCCCCAGCACAGACATCTTCCTACAGCTCAGCCTGACTGGAGCCATGCATGTTTTCCTCAGAAGGGGGCACCTAGGGTTGTCCCCAAGGGCCAGGGCCTGGCCGGGCACTGTGCTGCAGCAGTACAATGAAACAGGAGCAGGCTGGGAGCCCTCCTACCTCATCCCACGTGTGCTGTGTTGGTGCCAGCTGGAGAAACACTCCCCGTCCCAAACGAAGGAGGGGACTGGAGCTGCTGATGTTCCAAGGAACCGCATCCCTGGCACTGGGGCCATCCCTTCTGCCTCAGCGCTACAGCCAGGCTGGCTCCTCATATGTTCCCTACAGCTTTGTGGGGTGGGGGCATGTCCTTTGTCCCCTGGGGCTGGGGCAGTCTACCCCACAACTTGTGGCCTCCCATACTCCTGGTTGTGCTGGACTCACTGCCTACGTGAGGCTACTTCACTTCAGGGCCATGTGGGAATCAGAGAGGTTAGGATACAGAGTAGATGCTGCCTCTGCCCTTGCTGGGGCATCACTGGCCCCATGCAGTGCCCTGGGGCTGTTAGTTAATGCTGTTTGCAGACAGGAACACGGTTGTGTTGTTGGGAAACACAACACGGGGCTGAAAAAAAAAAAAAAAAATGAAAGGAAAAGGCAATCGTTTCCATACCACGATGCTGAGGAGCCCCTTGCAGGGCTGGTGGCCCCAGGTCCAACCCCAGCTTCTTTCTGCCCAGAATGCTGTTGGATACCTTTGCTGTCAGTCCCTGGGGATGTCACAGGGGGGATTTATTGTTTGCTCTGGCGAAACTTGAAATGCCCTGGAATCAGGGGAAGGCAGTGCCTGGGCTGGGGTGTTTGCAGCCCCTATGCAGCCAGCTCAGCCTCCCTAGTGGAGTGGCTTGCTGGGGTTGCAGAGACCGTGGCTCCCTCTCAGCTCCCCTGTGGCAGAGGTGCTGTTGTGATGGTGGCACTGTTAGGGTCTCCTGGGTGCTGATTCCACAGAGGACTGAGCCCATCCAGCTTGAAAGGTGCTGAGGACCCTGCAGAACAGCAGGGTTAAAGGCTGTCACAGCTGTGCCCACCCGAGTCAATACCTCGCTCTGAAGGCGGCTTCAGTGCTGAGTTTTGGCTGCTGGTGCCTAATCCTGCCAGGAATGGACAGACAGCACTTGGGCTGAGGCTTCCAGTATCCAGAAACGCTTCAAAATAAATACAGAAAACAGGAGCTGCAACGTGCTGCAGGAAGGGCGCTGCTGGGGGTCCCTCCGGGCAGCTTCTCGTCCCCTCCCCGCACCGCACACCGCCCCAGCAGCTCGGGCGAGTCCAAACGCACCGAGAGGACACCACGGTCCTCCACCAGGCGCGGAACCCTCGGAGAGCAGCGGCGTTGCTAACGCGCACGCCGTCCCCGGAGAGGGCTGCGAGCGGCTGCAGTTTGCTCTTACTGGCCTACTTTCCGGGCGACGTCAAAGCCAGGTTTACAGCGCGCGGAGCCCGGCTGAGGGCGGCCGAGCTGCCAGCGGGGCCGGAGGGAGTGAGCTGAGCCCGGTGCGGCCGTGCGCTGTGCTCGTGGGGTGCAGCGGTGCCTCGGCGTGGGGGACCCCACGGGGACCTCATGGAGGGATTGGGGGGGTGGGGTTTGGCCATCCGGTGCCGGAGCTGTGCGTGTCCCTTGAGAACTGAATGAATGGAAAAGGCAGATTTAAAGCCAATAAATAAAGGGGGGGTTGTTGTTGTTTTTTTTTTTCTCTCTCTCTCTCTCTCTCTCTCTTTCTTTCTTTCTTTTTTTTCTTTCTTTCTTTTTTTTTTTCTTTCATTTCTTTTTTTTTTTTTTTTTTTAGGATAGGCTATAAATAACCTGCAAAGTACTTCATCCGGGCTATTCCTCAGGGTGAAATTTCAGCCCCCGCTGGAGGCCCCCCGGCTTCCCATGCTATGGCACTGCCGGCATCAACCATGGGTCCCCGTGGCCATCAGGGGGTCCCGCGCTGCTCCCTCTCACGGCAGAGCTCCTCCGGACCTCCCGATGCCGGGGTCCGCAGTGCCATCCCTGTCCCGGGTTCCCTCAGCCGCAGCGGTGGCACCGCTCATCCCACGTCACCCCACAGCTCAGGACAGCCCCTATCTTCAGCATCCAGGCACCGTCCGCGCATCCCGGCCTGCACAGCCCCGCGTTTCCGTGGAGATGGCATCTCCCGAGCCCGCACAGCCTGAGCGGGAGGGTTTCCATGGAGATGCCGTATCCAGCACGGCACAACCTGCGCGAGAGATTGCCGCTGCGATGCCGGAGCCGGGACCCTGGTGCCTGCAGTGGAGCCGATCCCCCTGGGGACCGACAGCCGCCACCCATGTGGCTCCTGGGGTGGCAATGTGCTTCCCCACGGAGGTCGGTAGCAGGCGGTGGGATGCAGGCTGGTGGCCACCAGACTTGTCACTGCTGCTCGGGTCACTTGGGTCACACCATAGTGTCACTCACCGGCTGTCCTGGAGGTGACAGATACCGGACTGTCCCCACACCCCGAGTGTCCCCGTGTCCCCGTGTTCCCCCGGGCAGCTGAGCAATTAGGGGAAAGCCCCTGCATCCCACCAGTAAGTGCATCCCAGCTGCCACCTGTACCTCTCAGGGCTCTGCATCCACAAATGCTCACCGGCAGGGATGAGGGTGACAGTCCTGGGACGGCAGTGTGACACCAATGCATGACTGTCCCCCTCCCATGGGACCGAATGTCCCCTGAAGACAAAGGCTGGACACAAAGCTGCGTGCAGCCACATGCTGCAGGCACTATGAATGGTGGCCGACGCGGAGCTCATCGCTGGGTGCCGTCAGCCTCTGCCCACGGCACTGGGCTGGGAGCTGCTCTCGCAGCCTGGGGCAAATCCCACAGTCGGGCACCAGCAGTGCTCCTACCCCCAGCTCCCCGTGTCCCCGGGGCTGCCGGCAGCGTGGCAGATCTGCAGGCACGTGCTGCCAGACGCCGCGTGTGCCGCCTTCAAAGGCCGGCTCTCTTTGTCTGCGATCACAATTAGGAGCGCTCGGTGCCTCCTGAAGCCAGACCTGGGGATGGGACGGCAGAGAGCCGGGCTGCAGCAGCGAGAGACTCAGGACTGTAGCACGTCCCGGGCGTCCCAAGCCTCTACGGCTTTGCAGCGTCTTCTAAGGCCAAGGGATAGTGATGGATATGGTGGCAGCGCAGCGACTTTCACCTCGGCCTCCTGCAGTGAAACCTCCTGCAGGACACAGCAGGAACGAGCCCTGCTCTGAGCTCTCCGCAGCACTCACGGATGGCACAAAGCAGCACAGCTCCCAGCTGGGAGCAGGGATCCCCCTTCCCAGCACAGAGCCATGAAGGAGTGAGGGGCGCAGGGAAGAGGAGGCGGTGGCAGCCGCTCCAATGAGGGAAGTCGTAATTCTGTAGTTGTAGCTGGGATGGAAAACGGCACGGCAGGGTCTGCAGTGGGAGCTGACACCTTTTATTGCTGTCGCACGCCAATAAAACCGAGCCGAGCCGTCTGCCCGGCGTGGATGCAGCCTCACTCTTTGAAGCTGTAGGAATAGCCCCAGAGAGAGCCCAGCACCCCCCCCTCCCCCCCCCCGTAGCAGCAACGGCCCCCGAGCACAGAGCTCCAGTGCTGCTCCAGCAGTCGCAGCCCCACCTCGGGCCACGCTCGGCAGTGAGGATACGTGGGGTGGGATGAACCCCGTGCACAGCACCGGGAGCACAGAGCAGCAGGGGGCTGCGGGGGGGGGGGGAGCGGGGCTCACGGCGGGGCCGGAGGGGGGAGTTGCCCCGTGGAAGTGTCAGGATCTCCCGTTTCACCCACCGGAGGATGCCCCGTAGAGTTTTTAGCGCCTCATCCCACGGAGGTCGCTCCGTATTCCTCAGATTTCCCCATTTTTAAGGAGCTACTATTTCCGCCCCCCCCCCTTTTTTTTTTTTTTTTTTTTTTTTTTTTTTTTTTTTTTTTTTAATGCGGAAGAGCCGCGGAATTTTTCAGCAGCACCTTTCCGAGCTCCCGGGTGTCGATTCTCCCAGCCCGGAGATATCGAAGCGTGGGCCAATTCCAGCGCCAGGCGGCGGGAGCAGAGCTCTGCTGGGGGCTGCACCACGCACCCCGAGCGCTGCGGGACGGAGAGCCGCAAACCGCGCCGGCGTTAACGGCACCGCCGCGCAAATAGGGCAGCGCTCCGGGAGCGCGGGGGCAGCTCCGGCCTCCCAACCCGGAGTCCCGGCTCCGTACGGCCGCAGCGCACGCGGCCGCGCACGGCCCGGAGGCGGCGGAGCGTTGCGGTGCGGGGCAGAACCCGCATCATCCCACCCCGCGGGAGCAGTTCCCTCCCTCCGGGCCTTCTCGGGCTCGGTGCCCTCCCGAGCAGCAGAGCGCAGCCCCGAGGCCTCGGCCGCCCTCCTCCTCTCTCGGTCCTCGCACACCGCGAGGCGCTCCGCACCGCCCCGGCGCCGCCGTCCTCTCCGCCGTTCGCCCGCACGGCGCTGCCGCGGGGCCGGGGGGGGCGGCGGGGACCTCCGCGGAGCGAACCGCGGCTGGGGCGGGGGGCGACACCCGAGCGCCATGTCCGCCGCCGCCCCGGGGCCGCGCTGCCCGAGCCCACGTCGGCCCGGCGGGGCGGGGCGGGGCGGGGCCGCTCGGACACTCCACGCCCGTTCCGCCGCGGGGCTGCGGGCAGCGGAGGTGCGCGGTGCGGTGCGGGTTCCGCGCTCGCTCCGTGCCGCGCGGTGCCCGTCCAGCACTGCCCGCTGTGCAGCTCCCGGCCTCCGCCCGCTCCTCCTCCTCCTCCTCCTCCCTCCCCCCACCCACCCCCCGCTCCCTCCCCCTGCGGGTGCGGGCTCCGGTGCCCCGGCGCGGTGCGGGTGTGCGGTGCGCGCTGTGCGTGCGCTCCCCCCGCGCCGCGCCTCCACCCGCCCGTGGGTGCGGAGCGGCCCCTCCCAGGCGGGGAGCAAACCACCCCCCGACACCCCCTCCTCCCCCCCCCCCCGATCCGCGTCCCTCCCTCCTCCCTCCCTCCTCCCGCCGCGGGCCGTGCCGGGCGCGGAGCCCCCTCCTCCCTCCCTCGCTCCCTCCCCGCCGCCCGTTCCCTCTCTCCGGACTCGGCCGGCTCCGCACAGCGCCCCCCCCCCCCCATCGCGGGCAGGGCGGGCGCGGGGCACGCCGGGAGCTGCAGTCCGCGGGGCGGCGCGGCGGGCGGCGGGGCGCGGCGGGCGGACTACGGCTCCCGTCATTCCCCGCGGCGGCGGCGGCTCGCTCTCGCCCTCACACTCCGGCTGCCGCTGCCAGTGTCTCCGCCGCCGCCGAACCGCCGCTCGCCGCGCCGCGGTCCGACCCGCCGCCTCCTCCGGGCAGGGGCCCGCCTCGCCCCGCCGCCCTCCCCGCTCGGCCGTCCGCCTCGTCGAGGGAAACAGGTGCGCGCCCGGCCCCCCAACCGCCCCCCCCCCCCCCCCCTCCTCCGCCTCTCCAGCTCCGCCGCCCCGCGCCGGACGCCCGGCCCCGCTCGCACGGGTAACCCCGGGCCCGGTCGCCCCGCACCCACCGCCGGGGGCGGGCGGACGGCGGCGAGCGGACGGCCCCGCGCGGCCCTCGGACGGGGGTCTCCATGGAAACCGGTCCCGGGACGGCGGGCGGTGGGGGGGTGTCGGTGGGGGGGGGGGAAGGAGGTTGTGGGGGGGGCGGCAGCGTCCTGCTGCGGGACGGCGGCGGCGGGCGGGGGCGGCGCGCGGTGACAGCGGCGGTGCCGCTCCGTTCCGTGTGCCCCGCGACGGCGCCGCGTGCCGCTGCCCGACCCCGCGCGGAGGCTCCGGCACCGACACCGACACCGGCGGCACCTGCCGCTGCCGGGGGGTCCCGGGGCCGAACGGGGCGGGGCGCGGCGCTCGCGGTGCGGTGGCGGTGGGACGGCGGCCGCTCCGCGCGGAGTTTGGCGGCGTGGCCCGCGCCCGCCGCGGAGGAAAGTCCCGGTGGCGGCCCGGCGGCGCGGCCCCGCTCGGTGGCGGAAGGGCCCTCCCCGGGGACAGCGCCCCACGTCCGGGGCTGCCCCGGGGAGCCGGCCCCGGGGAACAACTGTTGAACGGCGGTGGGGCCTGGGCCGAGGGGTGCCCGGGCGGAACCCCCCCCACTCCCTCCCCCCCCCCCCCCAACAGCGGGGCGGTGCGGGGTGGGGCGGGTGGGGGCCGAGCCTCGGCGCTGCCCCCGCCGCGGCCCCGCGGCTCCGGGCGGGAGGGGCCGTGCCCGAGGTGCGGCGGCGGCGGCGGCGGCGGGACCGGAGCGACGCTTCCTGCCGGGAGGGCTGAGCGGAGCTCCGGCGCCGCGTCCGCAGCCGGCATCCCGACCGCCGCTCGGAGGGCTCTCCCCGCCTTCCTCGCCCGAGCGCAGCCCTCGGGGAAGGGCACCGTTTGTGCTCTCTTCGAGCATCCGCTCCCGCGGAGCGCCGTTCTCCCTGGGTGCCGCGGGGGCACCGCCGGGACGTCGCCCCGCGCGGCCCCCGAGCGCCGCCATCCCCGCGTCCCGCATCGCTGTCACCGCGTCGGCTCTCCCCGAGGCCGCGGCTCCGCGCTGCAGGGCCGGGCTGCTCCCCGCTCACAACGTGGGCCTTTTAACGTTTCTTTGCAGATATCCCCCACCCCCTTCGTGCCGTTTTCTCTCCCCGTCCCTTTAAAGACCCGCTCCTGCCGCGGGTACAGCGCGATGCTCGCTGTTGTCCGGCAGCCGTGGATTGCAGGAACCGACGTGCAGCAAACTTTATTTTTATTCCACACGAGGATGAATTTTCTCTTTTTCCTCTCTTTATTTTTTTTTTTTTTTCCCCTTTTTCCCTCCCAATTCATCACGCCGAGTATCTATAATTACTCGCGGTGCTGCTGTGTCTTTAAAGCAGCTTAAGCAAATGCGTTGGGCAAAGCCTGGCTCAGCACCGCAGCGCTCCGGGGCTCCACGCAGCCCCGGGGGGATCCCAAACACGGCGGGGTCGGGGCTGCACTCAGTACTTTGTGCCCGCAGAGCCGGGTTAGGGCCGATCCCTGCTGGCTGCTGGTGCCACGCTGCTGCTGCTGCTGCTGCTCAGTCCTGCTGCAATTTGTTGCTTTTCTCACCTATTTTTTTTTCCCCTGGATGCCCCATGTCCTGAGAGATGACCATCATGATTGGTTTTTCTTTTAAAATTCTTTTTTGCACGCAGTCCTCTTGAAAGGGTTTATTTTTTTTCTGAGCTCCTGCTCAGGGCTGAATCCCCTCTGGGATGTCAGGGGCAGCTTTGGCTCCGGACCTCTGCACCTCAAATGGATGCCTGACAATCGCAGCTAACAACAAATACAGTTTCTCGCCCCTGTTTCTAATGGCAACGAAGATTGCCAAAGTGAACAAACTCTCCGGAGTGAGTGAGGCCATCCCTGTGGATGCACATCGCTTCCTCCCGGCCCATCCGTGCCCCACTGAAGGGCAGCTCCACTGCTTTGGCTCTCATTGATGGCAGCAGCTCGCGGTGAATGCGGTGCAGGCAGTGAGTCCTGCCCGGGTTCCCCCCATCCAGGACTGCTTTACGTTTTTGAGTCATCGGGGTGGGAAAAAGTAGCATTTTGCTCCTCTCCTGGATCGTGTTCCAAAGGTGTCTCCCTGGGTGTGTTTCCAGGGTCAAAGTGCATCCTGCCGGCCGCCCACAGTGCCCCCTGGCCAGCCGTGCCGCGTAGCGCTCCCGGTACCAGCAGCTGCGTCCTCCTGCTCTCGTGCTGCAGAGGGATGTGCCGGACTCGTGCAGCGCGCTCAGATGGGAAAAGCTCCTTCCCTTTTCTCTTTTCCCTCTTCCCTTCCCTCCCTCCGTGCTGCTGTCCCAGTTATGCAGCGTTTCGCTGTGCTCGGCCCCCATCTGGCTGCATCCCTTTGTCTGCGTCGCACCAACTTTGAACCGCCGCAACCCAAAGCTCAGCGCGGGGCTCTGCGGGGCTGCTGCTCACCCGGGGGAGCTCTCTGCAATTCACAGCCCCGCTGCTGTCAGCGCTGTGCATCACGGCTCAACGGGGCTTTGCTTGATGGTGCTGTGCAGCTCTCATCCCTGCCCAGAGCTCGGGTTGGAGGCTGCTGAAGTGAGTTGGTGCCCATCGGCTCCTGCCTGGCTGATGGAGGGGTGGTGGTGATGGGTGGGTGAGTGGCTTGTGCTGCATTGGTAAGGTTAGGGAGAGGGAATGTGAGCATCTCAAAACCTGAGCCATTTTAGGATGGAGCTTGTTGGGGGGGTGAAGCTATCACTGGCCTAAAGCTGAATGCATTCACAGCGTTAAGAGGCTGGCATGAGGAGTGGGGAAATGCAGCCACTCTGCTCCACCCTGCATGGGTGCACCCAGGGCACTGCAGCAGGTGAGCGCTCAGAGCCAGCGGTGCTGAATGTGTTTTGTGGCTGTCACACACCTCTGCTGTGCTGATGCCAGAGGGGGAAGTGCCATGTGGGGGGGGAAAAGCTGCATTAGGAAACCTCGGCCCAGGCAGCTTGAGTTTGGATCGCAGAGGATGAGGAGCAGGGCTGCTGGCAGCACAGAGGGCTCTGCTCAGCTGCACGGAGCTGATGGGTGAAGCTGGGAGCAGCCCATTCACCATCCACAGCTCAGCCTGTGCTGTGGCTGCAGTTGTCCTGGCACTATTGGGGGATTTCTCTGTAGATGATTATTGGAAAGGATGTGTTCCCAAAGAGCTTCACCTCAAGGAAGTTGTTTCCAGGCTGTATTTCAGAGGAGAGAATTGTGGCTTGGCTCGTTCCAAGGGGTCTGCCAGGTGCAGCAAGTTCAGTGCTAACTTGAGCAGAGCATGCTTCTCCTGCAGCAGTGACATCTTCTGCTCTGCTGATTTGGAGACTAGTTTGCATGGTGGTGTCCTGCCCAGCTGAAGGGCAGTGAGGGGGTTTGGCGTAGGGAATAAAGAGCCCCTTTGCTCTTGGTGAATGTAATCCATCCGTGGTAGTTTCATTGAGCATCTCTCGCAGGGCTCGCTGTTGGAGGCAGTGTTCAGCCCCTTTCTCACCAGCAGTTCTAGAGCATGTTTTGTTTGGAGATGTGAAGGAGCTTTGGTATCATGCAACAAGCTTCTCTTCGAGAAGAATGGGATGTTGATGGTCTTATTTCATTCTAAACTTGTTTTCTTTGGAGTTAATTAGAATTGGCTGGGCACCTATTTAGCTACATCAAAATAAGGCTGTGGTTTCATATAGGCTTCTCTTGGCAGAGGTGCTGGATTAAACGGATTCTGTGCCAGGCTGCGCCCTCTCTCCCTCCTGGTGAACCCGATCTGGGAGCTGCTATGGGCTAAAACCCTTCCAGGAGGGGAAGAAACCCACAGCACTGGTTTGAAACACAGATGTGCTCCCAGGTTGGGCTCACCCTGCCATTGTTTTGAGCTGAACCGGCTGCAGATGAGAAGTTGTCTCATGTTGACTCCACTCGAGGTCTCTTTGGGTGCTTGGCCCTGCTCTGCCCATTGCCCATTGCAGCTGCTCTTACCTGTGTTTCCCCCCTTGCCTCTGTGCTCTGAAGGATGCTCCTCTTTCGCTGGTCGCTCCCATTTGTGTTGGAGAGCATGTCTGTCGTTCTCTCCGTGTTGAATTCCTCTTCCTTGAGTTAAAAACATGATTTTTTCTTCTTCTCTCTTCTGTTCCTTCTGGCTCCCTGTGGAATGTCTGCCTTTGGCACATGTCCTGTGTCGTCCATAGAGGGTAGAGGCCAAGAATTCACGAAGCAGGGGCTGTGCTTGTTCTCCTGCCCCTCCTCTGGTGGCCATCCTGCTCTATCAGCCAGCTCTTTCTCGAGCACTCCAGACGTGCCATCCCTCCCTGCTCCCCATGCTGCTTTGTCCCTGCTTTTCTCTCACCAGACCTATTCCCGGACCATGCTCTGTGCTTGTTTTGATGCTTCAGCTCTTCTCTGAACTCCTGTCCCACGTTGCACAGCCCCTTTCCCACTCACACGGTGGGTCCCTTTCCATCTTTCCCAAAGCATCAGTCCCACCTCACAGTCCCACTGTGCTCGGGGACATACCCGTCCTCCTGCCCTTCTTTCAGTTTAGCCTAAGATGGTGAAATCCCCACAGATTGTTTGTTCCCCTATTTCCTTTATGTTGCATTTCACTCCAAGCATCGCAAGACTCCTCCCCTTCCTGCTCCAAGCCACCTCTCATTCTCTTTGGGTATGACCCTGCTCTCTGCCTTAGAACCGGCCCCGCTCCCCTTCCACCGCACAGCCCTTCTCCCCTTGCGCCGTGTGCCCTTGGCTGGACGTTCCTCTCCTCTCCTGACTCCCAGTTTCCATGGCTTTGCTCAGATCTGTGCTAACATGTCTGGATATGTCCATCACTTCTTTTGTTGTATTTTTTTTTTTTGCAAGCAAACTGCCCTGTCCCTGTTTCTCCTGTGGCCCCGCTGTTCTGCTTCTGGATGTTCCCCACGGGCTTTGAGGGGATAACTGGCAGCAGCTGTGCTCAGAGGGCACGTTCAGCCCGGCCTGTACATCCCTGCACTCATCTCAGCATCGTTCATGCTGCTTCTGGTCCCGTCCAGAGCTCGTGTCCCCAGGAGTTTGTCAGGGCAAAGACAACGGAGGGAGGCTGGCGGTGACGTGCTGCTTTCAGCCTCTCCCTGCGCTCACCGCTGCGCCGAGGACGGCCGGTGCCTCTGCCAGCTTTCCCTTCGTGTGTTCGGAATGTCTTTGTATCGAGAACCTCTTGGACAGCAGCATCTCTGCCCTTTGCGGTCCGTCCTCCCTCCTCGCTTCCACCTCGCCCTCCGGTTAGCGCAGGGGATCCTCTCCTCCCTCCTTCCTCGCGTTTTCCCTGACACGACTCCAGCAGCAAAGCTGCCTTAATGCTCGAGCACCCAGCGCCGCACGATTGGCTGTAACATCCTCCCCCGAAAGCTCCACCCCGCCGACGGTGCGTCTCGGATGCTCGCAAGTCTCTGGATTTCCTCCTGTTTTCTACCCGTAACACCGCCGAACACCATCATCCCCTCCGCAGCGCGCCGAGGGGACGCCCGCCCGATGACACGTTGGTGGCACACTTGGCGATCCTCCGCCCCCTCCTGCCGCGTCCTCCCCCCCCGGCTGCTTCCCCGTTTGAGGTTTTCCCCGCTGAGCCCGGCACGTCCTGCTTTATCAACGTAATGCGAAGCCTCGGGGAGGGGTCAGCGTTCTAACAGCCGTCCGCTTGGGTGCAGCTCTGTCCGGGCTCGCTGCTCTGCGCTGGAGACCTCTGGGGTGGGGAGGAAAGCAGGGGGGGGTCTTGCAAAAGTGGTGTGTGTGTGTGAAGATTATAGGATCACAGACCGGCTGGGTTGGAAGGGACCTTAATGCCCACCCAGTCCCAAGCCCTGTGCCGCGGGCTGGGTGCTCCTTCCAGCCCAGGACCCACCCATGGCCTCGGGCACCTCGGGGATGGGGCACCCCCAGCTCTGGGCAGCACGGCCTCAGCAGTGCTTGTGTGAAGCTCTTGAGGTGGCCTGAGGTTTTGGCAGCCGACTTGGTTAGCATGAGGATGAGCAGATCCTATCCTGAGGCGCTGCTTATTCCCTCCAGCCCTCTTCCAGACAGACATGGAGCATCTCGGGCATCGTGCTCACTCTGCCTGGTGCTGGAGCTGGGGATAAGCGGGGATGCCAGCATCCTTTAAGAGTCACCAATTCTCTGTTTTATGCCTTTTTTTCTTGCAGGCAGAGTGGCCCCTCGAGCCCCAGCAGGTCCCGGTTTGGTGACGAGCAGCTGTCATGATCTCTACAGCACCTCTTTATAGCGGGGTGCACAACTGGACCAGCACAGAGCGGATTCGCATGTGTGGCCTCAACGAGGAGAGGTGAGGTGCGTGGGAGGCTCGGTGGGCCCAGGAGGGGCAGGAAGCCATTGAGGGATGTAGATAGGCTGCAGGAATGGAAATGGTGCCGGCGTGGCTGATTTTACTGGGGAGTCAGGCTGGTGGATGAGGTCTGTTGCTCTCCAGAGTGCTCACCAACTCTGTGCACTTCCTTGGTGCCTCGTGCACACGGTGTTGGCGTCGTCACTTGTGCCGTTAAGTGCTAGGGGAGGAAAAGAGCTTGACCCACTGTGAGCCAAGCTGCTAAGAAGAGCTTTCAGTGACCCGGGAGGGTTAGTGCAGACCGAACGATTAGATGGGAGAGTTGTGACATGCCACCAACCAAATAGGAGATTAGGGAGGATTAGTGGCCGGGAGGCAGAATTGATCAAGGCCGGTTCCTGGCCTGTCCCATGGCTTGCCATCACCTTTATTTCCGACGCCTTGGGGTCTCGTTCTCAGAACCAACGGGTTGGCAGCTTCCTCGAGGCTATGCATGTTTGCTGGAGCCAGGCAGGTTTTGGGTGCTTGCGGCAGTGTGTGCCCTCCCCTGCTGCCGGAGCAGAGGCTTTTGGCAGCAAACCCTCCAGCGGGCGGTCAGGGCAGCGGGATAGGGAAGAGTTCAGGCTCTCTTGTGAGGCAGAAAAGCAGAACGAGATCATCTCCGTGCCTCAGCCCCGCTGTGCAGCTCTCAGATAAGAGCCGGCGGATGGTGTTGCCCTCTACCTTCCTCAACCACTCGGGGCTACCCCTGCTCGTAACGAACACCCGGCAGCCCGAAGCATCGCGGCAGGCAGCCCCGGCTGCGGCAGCGCTTTGTCCCAACCCTCGGCCTTGCGCCAGGCGGGCGGCGGGGAGGGCAGAATGACCGCGGTGCCGCTCGCCGAGCCGCCCCGTGTGCCGTAGCACCGCCGCCTCTCGAGCCAGCCCTAACCCGACCATCCGTCCCCGGGCACACGGCCCGGCCGGCCCGCGGGATGGAGGCCGCGCGGCAGCAGCACCTTCCGCGCTTCGGGCTGCGGGGCACCCAGCGCGGCCCGCGGGGAGGCTCGGGGACGCGGCCCGCCCCGCCGGCTCGAGGCCTGGGCCTGCGGAGCCCCGGGCCCGGGCCGGGCGGGGCGGCCGTCCGCTGCCCGGCTCCGCTCGCCGCCTGCCCTCGGGCGCCCCCTGCCGCCGCTCCGGCCGCCCGGCGGGGTGGAGCTCGGCCTCGGCGCTGCGCTGGGCCCGGCCCCGGCCTGGCTCGGCCCGCGGAGCTCGCAGCGCGGCCGTCCCTGTGGCGGGGCGGCCCTCGGCGCTGCTCAGCTGTCAGCTGCGGCGCGCTGCGGAAACGCGATCTCCCCCCTCCCCTTATTAATAACGGATCCTCCGGAGCCTTTGGCGGCCCGGCCGAGCGGGGAGGGCGAGGGGACAGAAATGCTCGGGCTGCGCGTGGGGAGGCCGGGCGGTTTCCCGAGGCTTTGGGATGGGGCACCCGCGAGGCCTTCAGCCCGGCCCCGGGTGTGAGGCGGCCCCGAGCCTCTCCCGGTGCCCGCACCGAGATGTGGGGCCCTTGGGGCTGGCAGCCATCGTGTGGTTGTTGTGGGAGCCTGTGGTGTGAGGAGGGCAAAAGCAGAAGCGGTGCTGGGGCTCTTGAGGTGCCTTCCAACCCCGGCAATTCTGTCATCAGCTCTTTGATCCCGACAGCAGCGCTTGTCTGTAACAGGGCTCGGTGGGAACAAGACTGGAAGTTGCTGTAAATACATAAATAGAGAGCATGTGAGCTCTGCCCGGTCCTCTGTCAGACTGTAAGGAAAGCTGTGTGCTCAGTGCGTCCCATTTCTGTGGATCCTTGTTCCGAGTTCAGACTCTGCACTCAGGAGGTGTCATGCAAAGGTTCACATATTCTGGCCAGCAGGATGCGTGGCTGTGCAGCTCACAGACACAGCTGCTGTGCTGGGACAGCAGGAACGTGGCTGGGAGGCAGAGGATCGGGACAGGATGTGTGTCCTCCGAGGAGGACGGGGCTGGAAGTGTGTGGTAGAACAGAAGGGGAGATGGAAGGGACAGGAGCAGGTGAATGGAGCCCTCTGGGAGGGAGAGGACAGTGATGGACAGCAGTGCTCCTGGTCTCCACAGTCCTGCAGCAGTCAGCACCCACTGCTTTTGTGGGAGGTGTAAGGTGTGGTGAGCTCACAGCTGTCTGGAACGTGCTTCTGCTTGTCAGCCATTCTGCTGTCCCATGTTGGGATGGGGAAGGTTAGGTTGCTGGGGGAGCATCCTGGGGTTTTGTAACACTATGTCTTATTCCCCCCCTTAGGAGAGCCCCACTTTCTGATGAGGAGTCTAAAACCAGCAGTTCCCAGCATTTGGGATCTCAAGAGTTTTGCGTCAGCAGCAGTCTTTCCAAGGTGAGCTCCGTTTGTGCCCATCTGGGTCCTCTGGGAAGGCTTTTATTTGATGAAACAGGTCAAGCAAGAGCAGCTGCCCTCATGGGTCCTGCAGACCTCCTCTCAAGAGGGCTGCACCAACGTGCACAAGGGGCAAACAACTCTCCAGGTTGGAAGGAGCATCTGCCTGCGTGTCCTCTGCCTCCTCGAGGCAGGGCTGCAGGTCCTGGCTGCTTGGCTAGGAGCTGCTTCCACAACTTCTCAGGTTTGTTTTCTCCCTTCTTGTTGCAGGTGGAGCTCACAGCAGTCAGCAGTGGTGGCAGCGGTGCCCAGGATGCAAGTGGCAAAGTGGAGGAAAAGATTGGACCCAAACTGGAAGAGCAGCCACCTGATCCTAACCCAAACCCAGAGTGTGTGGGAAAGGCTGTGAAAGATGATGTCCAGGGCCCTCTGGCAAGCCAGCGGGATGGCAGAGGGCAGGAACCTGCAGTCCCCCAAGCTGCTGAGCAGGAGAGCAGCAGCGCTGATGTTGCCAGGATGCCAGCAGATCCTCCCAGAGACAAGCTGGCTGATGTTCCTTCCACCTGCTCTGCAGCTCCAGAGAATGAGCCTGCTGGGAAGGAGAAAACCACCCCAAACACTGGAGCACAAGGGCCAGCAGCGCTGGCAGAAGGGACGTTATCCGTGGTCACCTCCAGCTGCAGCACCTCCACCCCTGCCACTTTTACTTTGAGTCGTGTGTGCTTTCCCACATCTCAGGCCCCTGCTCTACACAAAGTGCCCCTGTCCTTTCAGACTGGGACGGTCCTGAGTCCGAGCCAGTCTCTAGTGTACATCCCACCGCCCAGCTGCGGGCAGCCACTCACCGTGGCCACGCTTCCAAGCACTCTGGGGGTCTCCTCCACACTCACCCTTCCTGTCCTGCCTTCCTACCTACCCGAGCGTTGCGTGCCAGGCATTATTGCTTCCCCAGAGCTGCGTTCCTACCCCTACACCTTCTCTGTCACCAGACCTTTGGCTTCAGATGCCAAAGTGGTGTCGGTGGAGGTGAACCAGCTTAGCTGCTCTTCGCCTTCAGGTGGAAGCAGTGCCCAGGCCGTTGCCGATGGCACTCCCTCGTCCACAGCTGGCCCTGCCCTCTCGTCCAGCCAGCCTCAGCCAGCTACACCGTGTGGAAGCGCTGCTCCCTCTTCTGGCACTGGCACACAAACCAGAGCACCGGCAGCTCCCGAGCCGCACGCACCAGGGGCAGCGACTTCACTTTCACCTCTGAAGTCCCCTCCGCAGCTGGAGCGTGAGATGGTCTCCTCTCCGGAGTGCAGCGAGATGCCTCTCGATCTCTCCTCCAAGTCCAATCGCCAGAAGCTGCCTCCACCCAGCCAACGCAAAACCCCTCCGATGCCCATCCTCACTCCTGTGCACACCAGCGGCAAAGCACTTCTCACCACGGTCCTGTCCAAGTCCCAACGCGCGGCCCAGAGCGCGGGCAGCAGCGTCACCTCGTGTCTCAGCACCACTGCGCCCTTCGTCATCTTCCCCGAGTTCCTGCGGAACAGAGAGCAGGGCTCCTGGGTGAAGAACACCACTCTCATCAGCACCATTCCGGGCACCTACGTCGGCGTTGCCAACCCTGTGCCTGCCTCGCTGCTGCTCAGCAAGGACCCCTGTGTGACCTTCAGCAGGGACCCTCACCACCTTCCCAAGCAGGAGCCGATTTCCATCATCGATCAGGGGGAGCCCCGCAGCGCTGGGGCTCCCTGCGGGAAGAAGGCCAACCAGGTGGGCACGGAGAGACAGCAGGATCCTGCCAAAAGACTGCTTCATGGCAAAGTTGCTCCGGGAGCTCCTTTGTGTCAGTCCAAGGACATCTCCACCTGGAATCCTGTCCAGGGGAGCGTGTACCCGCGATGCCCTGTGAATGGCAAACCTTCCAATCCTCAGCTTTTGCCTCTCGGATGGTCTCCTTATCATCAGACCCCTCTGCTTTCGATCGGCATCTCCACCACGGGGCAGCTGCCCCCAAACCCCAACAGCTCCTGCAAGCCTGTTGGCACAGGCGAGCTCCCCACATTCCTGAGCGTGCAGCCCACAGATCCCAGTGCGGTGGCCCAGGGCCTGCCCGAGGGGCTGCCCAGGCTCCCACCTGCGGAGTGTGAAGCTGCATCCAAGAGCAACAAGGGCTGCCGGCCCCTGCCCAAACCCAGTGAGGAGCAGAACAGTGCCATCCCCTTGAATGCAGGTCCGTCTCCTCAAACCAGCACTTTGGATGCGAAAGGAGGAAAGGGGAAGTTGGACAACCCTCCGAAGAGTCAAGAGCGTGGAGAATCGGAGGCTGACACCAGTAAGGAGGGCATGGTACAGACTGAGGCTCCCCAGGGGAGCTGCAGCCTGAAGCAGTCAGATGCAAAGCCTAAAAACCAAGTGTTAGCTGCATACATGTCACACGACGTGCCCGTGGTTGGGCAGCAGGCTCTGCGGGTGGTTCCAGAGGTGCCCACGGCACCCGTAGAAGATCAGCACAAGGAGCCTGGCTGTGAAGGCTCCCAGCAGCCTCCAGCTGCAGAGCCCCTCCAGTGCACACATCAGGTGGATCTATGCAGGGTGAAGAAGGAGCGCGTGGAAAGTGACGTGTCATTGCCTTCTGTGACTTGCTTGCGGGCTGGAGCTGCTCCCCAGGCGTTGGCAGAGGCCAAGCTCACAGCAGCAGGCCAGGTCAAGCAAGAGAGTAGCACACGCTGCAAGTCCAAGCGGCAACACGACGGCGATGCCAGGCAGGTGCAAAAGAGACTGAAGTGCAAAGCGCAGGACGGCAAGGAGCCCCCGAGCAAATCGGGGAGCCAGAGTGTGCATGGCCGGAAGGTGGGTGAGGTTGGCTGTAGCAGGGACTGTGGGGTCATGGTTGTGAGGCTGGGGGTGAGGTGGGAGCTTTGTTGGGCTAGGACAGTGCATGGGGCTTTCTACTTGTGCTCTTTGGCATTGCCTTGCAGTGGATTAATGTCTGAAACATCTGGATTTGTAGGTAACAGAGCAAAACAGATCCGGGGTGTCAAAAATACTGGAGGGCACCAGCATTATGAGTGGGGGGTGGTCTTTTGTCCCTTCTCTTTTGTTCGTCCAGCATCATTAGTCAGAAACTCAAGCTTCAGTCTGTGTCCTCCATTCACAGTGGCGAAAACACCACGAGAATCTGCACGAGCTCAGCAAGAGAGAGGGCCGAAGTGGCCTGGGATCAGTGAATGATCACAACAGCCTCAGGGTAAAGCGTAAGCGCAGGAGGCCAACGAAGACAGAGTTTCCTTCTCCCGAGCACCGTGGGGACAGCCACGAGGAAGGTACTGCTGTCAAAGGCAGTGTGTTCCCATAGGTTCTGGCTGTGGCAGTTTGGGTCGTGCTAATGCTGTGGGGCTGAGCTGTTGTCCTGAAGCTGGTGGCTTCCCACTGCAAACTGGGATCCTAACAGAGCTCAGATGGGTTGGTGCACTGCCCTTCCCAGGCCATGTGTGAGGAGAGATCCATGACATGCTTTCTTAAGGGCTGGTTTTCCCCACAGGTTACCTTGAGAAGAAGCCCAAGAACAACTTCCGGGACTTCATCCCAGTGGTGCTGAGCAGTCGGACGCGCAGCCAGTCGGGTGAGTTGGTGCCAAGCACTGGGATGGTCCTGCCAGGAGAACTGCATGGACTGTGAGCCTTTCCCTCTTTGTGTGGCTCTGTGCTCGTCTTCTGTCGTGCCCGGCAGGGTTTTTCTTGTAGATGGCCTTGCCTTTTTTTGACACTTGTTTTCACTTTTGTGCAGGGAGCGTTGCTGGCTCTTCGGCTACTGTGATGGGAGAGTGTGATGTGACCGGGCAGGATATCTTACCTTTGCTGGAGGACGATGAGGAAGAAGAGGAGGAGGAAGAGGAGGAAGAGATATCCTTGAAACGTCGCAAGCTGCGGAAATCCCACCAGGCATCACGTTATCACAGCCACAGGGCCAGGGACAGGTCTGTGTCTGAGAGGAGCAGCTGTCACGCCAGGAGGAGCCGGGAGCTGCCCTGGAGAGTGGAGGCACCCAGGCAGCTGTGGGAGCCCAACGAGGAAGAGGAGGATGACAGCCACATCAAAAGAAAGAAAAGGAGACGACAGAAAAGCCGGAGATACCAGACTGGGGAATATCTGACCGAAAGGGAGGAAGAACGGGTGGGCTTCCCTCACAGGAGGCGGAAATCCAAAGCAGGTATGACAGGTATGGGCTGGGAAGGGATTTCTGCTATCAGGCCAGAGCTCAATGCTTTCAGTTTTATTCCCACTAAAGGATGATGGGGTTTTTGTCACTACAGTAGGGATGGTGATCTTGATGTCTGCAGTCTGGGCTGCTCCATAGATCAGCCAGGCCTTCTGCAATTCATTTATGGGCCTCGTGGCCATGAGTTTGACTCAATCCTTTCTGGTCCCGCTGATGGCATCTGCCTCCACCACCTCTGGGTGGCAGCAAAGCCCTGAAGTTCCCCCCCTTGCTGTGCAAAGCACTTCTTTCTGTGTGTTTTTTAACTGCTGTCTTTGTCATTTCATCCAGTGCCCTGCTCGGCAGGATGGGGTGAACAAGGTTCCTCCATTCAGCTGCTGCATCCTTTTGTGATGTTATCTTTTTTGCGAGCTTCAGTCACGTCCTTTCAGCCATCTCCTCACCAGCCTGTAGTGCCCTTGCTACGGGGTGTTACTATTTCAGTGAAGCAGAGTATGTGTCCTTCTGTGGTGTGTTGGGTTCTGCAGCTCTGTGTAATGAAAGGAAGAAAAGCTTGGATTTCCCCCGGGGCGTCCTGGTGCTTCCCACCTGCCTGCACGTCAAACTGAAACTTTAAAGTGCTACTTAAGCTAAGAGGAAGACATGAGAGAGTGAGGTGGGGTCTGCTTCTGTAGGCAGCAGAGCAGTGACCATCCATGGGTGTCTGGATGTCCTGTCTGTCCAGAGGGTATCCCACACGAGTCCTGCTTGGCCCTGGAGATAGGAAGGGATGCACTGTGTGGCAGCACACACTTACCGGGCCACTGGGAAGCAAGTTGTGTTCCTTGACTGTTAGAGCTAATGAGAAACCCCAGTGAGTCATGTGGAAATCCCAGAGCTTGGTAAGCTCGGTCTTCTCCAACCATGCTGTTGTATTTCATGTGCCCACACTGAGTCCATCTGTGATGAAGAAGAAAATCTGCATATTCGTTGCTTGTGACTCTCTGCCGTGGGGTCTGGGTGTGAGGCCATCAGAGAGCTGAGCTTTGCTTTGACTGGTGCCGAAGGCCTCCTACCTACAGCATTTCCTCATTCCCATTTCTCCTGTAGATTTTAGGTACCGAAAGCAGAAGGAGTCAGCGCAGGGTAAAGGCACGGAGCTCAGGCTGAGGAGCAGGCTTTCCCCATCCCCCCGGAAATCTCAAGGACGCCCAGACTTTCGGAACGGCTTCTTCTTGGAGCACTCGGACAGCTCACCTGTCCAGGAGGAGCTGGAGAAACCATCAGGAAAACGCAAATGTAAAACCAAACACCTGGCAGGGATCTGTGATGAGGGGAAGGTATGGCTTGGATCGACGAGGGGAACACGGGTGGGGAGAAATGACAGTGACTCCCATCGTGTCAGTGAGCCAGGTCAAGGTGTGCCAAGGTCGTATTGCTTTTTGTTTCCAGGTGAAAGGATGCTGGAGCCAGCCCAAAACACCGTCTCCGAAGAAGCCCCAGGACTCGTGGCCTCCTTGTAAATCCCATCGTGTCAGCCCAGGGAGCTCCCCTGAGTTGCCTACAGCCCAGCACATTCCTCCTGAGGCACGACGGCTCATAGTGAACAAGAATGCAGGGGAGACCCTCTTGCAGCGAGCAGCTCGCCTGGGCTACAAGGTGAGCCTCGGTGCTGCTGCCCGCCTTGTGTGCTGTGCTGCCTTGCTTTGGTCTGTGTGTGACCCAGCCTGCAATGCTCTTGTTTCTGTAGGACGTGGTGCTCTACTGCCTGCAGAAAAAGAGCAGTGATGTGAACCATCGTGATAATGCTGGCTACACAGCTCTGCACGAGGCCTGCGCGCGAGGCTGGATCGACATCCTGCACATCCTGCTGGAGCACGGCGCCAACGTGAACTGCAGCGCGCAGGATGGCACGAGGCAAGGAACACAGGGCAGTGAGCAGGGCTTGTGTAGTGGGAGTGCTAAGTCAGGGCCTGAAGCAGTGATGGAGCACCTGGTGGGAAGGCAGGGCCAACCCAGGGGAGCTCAGGTGCATGCAGTGTATCTGAGGAACGGAAGGGATGGAGCCAGAATCCACCCCTTCCCAGCCTTTGTTTAAGGGTTGGCAGTGGAGGTGAGGGCATCTCTTGCTGGAGATCCCTGCCTACCTGAGCCCTTCCAAAGGCAAGCTGCTCTTTTCCTTTATTTCTGAATCTTTGGCTGGTGCATTTGGGCTTGTTCTCATTTTCTCTAGCCAAAGACTTTGCCACCCTGCTGTTACCATCCCGTTATAGCATTACACTGTGTTTTTGAGGAAGAGCTGGTGGTCATCACTAGATTTGTCTCACCCCAAAACAGATTCTTTGCTATGCCCTCTCTTCCAGTCTCTTCCTGCTAACACTCCTATCCTTACAGGCCTGTCCATGATGCGGTAGCCAATGACAACTTGGAAACCATGTGGCTTCTACTCTCCTATGGTGCTGATCCCACTCTGGCCACTTACTCTGGGCAGACAGCTGTGAAGCTTGCCACCAGCGACGTGATGAAGCGCTTCCTCTGTGGTGGGTGCTGGGGGGAGGCTGCATTTCCATCCTTCCTGTTTGGCAGCACACAGGACCACAGATCTGGGTGTCAGAGGGTTTTTCATGACTGGCTGAGAGCGAAGCAATGCCCACTTTCTGTACTGTTGAAGTAGAAGTGAGACGAGTGCCCTGGCTTCTACATAACAGTGAGGCAAAGACAATTAGAGGAGATGGTGGTTCCTGGGTAGATACAAGACAGAAAATCTCCCGTTTCTGAAGTCTTGTTTCCCAGTTGTTTATCTGCTCCTCCAGGCTTACCTGTACATTCACCTGTTGTAGATGCAATTTTGAGCATAAGAAGACCCTAGGAACCTTGCTTTCCAACCCACATAGTCATATCAGTTGGTTTTCCCCCATTAGCTTCTCTTTTGTGTTCTCAGACCAGGGCAACGTTGCCTTTGTGAGGGTACTCTTCTTGCAAGCAGGTTGTGGTTCAGATTCTGCCATAATGCCTATCAGTACAGCAGAGGAAGAGCAGCAGAGATGGCATGGCTTACTCAGGATCAATGGATATGTATGCCGGGACTGTGGTGTGGCCAGTAGATAAGCAGTTCACCCTCTCAATTGTTCCTCTTTAGATTACCTGTCCGATCTCCAGGGGCGTACTGATGGAGATCCTCGAACAGCGTGGGACTTCTACAGCAGCTCTGTACTTGGTGAGTCCAGCCAACCTGATTTCATGTGCGGCAGCAGAGCAGGGAGAGGTGTGTCTGTGAGGTGTAACCATCATTCTCTCAGTTCTGTCAGCTTCCCTCTGAAGCCGCTTCTTAGATATTTCATCACAGTGCTACGTGCTGAGAGTTCCCTCTTGTTCTAGAACCTGGGAAAAGGGGGGGTTTACACACGGCAACACCCTCTGCTCCTGAAAGGGACTTCTTCTTTGGGATGATGCATTTGAGGATCCTTCTGGCCTGTTGTCCCGTGTGCTTTGGTGGACACTGCTTCAGGACTGTGTGATCAGAGGGCTGGGGCAGCTATCCTATGAGGGTGGGCTGTTAAAATAGTTGAGTTGTTCAGCTTGGAGAAGAGAAGGCTCTGGGGAGCTCTTATTGCAGCCTTCCAGCTACTAAAGGGACCTTCAGAGGTTCAGTTCTTCCAAGTATCCCTTGCCATCAGTGCTGAAGCACAAAACATTACATGTCACTGAGGGTGGAAGAGAAACCCCAGGCCACTGCTCCATCTATTTCTATTCTTCAAGGCAGGAAAGCTGTCCACAGTTTCCCTTAGGTCTGCACATCTCTTGGGGCCAAAAGGTAACAAGAGAAATGAGGGTGTGGGATCTCTAAGGTCTGGGTATAGTAAGCTCATCAGCTCGATGCTCTTTATGCTCATGTAGCTCCACATACATGGTTAATGTGCTTCTCAGCACATTTGATCTGCTTTTCTCTATGGGATCTTAATTTTATTATATTCTGGAAGCTTTTGGAGACGTATTAACTCAGCAGGACAAAAACACTCCACAAGCCCAAGGTTTCTGCAAGCCTGAAATCTATGGGGTGATCCTCTGCAGTCACACTGCTTGTTCTGTTGTGTTTGTCCTCAGATCTGCTGTACAGTTGGGTTGCACAGCTTGGCAGCCCATATTTAGACACAGTTCCTGGCATTCACCTCTCAATAACCTGCTGGCAGTTGTTGAGAGTGGGGTCTGGGTGGCCAAGCGCTCAGCAAGGAGAGAGCAGTGCCTTCCTTTATGGGATCTGTGCAGACAAAGCATCTCCTCCATTCACCCCCTTCCCGAGTGGTGCAGGTTCTCCCAGGCTGCACAGGAATGAGGGCTGAGGGTGTTTTGGTGAGCGCGGTCTTGGGGGTTGGCCTGAGTTTGATTCCTGAAAGGACGGCCAAGTGGAAGAGTCTCATTTTGCAGGCAGGCAGTGCTTTGTCTCACATGTGGGCTCATCCTTCTCTCAGTGTAAGATGTTTTTCCTGCCCTGCCTGCTCACCAAGGGCAGTTTTCTCTGTGCAGTGCAGCTCTGCGCTTGCTCAGAGTTTCTGGGAGCTGAGGGGCTGGAAGGAGAGCAGGAGGATGCCAGGACTCAGCAATTGAATTCATTGTGATGTGGCGGGAATGTGCACGTGGGATTGTAGTGGCCACCAGTCTGGATGGGCAGAGCTGTTCCCCCGTGGGATGATGGAGTGAAAGTGTGACCAACACCAACGTCTGTTTTCCTTCTTGCAGAGGGAAAAGACTGCATTGGGTGCGATCTTCTGCTCAACCCTCCAGGGAGTTCAGACCAGGAGGAAGAGGAACAGGAACCCGACAACTTCATGTTTGAGTTCTCAGACAAGCCGCTGCTGCCCAGCTACAACCTCCAAGTGTCCGTCTCTCGGGGGTGGGTATCTTGTGGAATGAAGAGCCTTTGAGTGACATTAATGCTATATTGGAAGGGTGGGGGGTGCTCATGAGCCTGGAGATTGGCCTCTGGCTTGGAGTTAATGTGCAGTGTTCTTGTATTGAAAAAGCGTGCGTGCTTGAGGAACTCTTGAGAATCCAAAGTGACTGCATGCCAAGGAGACAGGCAGGACAGCGTTTCATTTCAGATTCCAAACCACTTCCCCAGGGGAGAAAAACATCTTTATTCTGCAGGTCGAAGCACAGGGTTGTGGCAGTAGGGCAGCTTTCCTCATAGCAGGAAATAGCTGCTGCTGGGGCGCTTCTTGTGGCTCTCCCTGCCTTATGCCACCTCATAACGAAGCACAGCACACTTATTTTTAGCAAGAGTGGTTTCTATCCTCAGCGTTGTTCTAAGCCCCACGTCAGTGAAGCGAGTGGAAGACAGGCAGGGTGTGATTTGACTCTCAGAAGTCCAGCCCTGAGGTGGCCACCTTGGGGAAAGAATTGACAGTGGGATTTGTTCGGCCAAGGGCAGGAAGGGAGCGCTGGGCTGAGATGGAATACTGTGTGCAGCCCTGCAGTGACTGCATTGCTGGGGGACTGGCTTAGGTTGGCTCTCATGTGGTGTAGATGTGCTTTGAGAAGCCCCAGCTTGGGATTCATTGGCAGCTAAAAGCCCCGCCGTGGTTCCTGCTGGCTGGGAATGCTGCTGGTGCGTTCCCTGACGGTGTGACCTTCTTGCCGTCCCCGCAGGCCCTGCAACTGGTTCCTCTTCTCCGACGTGCTGAAGCGGCTGAAGCTGTCCTCCCGCATCTTCCAGGCCCGCTTCCCACACTTTGAGATCGCCACGCTGCCCAGGGCTGAGTTCCAACGCCAGGTGGCCCTCAGCCAGGTGCTGGCCCAGGACGAGGTGCAGGAGAGCCCCGAGCCGGCACAGGGTGCAGCAGAGACAGTGGAGCTGGTGCACTACGAGCCCGAGCTGCTGCAGCTGCTGGGCTCTGCGGTGGAATACGAGGCGTGGAGCAGCTGACGGGGGGGGGGCAGATCGCTCCCTGCATCGTGAGGCAATAATAAGGACCAACGGGAAGCAGCCCTCTTCGAGCCAGCAGCAAGGACGTGAGGCTTTGGCCAGCCGATCTCCTCCCGGCAGCGCCTCGGTACTGGCCGGGGGGGGAGGACGCTGCCTCCAAGGACTTCCTGGGGTATCTTAGTGAGCGAGCGGCGGCGGTCGCGGCTCTCGGCGGCCCCATCCAGCAGCAGCAGAGGGAGGTGGACCCTCACTGCGGGGCGCTGCGGGGCAGCGATCGGCTCGAGCTCCGCTGCAGCGCGGGGCAATGGGCGCCACCGCCCGTCCCCGCCTGACCCCGTGGAACCGCACCTCTCTGTCTGCCCTCCACCCCGCCCCCGATGTCTTCCATAGTATTTATTTAATTAGTATTTAATTTGTTACGTTTCCTTTTTTTTTTTTTTTTGTTTTTTTGTTTTTTGTTTTGTTTTTGCAGTCTGTATCACTGTGATTATGTGAGCACCGGGCTATGGGACGAGGGCTTCCTCCTGCCCCTCTCCAGCACTCCCCAGGGCCTGCGCTCCCCATGGAGCACCACCCCGAGCTGCAGAACTGGGGTCTGTGGCTCCGGCACCTCGGCTGAGAGCCTGGGACGGTCCCATCTCTTAGCATTGGAGCCGGCTTCTGCTGAAGGCACTCTCACCCGCTCTGCTCCACCCTCACCAGGCTCCTCCCTGCGTTTCGGTCACTGCTGCTCTCTGACCCCGGCAGCTGTCACAGAGGCAGCCCACACTTCCAGCAGCTCAGTCCCGCTGGGGTCTCTCCCCTCCCGCCCCGCACGGTGTCTGCTCAGCCTTTTTCCCCCTCCCGTGTCGTTTGGAGCAGTTCTACCGGAGAGAGAGCAGGCGCAGGGCAGGGCTGCTGTGCTCCTGGTAGATGGTACAGTTTTATTGTACAGGTGCTAACAGGGCTCTGAGGATGGGACAATCTGTTTTTTGTTTGGGTTTTTTTTCCTGTCTCTCCTCTGCTCGGCAGTGGGAACGCAGGCTGTTAAGGGGGGGGGGTTGGTTTTGGTTCCTTTTTCCTTTGTGTTGTGTTTCTTCCCAGCCAGGGCAGGTGTATCTTTCCCCTTGGACTCGCAGCTGCTGGCCTCCCTTCTCTGGGGTCAGGCCACTCCTTTTTTAAGCCGAGGATTTTTGCCTTTGGGTGTGTATTCTGGCTGCTCTTTCTGATTTCTGTTTTATTATAAGCAACAGGCTGTGGTGTCAAAAACACTTATGTACAGAAAAAAACCTGCATCAGGCCCCCTGTCTCTCGCCTCTTCTTCTTTGTCCGGTGTCTGCTGTGCCTACAGAGCTGTGGGGCTGTTGTAGAGGGAGGGACTCCAGCTGCCTCCCATCAGCCAGGGGCCAGAGCCCGGGGAGGGGACACGCTGTTGCTAGCTTGAAGGCTGGAGGAGCTCTCCATGCCTGCTGCTCTCCAGCCCTGGCTCGGCTCAGTGGGGAGCTGCAGCACTGCAGGAGGCGTGCTGGTGTTGACGTGCTGCTGTTGGCATGCTGCTGCCGGCAGGATGAGCCCCGAGATTGCAGCAGCCTCTCATTGAGTGGTGCAGGACTGCAACTCGTGCTGTAGCCCCTAACCTCGGTGAGAGTGGCTGCTTTCGCTTCCCTGGGGTTTGCTAGGGGCAGGAGGAAGATGCAGCAATTCCACTGCCAGCCAGGCTGCCCTCCTCCTGTGCCCACGTCTGGACAGTGTGCTTTGCCAGCTCCTCCTTCTCATCACTCTGTGCCAAAGCAGAGAACTCTGACAGGGAAGCAGGGTATCTCATGTGAACAAGCCCAGCCTGAAATAACAACATTTCTTGCTTCTCACTTTGGTTTTCTCAAGCTCTCCATGGGTGCAGACACTGGACACGTGCTGTCCTTCATACTTGGTTGAGCCCAGGCTGAAGCTCTGGTGAGAGCAGTGGTTCCCTGAAAATACTGTAGGAGCTTCCTGCAAGACACTGTCAGGCTGGCACATAAACGCACTGCAGGCCTATGGGAAAGTGGTGCCCATTCCAATCCCTGTAATGAAAGCATTGCCTGGGTTTGCCTTCAGCATTAGAACCAGTGAGGCTCTCCATCGCTTCTGTCCAGTTGCTGATAAGACTGTAAAACAGGAGAGCAAGGGGGGCAGGAATGCCCTAATAGTGCAGGACTGGAAGGAAAGCCTGGGCTGAGCCCCACCACGCTGAGGAGTAAAGCACTGCATATGGTATCGCTCATAGGGGAACAACAGAGCAGAAGAGGACAGCCTCAAAAATGGAGAGGGTAGATGGGTCATTTCAGTGCTCCCATCCCAACACCACCATGAGGTTCCACACTTGCCTAACATGATGCCCTGAATATGAGTAAAAACAGGACCTGACTCAAACCACAGACAGAAGGATGAGAAGGGAGCCAGAGGGTCTCCAGCCAGCCTGCTGGTAGCAGGTTATACCTGTTAGCTGCTGTGACAAAACAAACACCTCTGCAGGCTCCTCCACTGTTGATAAGAGAGAAAAACTAACAGCAGCAGCAGCAGACTGCATCCTGCCCTTCCACAGTGCAGCGCAGGAAGGAGGCACTTAACTTAGAAGAATCTGATTTTATTGGTGAAATGTTAGAATTCGAGGTGATGGGAAATATTCACAAGTGCTCAGAGCAAATTCTCCCACGTGAAGGGACGAATGCAGCCCTACTCACTCCTATGGCGGTGATTTCGGAGTCTTAGTCTTCATGGATGTTGAAAAGCTTTGCTACTTCATTGAGATCAGCGTGCGCCTCCCCGTCTTTGATGATCTGAAAGAAGGAAGCGTGCATTAAAACCCATCTATCTAAAACCTATACTAAAACCTGGCTATCCTATGAATGATACGGTGAGGTGCGCTGAGCTCTGGGTACCCTGCCTGTCACTGCCCCCAAGCACTTTGCACCACTGATCCCCACCCTCTGGCTTGGGCCCTTCAGCCACTTTGCAGCACACCTCACTGCTCATCCAGCCGGGGCTGCATCAGCTTGTTTGTGAGGAGAGGTCCAGTGCCATAACCCTTAATTAGTCCAGAAAGACGATATCCACTGCTCTCCTCTCATTTATCATGCTAGAATAATATCTGCCTCTATTTATCCTCATTATCTATTGGTAGATTGATTTTTCCACAAGAAAGTCCTGGATCTAAACAAGCTGAATGCCACAGCCCCACTGGTTCAGCGTACTCGTCCTCTACTGACCTTTCGAGCAATGGGCATCCTGTTGAAGACGTTCCATAATACAATTCCTACCACCACTTTATCCCTGAGGTAGAAAATGACACCTTTGCCATAATCTTCTCCTTCCTTTGGAACTTGAGGCGTTGGTGAAGAGCTTGGAGAAACGGGAACTTCTGAAGCTTCTGCTTCTGTTTCACTTTCTGATCGAATACCTGTCCCTAAGGCAAAGATGGGAGACATCGAACAGCCAGTGCAGAAACAAGGAGGAGCTCCCAGTCTGTGCTGGGGGAAGCAGGACAGATGGCTTCTGTAAAAGGCTGAGGTGTGCTTTCTTTTGAGCTCTGTCCAGCAAAAGCTGCCCAGGGCCTCATCCAAGACAGCCCTGAGCATGTCCAGGGATGGGGCACACATAACTTCTCTGGACAACCTGTGCCAGTACATCATCACCCCCCAAGGAAAGAGTTTCTTCCTTGTACCTCATCTAAACCTCCCCTCTTAATGTCTAATTTTGCCTCAGTGGAACATTATGTTTTTATCACATTTTAACATCAAAACCAGCACTTAAAGCTTGGTCTAGAATAAAGCACACAGGTGGAACTCCCACAGAGCTTTACAGTGAGACCAGATCCTCTCTGTGGCCACACAGATTCAGCCACAAAAGCCTGCATGCAGGCAGGCAGCGCCCAAGAAAGGCCACGAACCTACCTGACTGCTCTGTCGCAGATTTTGGGGTGTCTTTTGCTGTTGCTTTAGCAAAGACCCCTACTGTTGGCAAGGTACTATCAACGAGGCCGATTGCTTCATAGCCCACATCAGGACCCAGATCGCTCCTAGGGATTAACAACAACAAAGCTCATTCATAGGAACAGCATGACAAACTCACAGCAATTCCAAACCCTAATGGCAGCGCCGTGTAGGGAACAATCAAGACAGAGCAGAAACCAGCTTAACAAACAAACTCTGCTTCTGATCCAGGTACTTGCTGCAGACTCATTACTTTGCAAGGTGTGTCTTGTCACAGCTCCCACCAATACGGTCCAATAAGAAATGTTACTCAGCATTACCAGAACATAGACTGGTGCCAGTAAGGCTTCGCAGCTCCCGTCATGTTCTCTCCAGCTAGTCTTCCACTCACAACAGCGTGATCGTGGTGCTCTACACGTCTCCTACCCAGTTTGATATCATAGAAGCAGGCAGCATCCCCAGCCTTAAAGAAGAAACTCATTCAGTGATGGCTGAACACGAACATCAAAAGCCCAAATTAATGCACAAAAGACAACAGGCACTGGCACATAGATGACTGAAATAAGGTTGTTCTGACAGCCCCCACTCATTCATACCTTCTTCTATTTCCCAGCTCTATGTATGTGTTTCTTCAGAGGAATCAGCCTCAGCTCCCCACCAAACGGGCTCTCACACAACAGAATAACCCACTTTGCCTTTAAGTTACCCCAAGCTCTCTTAAGGAGCACAAACATTCATCACCACCGTACCAAAACACGTTGTAGTGCACAAACAGCCTCCAAGGGTCTCATTACTTGCCACTTTTTACACTGTTCACCTAAGTTAGGTATGCCAGCCCCCAGAATTCAAGGCATTTTGCATTGGTCTCAGCAGCTGGAAGAAAGCTGTGTGTACTCACCACCCAGATATTGGAGCGTGCCTGCAGCTCTGCATTCACCCTGAACCCTCCGAAGTCAGAATCCACCTCCAGTCCGGCAGACTTTGCTAATTCCACATTAGGCTCCAGCCCTACTGCAGCCACAATGTGATCGGTCTCCACCTGGGGGAGAATTTCTAACAATTCTTGTGTTTCTCTCAGCAGCCCTGCAAACATCCCGACCCCCAGCATTCAGATTCACCTTTCGGCCATCTTTCAGTTTAATCAGCAGCCGATTTCCAGAGACAGAGACGGACTTGACCACAGCATTAGGCATAACATTAACGCCCTCTGGAAACAAAAAGGAAACGTAACTGCTTGCACAGAGATGGGTAGACTTCAGGTGAAGCAGGAGGAGGAGCACTGGAGCACAGCTTCACCTCTTCTGACTTTCTCTGTGGTCCAGTTGCTCAGATATTCAGGCAAGACTTTGCCCATATTGCCATTCTCTGGAAACAGCTGAATTACCTCCAGGTTTCTGGTTTGGGCTGAAAGGGAAGCAAAGAGCAAATCTGGGCAGAAATTCAGCAGATGTGGAATTAAAAGGCGGTTTGTAACGTCAGGCTGATTGCATTCAGTGCCCGTCACTTCTCTAAAGGTGCCAGCTGAAGCAAGCTGCCTGCTGGAGCACACCTACCTCTTCTTCCCAGGGCACAGGCCAGCTCACTGCCGAGAAAACCACCACCAATAATTGTGATGGACTTGACTTGTCTTGAGATCTTCTCCAGACTTTTGAAGTCCTCAATCTGAAAGATTTATTCCCATTTCAAACCAGGAATGGCAGTGGGAAAATTCTACAATTTCCCCCTTTGAAATAAGAGTAACTCTTTTCCTTGACTTAGAATGGGAGACGTGTTTCTCCTTCCTCTATTGCACAGAAAGAAAAAGAGAAACAGGAAAGAAAAAGGAAAAAACAAACAGTCTGGCTTCCTAGTGTTTGGTGATGGGGAAAAACCTGCACAATCTCAGCATTTTCTCCCACATGTCAAGAGGAAATTGCAATGAAATCTCCAGATTACAGCACACACAGTACTGTAAGAACACCACATCCCCCATTACATCTCTTTTACACATCCCTTACACAGCTGAGCAGATCACAGCAGACCTGACAGTGACCAGACCAGGGCAAGTCCAGTGCAGGGCATGACATTCCCACAGGGCTCCTTGTTCTCAACTCATTCCCTGAACCAGACTAAGGAAGAAACTCCCTGTCTGTTGTAAATCGTACAAGAAATGTGGAGCTTGTCAACAAAAAGCATCTCTCTAATGAAAACTAGGAGTCTGCCAACTGACTTTAATTCTTTCACCCACTTCTCCCTAAGGCACAGGATGAAGGTGAAGAAATGCCATGAAGAAGATATTTAGAGTATCTAAACTACCTAAACTAATCCAAGAGCTAACACACTCAGCTAAAACTTCAGTGTATCATAGGAATGTTTCAGGCAAGGGGGAGGGTGAGGTCAGGCTTTATCCCATTCACCTGCTCAGGGAAAAGAACAAACTGCAAATGGATCCCCGGTTACCAGCCAAGGGGAGCTGGTAGTCAAGGCAAGGCTGTCCTGGACCCGACGCAGAAGAGTTAACAAGCTGAAAATGCTGGCAGTTTTTCTGATGAGTTCAGCCTCACCCCAGGACTAGCAGTGCCTGTAGATTACCTTTCGGAACAGCGTCAGCCGTTGTTGTACATCTTTTCCTGCCCTTTCGATGGCGGGCAGGTTCCTTGGGGAACCACCTGAGGACAGGGTGGAAAGGAGGCGGGGGAAGACAGGGAGAGAGAAATGCTAGTGACTGCTGGCCATGTCAGCAATGCAGAGCTACCACCCATCTGAGACTGCACTTTTCAAGCTGCTACAATATGCTCTATTCTCTGTTGCCCTCTGGTTTCCACAATGGAAGACCTTCTGTGCAAGCTGTGGACGACTCTGCAGTCTGAATTAAAACAAGCAAACAGAAACATCCCCCACAACCAACCTAATGCCATGCACTTTGCTCCACTGACTGCAGAAAGTCAGTTCCACATTAACTACACAAGGATGTAATTGCTAGTGCTGGATGCTGCAGTAGTGCCCTGCCAAGCTAAGAGCTGGGTGTTCTCCTTGCTGCTGCTTAAAGGCAGGATTTGAAAACACCAGACTATAGAGGAGTGCCTTTACCCAGCTGCTGGGGCAGTCACCTTTTCCTCTGTCCCTGCTGATTTTCACAGGGTAAAACTCTGTCCCAGAGAAGCTGGCTTACATAAAGCAAGTAAAAAACCCAATGCCACCACATTTGTATTACTGCCTTTTGTGTGACTGTTCTGCCACACGGCAGAAGCTTGTCACTTAATGCCACTGAAATCAAAAGCCTGACACAACATGAAGAACAAGAGGAGATCAGAACAAAAGTCTCACCAGTCGCAATTAGACATTTATCATAGGATATCTGGGTACCATCATTGAGTTTCACAGTGTTGCCTCTCACGTCCATATGCACAACCTGCAAAGAAAACCAAGCAGGGCAGCTCAGGCTTCCACTCACTGCAGGCACACCTACTTGAGTCAGACTGCACAGACTACCAAATAGAGAAGAATACTTGGAAGCAACATTTTCACACCTTTGAATTGCTCTGTAATTTTTCAGGGAGGGGGGAAATGGCAATAGGAATTCAGAGTTTCTTTTTGTAGCAATGATAATGATTAGACTGATAACCCCAGGATATGAATCTAAGAAACAATTCAGCAGTAAGACTATGTTCTTTATTTTAGCACGATATAGAGAACTGAGGAAACCATAAACTTTTCCACCTTTCTGCTGCCTCTGTGCTCTGCTCTTACTTATGCTGCAATCCACCACTTTGATGACATTCTACTCACCTCACCCTCCAACTCATATGCAGCTCAGTTCTCATTTTGCCACACAGTCTCTAAGCTCTACATATTCTTATCCCACACACACACTGTCATCTTACCTTTAGCTACTACTCCTCATAGCTTCTCCTGCTTTCACACATGCTGTCCTTAATATTAGGGTAGTCCCTGATTCACTGTATACACGTTTCTGAAAACTTTCCACATTCTTCTCCTCAGCCAACCTCCACAACACCATCTACAGCTGTTTATTTCCAGCTCAGACACAGGCTCTGCTTGGGAAGAACTGTACGACATTAGAATGACAGCTAGCCAGGTACTACTCACCTTCTTGCCACTGAGAACTGCTACTCCACCATTCTCTACAAAAGGCAAATCACGAGCCTGCACATAGAATGACGGTGGCTGGAAATATATACTGGGAAAAGATCAATTAGCAGATGTGTTCCAGTTACTCTTTGGTACCAGCTATACAGGAATCACCAATGACATGAAAACAACTGTATGCAACCACAACAAACTTCAGAAGCAGCAAAGAACTAGTTGCTGCACACTGTTACATTCTGGTATTTAGATCAGTAAGAGTTTTTGACCAAATGGGTCCAATGGGGGTCCAAGGTTCCAGGAGCTCCATTCTGAACTGCATGACTCCATCCTCACCTCTACTATTAACTTATTTCACAGGATTTCTCCTACTAGTGGCATATTGTAGCAAAAACACTGTCGAGCTTGAAGCAATGACTGAACACCTGGTGGGAAAGCAGGGACAGCCCAGAGGAGCTCAGGTGCATGCAATGTATCTGAGGGATGGAAGGGATGGAGCCAGGATGCACCTCTTCCCAGCCCTCATTTAAGGGCTGGCAGTAGAGGTGAGGGCATCTCTTGCTGGAGGCCTTCTAAAGGTAAGCATGTTTTTCCCCTTGTTTCTATACTGCTGCACTTGGGCTTATCCTTGTTTGCTTTGGTCAAAGTATTTTGCCACTCTATTATTATTGTACTTTTCATCACGTTACAGCATTACGTGTACATTTAAGGGAATCACAAGTCTTCAATTTAATATTGAACTAACTCATTAAGCTGCATTCTTCTCGACAACTACCACACCTTTCAGCCTGATCTGCTGCTTGACTGACATGTTTGTAACACCTCTGCAAAGCCATGCTCCATGAGTCTGCAGCTTTTTGGACTCCACAATGTAGTCACCTGGCCCAGTGCAAACAACACACAAATTCTGCCTACAGCATGCAATGCTCTGTTCCTTTTTGGATCAGTCAACCAACAGTGCACACAGATACACACACACCCAGGCCTTCAGCACAAACAGTGCTACTCAGTGATCTGCAAACTGCCTTCTGAGCACTTCAGAGCTCTCCAGTGGTTCTCTGACAAGACAACTTTGATCATTATCAACTTCTTCATAGTCTCCTTTGTCTTTACTGCCCAAGTGACACGTACCTCCTTTCTTTGCCATTCCACTGTTTGAAACGTAGAGTTTCTGTCACGTGAGGATCATCTGAAAACCACAGCTCTTTGGAGAGAGGTGGGCGCATGTAGGGCAGTGCAGGATCTTCAGACACAATCAGTACCTTTAAACAAGCAGTCATCAAACATGTCAGCTACACCAGTGCTGGCAAACATAGTAATATTATGTAGGCTCTGAAGCAAGAATGCGTTCAGCAATCCACAGGGATCTTCTCTAGAACAGGGCATCCCTTACCCGGGCACCAGGGTCACGAGCCCGAATGGATCGAGCAGCAGCAAATGCAGCAGTTCCTCCACCAATGAGCAAGAAAGGAACATGAGATGGGACCTCAGGGTGAGCTCCTGGAGCTGCAGGAAACAGATCAGACAGCTGATTGTAAATACAGCACGGAAAACTGTCCACGTGCAAAGAACAGAGTGTGTCACCAGATCTTTTTCACGTACAGGCCTCCTTTGGCAGACAGTGCTCCAAATATATTCTCCCCTCCCTTCTATCTCACTAAGAACCTGCTTCTCCTGAGGCCTGCTCCCTGCACACTCCAAGTGCCACACTCCAGCAAATGGTTTCTCTAAGCTAGATCTGCACAGTCATGTGACCTTCAGTGAGCGACCTGCTGTCCACATACAGCCTGCAAGAAATTATCAAGAGCTTCACTACACTGTCCTCATTTCTCCCTCTACGTCACTCCTCGAATGGAACAGAGACATGGCACAGCACTGAGGATTTTGTTCTGGGAACTGTGTTGCCAGGCTGGGAAGAGGTGACAGCCCAAAGCAAGGCCTCTTCTCCTTTTACCACTGTATTTTCAGGCAGGCTCCATTCTACTTGTTTTGAATGCCTCAAGTTAGCAGCTCATTGAAAACTGCTCCAAACCCAGAACCGCAGGCAAGTACCCACCAGAAGATGATTCCTTTTCTTGGGACCGTGTAGTTACTGTTGTGAGACGACTGGCGAATCTCTCCTTCTTTTCCCTCAATGTTTTGTATACCTGGAGACAGACAAGGAGACGTTTACCTTGTATGTGTTACAGCATCAAGGCATTGTTCTGCTTCTACTCCCCGTAAGCTTTCGTACTTGCTCGGAAAAGGCATCTGCTTTCAATTAAAGCAAACATACCCAGATATACCTGAGTTTAAGAAGCATCTCTGAATGTGTACACAACTGTAAGAGGAATGCACTCAGAAAACTATCTGTCCTTCTTAGGATAGGACTCAGACCGACTGCTTTACATGAGCAAGCTTTGTGCACATATTTGGTCTTTGGGCTGAGGAGCTGAAATCTCTTTTATTCCATAGACAATGTGCATTTTACCCACTGCCATGATCAAGTGTTTCAAAGAGATGCAAAGGACCACCAAGGAATTTAATGCAGGGCATGGAAGAGGACTGAGACAGACAGAAGCATATCCAGGGAACAGAAGCATGTCAAAAACACCAGAAAGCAAGAGCTCATTACCAAAAGTAATTAAGATAAAGATGCTACCTTCCCTCCACCCCCTCCCCAATGAAAGCACGTTTATTTAAGCATCTTACATAAACTCCTGTCCCAGTGACTGTTCCTCCCACAATTAAGTACAGCAGTAGGTTGCTGCCAGCTTTGCCAGGAACACCCGAAGATGTCAGTGCTCTAGAAGGGTATCTCAGGTGATGGCACTGCAAAACTGTAGGTGAAGACAAGCAATGAGAGAACAGAGTGAGAAGTGCTGACTATTAAGGACTCCCAATGACACAGAGCTTGGGAAGAGGATAATATGTTTTCATTTAACTTGTTTTATCAAAAACCACAACAAAAAAGCAAAGGGAACCCCAACTGCTTACAGGTACAGACAGTAGCATCTTGCAACTCTGAATATTAACACCTCTTAATTATTTATACCACCTTCTATGTTCAAAATTGATGATCCATTTGAGCTTGACCTTTTTATTTCCAGCGTGGACTGGGGCAGGGAGAAGAGGCATTGGGAATATGCAATTCTCTCAAGAGACTAATTAAGATACTTAATATTTCCTTATTAACAGTAGCAATGGTTTTTTTCTACCAAGCTTTTCAGCAGACCATGAGTGAGATGTAACTTAAAAGCAAACAAAGACTTTTGCAGCAGGTCTCAGAGCTCACAGCTTCTGGCTCTTCTCTTTGGTTTTAGCACAACATTCTTGCCAGCTGCATGCTGACTGCCAATAGCAATGGGTGCCCACATCATTGCAGTACAGTTCTACTTCACAAAGAAGCTTTTCACACTCAGAAGTGAATATCCTCCTGAGTAGCAGAGCTGCTTCCCCAGCCATCTGACAGGAGAGCTCTCTCTGTGAGTTGCCTTCCTGCTCACACACACATCTTCTAATGCTGATAAACCCACAGGGGCAGAACCAGAAGCACTGCCCTTGCCTCCAAGTGCAGCATGGAAAGCTACTAGTCTGCTCATCCGCATGGGAACATTCCAGCACTGCAACAAGGTGACCCAGCAATACAGCTTAGACAAAAGCACCACAATTAGCAACACAAAGGTATGTTTTAGAGACCAAGTCGTTTCTGAAGCTGAGTAAACAAGCTGCTTGTTTGCAAAGCCCTGTATACCACATCTGAGCGACTGCAGTGCATTACTCTGCCAAAACAAATGGCTCCAAGCCTGCTGCGGGTACCAAATATGCATGCAAGATCAAAACGTAATTAAAGAAATTAACAGCAAGACCAGCCGCAGGGAAGATGCGCAGCGCAGCTCGCACACCCGGTTCGGAGCACCGCACGCATAACAGCCGTCATCCCGCACGAGGCCGTGCCGGGGTTGCACAGCGCGCTCTCACCGCGCTGGGCTGGCAGCGGCCCTCAGGCCGGGCCCGCGCCCGACCTCCCTCCGGACAGCAGGCGGCGCGTGCGTGCCGCACAGAGCTGTGCGGGTGCCTCACAGAGCTGTGCGGGTGCCTCACAGAGCCGGGCCCGCCCCGTCCCCGCTCACCTGTGGCGGCCCGGCCGCGCTGCACGGAGCTGAGGGGTCGCAGCGCGGCGGCGGCCAGGCGGCAGCACGACATGGCGCCGCTCATCGCGCGCCGCTCCCGGACCGACCTCGCGCCGCCCCCGCCGCCCGCACGGCGCACGCGCGGCCGCCCTCATACCGGCTCCTCATTGGCTGTCGCGTCCCCGGCCTTCCTCCCATCTGCCCTCGCGCGCGGCCTCTCTGAGTCGTCGCCTCTATGGTTCCGCCGCCGCCTCTATGGTGGCTCCCTCGCCATGCTGCGGTCTCCTCTCCGCCTCCCGCGGCCGTTCCGCCGCGCTGTCTCCACCGCCGGGCCCGGTCGCCGCCTGCTGCTCTCCACACCCATCTTCTACGCTAACGGGGCGCCCCACATCGGGCACCTCTACTCTGCTCTGCTGGCCGATGCGCTGCACCGCCACCGCGGCCTCCGGGGTGCCGGGCCGAGCCGCCTCTCCACAGGTGAGTGAGGGAGCGCGGGGCTGAGCCTTGTCTCGGGCCTGGCCCTGCGTCCCGCGGCCTCCTGGTGGCTGTCCCTGTTCTTTGGGCTTCTTCTCGAGTTCAGGTTGGATAATGGGAAAAAAAATTGTTCTTATAAAGATGGTGGTGATGAACCGGCACGGGGAGGTGGGGGTTCAGCGTACCTGGAGGTATATTCTAGAGGTCAGTGGGAGGGGATGGGTTGGAATTGGATTTGGAGACCTTAGAGGGCTTGTCCAGCCTTGGTGATTCCTGGGATTGATCCCCAGCCCTCGTGTTCTTGGGGCTGTCCCAGTTTCCCCAGGCCTTGTGTCCCAGCAGGGGCAGCACTGTGCCACATCGCCTCCCCGTGACCATCTCTGGCTTTTCAGGGACTGATGAACATGGGCTGAAGATCCAACAGGCCGCAGCTGCAGCGGGAACGTCACCCCCGGAACTCTGTGCACGGATCTCAGCACTGTTCCATCAGGCCTTCACTCAGGCAGCCATCTCCTTCACTGACTTCATTCGCACCAGTGAGCCCCGTCACTGCCAGGCTGTGTGTCACTTCTGGGCTGCCCTGCAGGAGCGTGGGGCTCTCTACAAAGGGTCCTATGAGGGCTGGTACTGCACGGCAGAGGAGGGCTTCCTGCCTGAAAGCCAACTCACGGAGCGGGTGGATGCCCAGGGCCACACACACAAGGTGTCTGTGGAGTCCGGCCATGAGGTAACAGCACCCATGCTTTGCTGACCAAGTTTAGACCGTTCTGTGTGAGCACTGCACACCTGTTACTTTGCTCTAGAAAAAAAATACTGTGTGTGTAGTGCTCCATGATTCTTGTCAGCTGAGACTTGCCTTGATTTCAAAGCATGTTCTCTGTGTCTCACAGCCGTGTTTGATTATATGGGAGATTGCTGCCAATGGGATCCCAAACACCAAGCATCAGATGCAGATTTCAGCCATGTGGCATGGAAGGGGTTCTGCTCCTGCTGGTTTCAAGGGCTTTGAAACAGTATTTTAAAGTGGGGATGAAAGAAGCTGGATGACAAGAAGAATAAAGCTGTTCATGACTGAGGTGTTTCTTGCTAGTCTCAACACTGAACAACACTGGAACCAGGAGTGTGGGTACCTGACCTAGAGTGTATCTACAACTGTATTTTTTTATACAGTGTCAGAAGTTGGATGATTTAACTCAACTGTGGCAGATAATCATGCTTCAAAGCTAAGCAGAGATTATGCTCTTTTAGTATTTGTTCGAGACTGGGGCATATGTGCTCACACAGAGAGAGGCTGAAAAGTAGCATATCTTGGTAAAGCACACAATGTAGTTGAGGAAAGAGATTAGTTTTATGGCAAAGAAAGCAGCCTTAGATCTAAAATAGGGGCAGCAGGCTTTGGAACCCTGAGGAAGATTGCAAGTTGTTGAAACAAGTTGTTTCAGTGAAACTGTTGAGTTTATGGTAAAGAGAAAGCTCAACACTGAGTGTGCTGTGTGCAAACTGTGAAACCATTCAAAGAGCATTCTAGCTCTAATTTTTTTTCTCTCCTATGTTCTCAGGTGCACTGGACCAAAGAGGAGAATTACATGTTCAAGCTGTCTGCGTTCCAGGACCCACTGCGGAAGTGGCTTCGTGACAACCCATGTGCCATTTCCCCCGAGCCTTTCTACCAGCGTGTGCTTTGCTGGCTGGCGGAGGACTTGCCAGACTTGTCCATCTCACGTGAGAGAAGCCGGTTGCAGTGGGGTATCCCTGTCCCCAGTGACTCAACGCAAACTATTTATGTATGGGTAGATGCCTTAGTGAATTATTTGAGTGTTTTGGGCTACCCTGAGACTCATGGTGAGTGGTGGCCTGCTGCGCACCATGTGGTGGGCAAGGACATCCTCAAATTTCATGCTGTCTACTGGCCAGCGCTGCTGATGGCAGCAGGGCTGTCCCCTCCTGAGCGAATATTTGTGCACTCCCACTGGACTGTCCGTGGGCAAAAGATGTCCAAAAGCCTGGGCAATGTGATTGATCCCTTCGCTTGTAATGAACGCTACACAGTAGATGGATTTCGGTACTTCCTGCTAAGGCAGGGTGTACCCGAGAGGGATTGTGACTATTACGATGAGAAGGTTGTTAAGGTTTTGAATTCAGAACTGGCAGATGCACTTGGGGGGCTTCTGAATCGGTCAACAGCCCCTGGCATTAACCCCAGCAACACTTACCCGTGTTTCTCAGAGACTTGTTTTCCTAAGGTTGCGGATTACAGGGAGACAAAAGCCTTGGGTAGGGTTGCTGCTGAAGACTATGAGCTTGTGGTGTCTGTGGCTTCTCTGCCTCTGCAGGTAGCTAATTATTTTGAAGATTTCCAGATCTACAAGGCATTAGAATGCATCGCCCTGTGTGTAAGGCAGACCAATGGTTTCTTCCAGAGACACAAGCCTTGGAAACTTGACAGAAAAGACCCCACAGAGAAGATCTGGCTTGACACTATCATCCATGTCACTCTGGAATGCCTTCGGGTCTATGGGACTCTCTTGCAGCCAGTGATCCCACACATAGCAGATAAGTTGCTTTCCAGGCTGGCTGTTGAGCCGGAAGAGAGGGAGATCTCAAGTTTGACGTTTCTGCCACGCTACAATGGGAAGCCATGTCCCTTTGAAGGGAGACAGCTTGGACCTGACACTGGCATCTTGTTTCACAGACTAGAGAAGTCAAGTCAGCATCAGATAGAGAACAAGAGGCTTTAGTGTCTGACAAATAGCTTCTGTAAAGCCTCCAGGAACTCCCAGAAAACATCAGTTTTATCAGAGCATTTTCCTTCCATCTCTGGGTGGTGAAATGAAGTGGATAAAACAGACTGAGCTGAGCTCAGAGCCCTGAGGTTGAGGTCTGAGCTGTGTGGTCCAGTCTTGTCCAGGAGACTGGCAGAGGTGTTTGCCCTGATTGGAAAGCAGGTGCACAGATTGGTTGTGTGCACAGCCAGGGAGCTAGGAAAGCATCTGGAGTAACATCCTTGGAGGAACAGCCCTGCAGCTTAGCTGGGAGCAGAGAATGAACTGAAAGCACAGCCTAGGGTTTGAATATTGCTTCTTTGTTATAATGTAAAGGGGCTGAAGCAAAGTATCTATCCATGTAAAACAGGGCATTCTTCCTACACAGCCTTGAAGCCCTCTTGTCGTATCTACTTGCATCTTCCACCCTGGCCTCCTTTACTTTGCATTTTCTGATATGAGGAGTAGGTCAGGTCCCCCTGCTTGCTTGCTTTGGGAATCCCTCCCATCACCACCTGAGAAAACAAAACATCTGGGACAAGCAGCAGTGGTTTGAATGAACTCAGAGTAGGAAAAGCATAACAGCACATTTGAAACTGATTTAATGCCATGACAAAGAGGAATTGCTGGGAAGTCACAGGATCAGAAATGTAGAAGCTCACCTCTGCCTGTGATTGAGGTGGGTGTTTTGGCCACTGCTTTGTTCTTAGTGCTGGGACTGTGCCTCCATCAGACTGCAGTGGAGACAGGCAAGCTGGGATGCACATGGCAACAGTGTCAGAGCTCCTGCAGGAGAGGACAATGCAGCTGACAGGTAGAAACAAACCTTCCACTTAAAAACAACCCTAAGGCTGTGGGCAAATAATACTGTTTATTTGATTGTGCTCCCATTCAGGGACTGGTGGCATTACTTACAGAGCTGTGGTGAGCATTTCTAGTAGCTGTGTGTTGCTCAGTGGGCTCACGTTCAGGCTGAGTCTTGGGGGAGGGGATCCAGCCGTCCCCAAGGAAGGGGTTCACACAGGGAGAGGGCTGAGCAGCAACTTGCAGCCAGTGTCCTTGTGTCCCTTTGACTTTGCTGTGGAGGTTTTTGGCTATGCTGAGACAGAAGCAGCTGGAGGTGGTTGGAAACTGTGTCCTGGCAACACCTCTGGGGTTTAGTCCAAGTGGATGCTGCTGAGTCCATCAGCTGAGCTTCCTTTGTGAGTCAAACCCTCAGATCAGCTGATATAGCCTTGATGGGGAGGATCTCTTCTGTATCCCTGTTGTTTAGAGTGGGGGCAGTGCAATGAGGCAGAGTGGTGTGCTAGTCGGGTGGGTGGCCTCATTCAGCTGACACCTGCAGACATGAACAAAATCAGAAGGGGGGAGAATCCATGTGTTTCAGGACCGGTCTTTGTGAGCCTTTTCTGCCTGCTGTGTGGTTCATTGCACCTTCTTTCTGTCCTTTCAGTATTGTCAGGAGCAGGCAGCTACGTGTTGTTGTCCTGTTGTTGTACGTGTTGTTGTCCTGTTGTGCAGCTGGGACTGCCTGGGTGGGACCCCTGGGAGATTCTTCCCAGCCTTTGGCTTCTTCACTTCTTACCAACCCCAGCTGTGTGCAGTTCTGGGGGGCTGTGATCTCTTCTGGAGCTGTCTGGGCTGCGTTATCAGGACCAGCAGGAGCGCTGGGGGTCTCTATAGAGGGAAGGGCCGAGGAGGTTGCTTCTCCCGTGGGGTTCTGTTACACCCTTCTCAACACACTGTAGCGCGTTGCCCATCTGTCTCACGTCACCCAAGAAAGCCGGTTGCTCTCACCTACCCTTTGCAGCAGAACTCCCTGGGCGCTGTGCAGTTGACCCGATGTCTCTTGCTGCCATCTCTGCCTCCCCCCGGTGTGCGTGCTTCATGCCGCACGCTCCCGTACCCCCGCACTGGGCGCTGCGTGCCAGCCCGGCCAGAGGTGTCCCCACGAAGGATGGGGACGAGGAGCCGCAGTCTTTGCGCTCTGTGATGCTGACAGCAGCGGGGCGGATCTGGGGGGCTGCGACCTGCGCTGGCTCCGCACGGAGACGTGCGGGGCTTTGCGGGGCGGGGCCGGCGGCGGTGCCGCTGCGCGGGGCGGACCCGCAGCCTTCCTGCGCCCGACCACCTGATCCGCTCCGCCCGCCGCAGCCGCAGCCTTTGTGTGTGCGGTGCGGCGGTGCGGGATGGCGGCGGGAGGAGGGCGGCCGCCGGGCCCGGATTCCTCCCTAGAGCCCTACGTGCAGACCCGCATCTTCAAGATCATCGTCATCGGAGACTCCAACGTGGGCAAGACGTGCCTGACCTTCCGCTTCTGCGGGGGCACCTTCCCCGATAAGACCGAGGCCACCATCGGCGTAGACTTCAGGGAGAAGACGGTGGAGATCGAGGGGGAGCGCATCAAGGTGGGCCACGGCGGCCCCGGCGGGCGGATCGCATCGGGGTCCGGAGGCGGCCGGTCCCGGCCTCGCACCGCCCGCGGGCTGCCCGCACGCCGGCTGCCTCCCGGGGGCCGTTAGGATTCCAGCCCGAGGGAGGGGAACCGGGGAAGGTTTCTCATTTGTGGAGGCATCTTCCGACCGTGTCGCTGCTGCTCTTTGATGATGGTTTGAGTCTGCGGGGGGTTTGAAGCGATGATGTGGAGCGGAACGCTGCCGGCATCCAGCTTAGCTGGGTGCTGAGAGCTGCCAGCTCCGTCAGCTGGGCCGGAGCAGAGCATCTGGGCTGAAGCTGCTGGAGCTGTGCTCAGACAGCGGTGTGACGTGGAGCAGGTGGCTGCAGGGGCTCGCTGGAAGGTCGGGGCTCACACTGCCTGGTTGCAGGGGGCTTGACAGCTGTAATTTAACACTCAGAACTGGTGTCAGCAAGCTATAGGAGGATGCAATTTCAACAGAACTAGAACAGAACTGATTCGCTATATACAGACCAGTGTCACAGCTTTAAGAAGTGTATTAGCTCAGATCAGTGACGTGGATCAGAACAAACAGCACTCTGTGCCACTGACAGGGAGGGGGCAAGTACTGCTGTTCTGACAAATGGGGGATCAGAAGTTGAAAGGCTGATCACAATGAGAGCTAATGTTTGTTGATAAGAGCTTTAGTTATGCTTTAAAACTGTCAGTGAATCTCCCCCTCTCTAGGAGGGAGAGCTGTTTCTCCCCCTGCCTTCCCCAGTTCCACTCAACAGCACATATCTGTGTTGTTATAAGCCATACTGCAGGCTGGCACGAAGCCTGCCTTGCTGCCACTAGCTTGTAATGGTTGTCAGCAGGCAGGATTGGGAGGCAGCGCAGCAAATTGCACCTTCTTCTGGGACCGTGCATCCAAGTGGGGAGGTGAGAAGTGGGATATATACCCTCCTGCTCCTGCTGTGCCTATAGTCAAACAGTGTGGGATAAACGGGCATGGAAATGAATGAGCAGCATCTCTTTGTTCCAGCACTTTTCTACACTGAGTGATTCTGGGCCAGGCGCTGTCACAGCCCGGAGTAGTTTGTATAAAAAACATTGACTTAGAAATCGCCAGTTCCAGGCTTCAAGGCATTATTTACAAGAGCAAGCAGGACTTCCTATAGAACCAGGCTTACAGCCAGAAGGGGCCTCTGGAGGCTACCTGGTCTGACCCCCCTGTTTAAGCAAAGCCACCCACAGCAGGTTGCCCAGGACCACGTCCAAGTAGCTCGTGAACATCCCCACGGAGGAGGATTCTGCAGCTCCCGTGGGCAAACTGTAGCACTGCTTTGTCACCCACACAGAAAATAAGTGCTTCCCGATGCTCAGAAAGAACTCCAGTGTGTTGGTTTGTGTCCATGTCTCTTGTGTCATCACTGGGGATCACTGAAAAGAGCCTGGCTTCTTTGCATCCTCTGTTCAGGTATTTATGGGATAAGCCCTCAGCCTTCTCCGTGCTGGAGAGTCCCAGCTCTCAGCCTGTCGTGTGAGGGCTGCTCCAGTGCCTTCATCATTTCAAGGCCCTTTTTATCTCCATTTCTTTCTTGTACTGGGCAGCCCAGACCCGGAGTGCTGGGTCCAGGTGTAGCCTCACCAACTGAGGTATCTCCTCCCTGGACTTACTGGCAATACTGTGCCTAACGCAGCCCATGACATCATTAGCCAACTTTGTAGTATGGGCACACTGCTGCCTCACGTTCATCTCAGTGCCCACCAAGACCCCCAGGTCCTCTTAGTCCCAGCTGGGTGTCTCAGGCTGTCCTGGGGCTGTCGAACTTCAGGAGGTTTCTGTCAGCCTATTTATCCATCCTGCCCAGGTCCCTCTAGATGGCAGCACGTCCCTCTAGATGGCAGCACAGCCCTCTGGTGTATCTGCCACTCCTCCCAGCTCGCCACCTCCAGGCTGGCTGAGGATGCACTTCTCCATCATCCAGATTGTCAGTGAAGATGTTGAACAGGAACGGGCGCACCCTGGGGTACATCGCCTGTCTCTGGCCCCCAGATGGACTTTACATCACTGATCAACACCCTCTGGGTTTGACCATCCAGCCAGTTTGTAATGCACTTCATTGCTCATCCAGCCCAGACTGTATCAGTTTTTCTGTGAGGATCTTGACAGGTGTCAAAAGCTATATTCAAGTGTCCCTAGCCTTCTTTTTGTCACCTATATGTTTGGAAAAGCCATTCCTGGTGCCTTTAGCATCTCTTGCCACATCTCATTGCCAGCTGTATTTCTATCTAAACCACCTCCCTGTGTGCTCTGACATTGTGTCTGTGTTCCTCTCAGCTCACTTGTCTCACCCTCCACCTTCCCTGTACTTCCTCTTCATACCTCTTGGCACTTTTGCCTGACTTCCTTTTCGTTCAGATGGGCAGTTCAGAGGTGGAGGCACGTCAGTGTTAGGTAGCTTTCTTTGGTCCCATTTTCCTATAGGTCCTTAACCCACAGGACTCTTTCAAAGCCACCTCTTGGTTAATGAGTTAGCTTTGACCTTCACAGCTGCCCTGCTGAAGCTGGCCCAGCGTAGCACCTTCTCTCGCTGGCTCTTCTATCACTTGAGTTATGAAGTTGCTTTCCATGGAATCTCACGCTTTAAGCTGTGCCGTGTTGCTCCTCCAGCATACACTGGAATGGCTGAAGGCCACCAGAAGGACCTAAGCCTGTGAACGTGAGACTCCACCTGTCTGCAGGGGGCATCATCCAGTTATTCTTCCTGGTCAGGCTGGAGCTGCCCGCTGTCCTGTCACAGGGCTCTCTGCCCTTTATTCCTTATTGCTCATCTGGTTCCTCCCCCAGGCAGAGCTCCATGCAGGAACTCCGCTCTCTTTGCCCTGCCTGCTTTGTGGATACTCAGAGCATCCCTTTCAGGGTTCTCATACAGCATAGCATTAGGTGGGCTGGTGTGTTAATCTAGTCTGACACGAGCAGCGTTGTGTGCAGTTTGTGGCAGGGAAGATGGCTGAGTGCACCAACCTGGGGCAGGTAAGTCACCGGGCTGGGGCTTTTCACCCCCAGAGCACAGGGATGAACGCGTGCTGCCCACTGACCAGCAGCAGCACACCTCCCTGCAGCAGCAACACCTGCTCAGGTGGGCGCTCGGCTCTCCGACAGCCTCCAGAACCACCCCGTGTTGTGCTCCATAGGTGCAGGTGTGGGACACGGCCGGGCAGGAGCGGTTCCGGAAGAGCATGGTGGAGCATTACTATCGCAACGTGCACGCCGTCGTCTTCGTGTACGACGTCACCAAGATGACGTCCTTCACCAACCTCAAGATGTGGATCGAGGAGTGCAACGGGCACGCCGTGTCCCCCCTCGTCCCCAAAGTGCTGGTAGGGAACAAGTGTGACTTGAAGGACCTGATCCAAGTGCCGTCCAGCATGGCCCTCAAATTCGCCGACGCTCACAACATGCTGTTGTTCGAAACCTCAGCCAAGGACCCTAAAGAGAGCCAGAACGTGGAGTCCATCTTCATGTGCCTGGCCTGCCGGCTGAAGGCGCAGAAATCGTTGCTCTATCGCGATATGGAGAAGCGGCCGGGCCGGGCGCAGAAGCTGGAGCTGTCACGTGACGCCCACGGTAAAAGCGCGTGTCCGTGCTGAGCCCAATAAAGTCTGTGCGGAGCCCTGCGCTCGGACTCTTTGCTTTGCTCGGCGCGCATGCGCGGGCGGAGCGGGGCGCATGCGCAGTGCGCGCCGCCGCCGCCGCCATGAAGTAGGTTTGGAGGGGGGGCTGGGAAAGATGGGGGTCGTTGTGCGCCCGGCCGGTGCTAACGGTGCCCATCGCCCTCAGCCCGCTGACCAAAGTGAAGCTGATCAACGAGCTGAACGCGCGGGAGGCGGAGCTGGGCGTGAGCGAGGCGGTGTCGTGGCACGCCGAGTACAAGGACAGCGCCTGGGTCTTCATCGGTACGTGTAGGCCGCGTTGGGGGGGAGGGGGACAAGGAGAGAGCCGGGCGGCTGTGCTGGGCTTCATGCTGGGCCTGCATCGCTACCCTCTCCCCTCCCCGCAGGCGGGCTGCCCTACCAGCTGACAGAGGGGGACGTCATCTGTGTGTTCTCGCAGTAAGTTCCTACCTGCCTCCCCCCACCCCCCGCTGTGCCCCTCCAGCCCTGCTCTGTGGCTGCTGATGGTGTGTTCCAGGTACGGGGAGGTGGTGAACATTAATCTGGTGCGGGATAAGAAGACCGGGAAGTCCAAAGGGTTTTGCTTTTTGTGCTATGAGGATCAGAGGAGCACCGTTCTTGCTGTTGATAACTTCAATGGGATCAAGGTGAGTGATGGAGCTGTGTGGCTGCGGCAGCTCCTGGAGCTCTCCATCACATCAGGGAGGAGCTCCACCGGCTGCTGACCCCGCAGCTCACGCTTTGCTGACTACGTGACTCCTGTCCTAGATCAAAGGCAGGACGATCCGAGTGGACCACGTGGCCAACTATCGGCCTCCCAAGGACTCCGATGATTTAGATGATGTCACAAAAGCCCTCCATGCAAAGGGCTGCGGAGTGAAAACGCCGCCTCATACGTCGTCAGATTCCTCCTTGGAGGATGATGACACACCAGCCCAGAAGCAAAAAGGTGAAATGCATTTCTGCCAGTCTTCACCCTGGCTGGGAGGATCTGTGGGCCTCAGGGACTCTTAGCTCAGCGTAAAGCAGGGATAGGTATCCTCTTGAAAACAGATGCAACCCTAATGTCCCAGCTTATCCTCTGAGATCTGTGTCACACTGCCAGTATTTATCTGTGATTGTTCACCCCCTACCTCTGGAGATTCTTATTTTGCAGGTTATAGTAGCACTCTTCCTGGAGAATGGAGCTGTCTGCTAGGCTGCAGGGGTGTTGCAAGGGGGAGGAGGCAGGACAGTTGGGGACAGGGAGAAGAAAGGCTCCAATAAAGCCTTTCTCTATAGAGCTGTGGTGCTCTGTAGCAAAACTCATGGAGATGATGCTTGCAGGACTGTCCGTCTCTAAAGATGACCTTTTTGTTTCAGATAAAGAGAAGAATAAACACGAACGGCAAAAGCAGAGCTCTCAGGCTGCAAAGAGAGCAGCACCTGCCGAAGAGGCACATCCGAGAATCAAGATTAAAAAGGAGAAGGAAGATCCTGGCTATGAGCGATACGCTGCTGGTGGGGGTCAGCAGTCCAGCAGTGAGCCTGAGAGGAAGCATGCGAGCAGGGTGCAGCGAGATGAGGAAGAGCAGAGGCACCAAAGGTCTTCGGGGAGGAGAGGGGAAAAGAGCTCCCAGGAACACAGAGCGCAGAACAGTTCACGGGACGAGAGAGGAGAGGTTAGCAGGAAGGGTGAGGGGCACAGTAGCCGGCGAGAAGAGTGTCCTGAGGGAAGCAGATCCAGGCACCGGTGGGAGAGCAGCAGCAGAGAGCCCCATTCCAAGCACAGGGAGCGTGGATCCACCAGAGATTCCAGCCGTCACTGAGCCCCGGTGTGAGCACCTTCTGGGCCACAGCTGTGCCCAAGAGAGCTGCGCTCTGTGAGCTGCACCGGGAGCCTGTCTGCAGCTTCCTGGTATGGCCTGGAAGTTACCACAGCTGGTGTCTCATCTCACACACACTGGTTCACTCCTCAGACAGGGCGCTCTCTGTGTTGTGGACTGGGATGTGAGCTCTGCTGCTGCCTTGCTCAGCCCTTCTGTGCAGTGGCATCCCACAGACGGTTGTGGAGGGGCTCACGGCACAGCGTGGGCAGTAGGAGTGCCGAGCAGCAGGATGATATGGACCCCCAAAACTGCCCACGTTGTTCAGTGGGAGCATCCCTGTCTGCAGTGGGGCCGGTGGGTGCCTGCAGGCGGGCATAGTGCTTTGTGCCCTCAGCCCGTCCCACTGACCTTGCTTATGAGGTGGATCTGAAAGGCTGTGCTGCTGAGCCATCGCAATTCGTGGCTTTTCTTTTTTGTTTTAAACTCCTTTTAATAAAAATCGATCCTTTAACCAGAAGAGATGACTGGGAGCACCGCTTCTGTGTCCGGTTGTGCTGTTTGGACTGAGCATTGATGGCAGCTGATCGATAGAGCAACGGAGTGCACAGTGATGGATCGGAGCTGTGTGCCTTGCTACCGGAGCCCTTGTTGGCTAACAGGCTTTCTCCGCCGTCTACCCGGCGGGTTTCGGGGTGGTTCCATTCGGTCCCGTGGCTGCAGCCCTCGCCTGTCTCCTCACCCCCCGCTCTCGGGATGGTGCCGGCAGTGCGGGCGGTGCCGATGGAGCCCAACTGCGGAACGAGCTGCTGGGGCCGCCCGGCCGGGGGGCGCTCTCCTTCTGCAGCAAGCGGCGGAGTGTTTCCGGTTCCGCCGCGCTTCCGGTTCCGGGCCGGGGCGAGGAGAGGCAGTGTCCGGCCCGGCGCGGCGGCGCGCTCCGCCATGCCATGTCCGCGTTGAACTGGAAACCCTTCGTGTATGGCGGGCTCGCCTCCATCGTGGCCGAGTTCGGTGAGGTTGTGGCGGGCGGGCGGGCGGGCATCGGGGGGCGCCGGCGGGGCGCTGACGGCCGGTCTCCCCGCAGGCACGTTCCCCGTGGACCTGACCAAGACGCGCCTGCAGGTGCAGGGCCAGAGCAGCGATGCGCGGTTCCGCGAGGTACGTTACCGCGGCATGTTCCACGCCCTGTTCCGCATCTGCCGCGAGGAAGGCGGCCGCGCCCTCTACTCGGGGTAAGTACGGAGCGCGGGGCCCGGCGGGGCGGAGGGGCTGCGCCGCGCGGTGCCGCCCTGCTGCGGGCTTCAGCTGCCGCCGTTTGTCCCGCCGCTCAGGATCGCCCCCGCGCTGCTGAGACAGGCGTCCTACGGCACCATCAAGATCGGCATCTACCAGAGCCTGAAGCGGCTGTTCGTGGAGCGCCTGGAAGGTCTGTGGTAGGAACGTGGTGCGGCTCCTCTGGCGGCGCTGTCCTGCGTGCTCTGTGGGTCTGCTCGTCCCTTTCCATGCCCTTCCCAGCTGCGGTTCTCCAAGAGATGGAGTTGTCGCTTTGTGCTGTGCAGCCGTGTTACGTGCAGGGATGGGCTGCAGCACCAATTGGAATCTCGCTGCTCTTGATGCTGCCCATGGTCACAGGAATGCTCCATAAGCTGAACACATCCGTGCTTTCCCCAGCTTTTAGCTTTGTTTTGCAATATCAGCTCAGGAAACCCCCAGCATACCGACAGAGACCCATCTCTTCTCATTAGCTTCAGGGAAGACAACATTTATATAATCTTCATTACTTGAAGGAACTATATAAACAGGAGGGGGAATGGCTGTTTACGAGGGTGAAGTGACAGGACGGGGAGAAATGGTTTTAAACTGAGACAGGGGAGGTTTAGGTTGGATCTTAGGAGGGAGTTTTTCCCCCAGAGGGTGGTGACGCGCTGGAACAGGTTGCCCAAGGAGGCTGTGGATGCCCCATCCCTGCAGGCATTCAAGGCCAGGCTGGATGTGGCTCTGGGCAGCCTGGGCTGCTGGATGGAGACCCTGCACATAGCAGGGGGTTGGAACTGGATGATTGTTGTGGTCCTTTTCAACCCAGACCATTCGATGGTTCTGCGATATCCCAGCTGTGCTCCCTGCACTGCTCTGTGTTACTTGGGTTATAACCTTCAGTAGGAAGCCTTTCCTGTAGTTCTCTTGGAGGCTCGAAGTCCTTCTGTCTGAACACAGCAGCTTTGGTTAAGGAGTCTAATTCATGAACTGTGATTAAAGAGATAAGAAACTGTGAGCGCTCTCAACTCTGGTGACAGGATCCTCTGTTGCTCTTGTAAGATAGTAGAGCAGCCAAAGTTGACAATGTATTTACTGCAGGAGCTGCACGTGCAGTTTTATATCCTGTCCCATCATGAGTAAATAGTTAATGATGTTCAGTCTGGTAAGGTAAGAGATTCACACCAACGAGAGGGCCAGATGTGCAATACACTAGACTTTTTTTCCAGGGGTTGCTCTCTTCTTGAGCGATGCCTCTCCCTGTGGATGGTTCTGTGCATGTGCTCCAGGCTGTCCATCCCTCTTGCTGTTGCAGCATTTCCAGTTGTGAGTACTGTTGTTTGAATATTTGTCTCCCTACAGGCCTGAGGCAGCACGTGGCCTGGTCTCCTCTGGGAAGTGCTGTGGTCAGTACCAGCAAAGGGCCTTTTTCCAATGTAACCATCAACCTAATACTGGACCTGGAAGTCTTAGATTATTTTCCTTCTCTGGAACTAATTGCATCTAACTTTCTCTGCCTGGATCGTCTACTCTCTGTTTTTCAGGGAGGCGGTATATTCTGAGTGTGGCCATCTGGGGCTCCAAATTCAAACTAATCGATGTCAGATTGCCTTGAGAAGCATTTAGATGCCCCTCTGTCTTGCCATTATCCATTATGGGAAACGTATCCCTGGGCACTGAAATCTCACCCGATCGTTCAGCGTTTTCCTGTATAGCAGCCCTTTACTTGTCTGATCAGCTAGAACTGGCAGTCAGACCTCCTTCTCTCTATCAGTGTGTTGCTGTTTCAGCCTCTGCTTTTTGTCTCTGGCAGCTGCAGATAGGTCTGTAGTCAGCTGGTGGTAAATGGCCAGTTTGTGCCTCTGCAGCTTCACCGTGTGATTTGTGAACTTAGCTTTTCTGTTCTTTCCAGAGCTTCTTACTTATTCAGTGCAGCCTGTACACCTCTTTAGGTCTTTGGGATCTGACTTTCTTTTCTTGGTTGCAGATGAAACATTGTTAATCAACGTGATCTGTGGAGTGGTTTCGGGGGTGATCTCCTCTGCACTTGCCAATCCGACAGATGTGCTGAAGGTAAGAAGTGCATGTGTGTGTGCCCAGTGCAGTCTGCCACCTGCTTCTGCTTTCTAACAAAGGTGCATCTCTTCCAGCTGCAGTAAGGTGCTCTCTCTAAGCCACTACTTATATTAGTTCTGCTAATATGGGCTTGTTATGAATGGGAGTTGCTCTGTTGTTCCTTTGTACCAGGAAACCTACTGAGCTGTTATTCTTGCCCTCGGGCCAGGTGCTGATACTGTGCCACTGACTTGCACATTTCTTGCAGATTCGAATGCAAGCTCAAGGCAGTTTGTTCCAGGGTGGCATGATTGGCAGCTTCATTGATATCTACCAGCAAGAGGGTACCCGAGGCCTCTGGAGGGTGAGTATCAGCTGCTGGAAACCCCTCACCTCCTCTAGTATCAGAATTAAAAGCTTCCTCAGCTTGTTTGCTGCTCCTTCTCTCAGCTCAAGTGCAGCTCATGAGGAGAACTGTGAGCCAAGGGTGGTAGTGAAGTCTTACTCCTGGTTAGCAGGCAAACGCAAGCATGTCTGTGGTGCAGATTGGGTCTGTGTTGTGGCAGTGTCAATGCTGGGCCATGCAAACCTGGGTCTCAGGGCTGAAGCTGGTCCCTGGGAGGAGCGGTATTTAGGTCTGGGAAAGTAGACCAGATCTATTGTAGTACAGGATCTTTTCTGGTGTTGAAATTTCAGTATGCTGACGGGGAAGAAAAGGGAATTATAGCCATATTCCTTTGTGGGCTAGAGGGAGAGAAGCAGCATCTGGTTAATCTGGCTGTAGTAAAACTGCCAGGGAGAAGGATAGAGGAGTCCTCTTTAGCTTTGGAGTTATACTAGGAGACAGTGAGCAAGCTCTACCTCAAGCTTCAGCTGCAAGGCAGGATGATGAAGACATTAAGGTTCCTGTCAAGAGAAAGACCTGTAAGAGGAGGCTGGGAAGAGGTTAACACCTTATACTAGCTGTGGGTCTCAAGGCAGCAGTTCATGCTTGTGACTGACGTTTGTGTCTTGCAGGGTGTTGTTCCAACTGCCCAGAGAGCTGCCATTGTGGTTGGGGTGGAACTGCCAGTCTACGACATCACCAAGAAGCACTTAATTCTGTCAGGCCTGATGGGTGATACAATCTTTACCCACTTTGTGTGAGTATTTGCTGCAGCTGCTGCACTCTCCAGGCTTGGCAGGGTGTGTGAAGCAGAGGAGCAAAGTGGGATTTGGAGATCTGTTTATAAAGCAAAAAAGAGCTGCCAAGAACAAGCTGAGTGCTTCTGAGGGATCTGCTGTGTTGACTGGAGCAGCTATGGATGCCCAGAAAGCATCCCTAGAGAGACCTCCCTGGAGAAGGAACCTGGCAGAAATCCTCCTGGTGAAGTGAAATAAAAGCTTGAATTCAGTTCACTGGTTACCAGAAATGCTGTTGGTCCATTTTGCTACCGTGGTATGAACCTGGCAGGAGTTCTAGGTGTGATTAATGGTAGCAATGGGTTGAAAGAGCTGCTCCAGTCCAAGGTTCTCCTATACAGAGGATGTCAGCTCACAGCCACTGCTTTAAGAGTTTTATGAAACAAAACAAATAGTTGCAAAACTGACTGGAAGAAAACCCTGAGCAATCTGACCTAGTTTTGAAGTCAGCCCTGCTCTGAACAGGGCGTGGATTAGAAACTTCCCAGAGCCTTTCTTCACCTACATTCTCCTATTATTCTTCTAGCAAACACTTTAGCTGGAGGTGCTGCAGTGCTTCTGCTGGGTTTGCCTGCTGTGGGCTGAAGGTGACAAGCACTAGACCATATGTGCAGGGAGGAGACTAGCAGCTGTATGCTCCCTGTGGCTGCCTTTGGTCTTCCTCCCTCCTTCCCTGCCATGAAGAAATGTTTGCTCTGGGGAGAAGGATGTGCATTTCCAAGAGGCTGCCTTCAGGTCTGTGTCACCTTGTCAGCACCCAGAGACATTGCTGGACTGCAGATGGCCCTGTGGAGACCTGGCAGTGGGCTCTGGCAGGGTCTTCATTAGATGGAGCTGAGCTTTTCACTTCCCTACCTCTCTGGGTTTCAGTGTGCTATTAGTCCTGGGTGGGAGCAGACAGTACAGCTAATGTTTACTGCTAAATGCCTTTCATGGAATTGAGTGAAAGGTTCTCTTGTACTTATGTCCAGGCTTGTCTGAGCCAGACTGGCCATATTCAGAGCTATTTCTCTCTAATGTTTCGGTATGTCTAGTTCCAGTTTTACGTGTGGGCTGGCAGGAGCGATTGCCTCCAACCCTGTGGATGTGGTGCGGACGCGGATGATGAACCAGCGAGCGATAGTGGGCAGTGTGGAGCTCTATAAGGGCACTCTGGATGGTCTTGTGAAGGTAAGGAGGTGACACAGATGGGCAAATCACTGTTTTTGGAGGCTGGCTGCAGTTGAAATTTGGGCTGGGTGAGCAGTGAGGTGTATTGAAAACTGGCTGAATGGCCTAGCCCAGAGAGCGGTGGTGTTCCCACAGCAGAGTCCTCTTTGGCTGTCTACAGGATCTGTGACTGATCCTAAGTTGAGTCTGATAACCAATCTGTCTCTTTTTTTTCCTCACAGACATGGAAGAGTGAAGGGTTCTTTGCACTCTATAAAGGTTTCTGGCCCAATTGGCTACGGCTCGGTCCCTGGAACATCATTGTATCCTTCAGTATGCTGCTGGGAGGCCATGAGGATGGGCAGGCAGGGGAAGACTGAGTAAATGGAAGTTCAGAGTAGACACCCTGATGTGGTACCTCTTTGTCTTAGCCCAGAGCAACTCTGTGTTATGCTTGGACAGACATAGACTGCAATGTGACTGCAGGTGCTTCATGCACCAAAAAACACCACTGGCTGTGACTGCTCCTTCTGACAGCTCTGTAGGTGGCTTATGCAGGGACCTCCATTGCGGCAGCACAGGCATTTTCCTGGAAAGCAAGTGCTTTCAAGTGCATGGCTTTAAACTTTCCATTTAGTTTGAGCTGCTGGAGCTGCAGCAGTCTCAGGATTAGCTCCTGTTTTAGGAGGGAAGCTTGGGGAATATTCTCCTCTTGAGACAGGTGCTGACCTGCTCTGCAGAACCATCAGTCATTGCTGTGTTGCTCTGCTGGTTTCTTCATTTTCTCTGACATGGTGTATATAATTTATTTTAAAGAAGTCCCTGCTTAGAAAATCCCAGTTAGAGTCATTTCCCTTTCCTAGTGCTCCAGGCAAGCCTTGGGTCAGTTTCTTCCCTCTCCTAGTAGCCTCCTTTTCCATTTGTATGGATCACTTTATGCTGCCTGGAAGAGGAGATTCCCATGTTGGTTTTCAGCTACACTATGCTGATGATCTGCCTGCCTTGCCTTGTGAGGCTTGGCCTGGTTGTGAGGGAGGTGCAGTGTATCTGCTGTATGTATTTGTATGTATGTAATTCCTTGACTTTTCCTTCAGTTTTTTATCACATATGAGCAACTGAAGCGACTTCCATTCTGAGCGCTAGCTTCATTCCACAAGTGTCATCTTCAAGGCTCACGGCAGTGTTTTGCTGCAGCCTTCATTTCACCATCACCACATTTTGATGTTTTGTTACATGTGGGTCTGGATTCTCCTGCTCCCCCACATTCATGGTCCCTGCAGGTTGTTCTGGCTGAGGTGTATCTGGGAGGCTGATGGCAGGTACTGCATGCTTTGTTCCACGCAGAGGCAAGTATTAACCGTGCACGAGTGTCTGGGCCTGAAGCAATATCTTCTGTGAAGATCTGTGCATTCCAGTGGCCTTTTGGTGCAGCTGTGGTTTGACTCACGTGCATTGTTCTGCCATACCTGTGGGGTGAGGCTGGAGGCTGGACAAGGGGTGCTGTCATGTTTTCTTGCTACCTGTAACCTCATTAAATTATTTATTGACTGGATGGCATGAGTCTGTGTTTGTGCAGACATAGTACATAGGTATATTTTTCAGAGCAGCTGCTGTGTCTGCCCTTGGAGACAAGTGGTTTGTTTTTGTCCAGCACACTGTATATCCTTTTTTTTCCCCCCTAAATACATTATTTTTCCTTCGTAGTCTTCAAACATCATTGCAATGAATATATTTCTAAAAGACAGTTTGATAGGCAGGAAATTATGGTGCCATAAAAGCAAACAGTTTTTATCCCGACTTCCTTCCTTCCTCCTCTGCGGGGGAGCTTTGGTCCGGATGAAGGTCCCATGTGATGTGCAGCAATGCTTCCTGCCTGAGACTGCTGCAAGGTGACATTCTCTGGGCAGATTGCACAAGGGATGTTCAGCCAAACGTAGGAGAGAGGGTTATTTGTGTGGTTCTGCAGGGACCTGGTTGAATGTGTAAGGAAGGTGAGGCCTGCAAACTCATGGACTTAAATAGTGCCATGATTGGAGGTGATCCTACAAGGCTGGGAGGGTTTCAGAGTTAAACTGTATGTTAGCTGGGAGCAGAGGATTGAAGGCAGGCAGTGTTTGCATGCTTCAGCTTGCATCAGCAGTGTATTTGTGGCCTCTTATGGGTCTGGTTTTGGTTTTTTTTGATGTGAAGTGCTGCTGGGAGGCTCTTCTTTCCACCCTCGGCACCTACAACCTGCCTTGTGCCATGCTCTGCCTTTGGCTGTGCCAGCATTGCCTTCTCAGCTGTATCCTGACCTTGTTGTGTTCAGTCTCTCCTGAGCAGCCCTCTCGCCTCACGTTGCTATTTGACAGAGGAAGGCTGAAACCTTCCCTGTTTCCTGGCAGCTCTGATTTTTACGCTTCTTGATCCAGGAGAGGCAGCTTTGTTTAAAGGGATCGGTGTTATTTCTTTGGTCCCTATGGGAAGAGGCTGCTGCAGTTCTGGTGGTGACCCTGCAGAAGCCTCATGAGCTGTACCACCTTTCTCCTTTATCTGCGCCTGTGTCGTAGCCAAGTACTGGCTCTGCTCAGGTCCTTAGTGCTTGGCTGGGGTGCCCACCTCCCTGCATGCCACCATGGCAGCGCCACTGGACAAGGAGGAGTGGTCAGGGTGTGATCCTGATGCTGAAACGGACCACAACCCCCAAGCAGGTCTCATGGTTGCACTGATGACGGAGAGGCCAACGGCAGCATGGGCTGCTCCGGAATGGGAGATGCTGAAACGCCCTGTGCAGGGGGCTGCCGCCCTGCTGCTGGGACAGAACCAGAGGAGCACAAGTGGGCTGTTAAGGAGGAGAGTGGCTCAGCCCAGCCTCACACAGCCTTCCTGCTCGGTGCTCTGTGCTCACCCTCCTGCTCTGGGGTTGTCTGGAAACGTGGCGTGAGGGGAGGGACCTCTGTGGGCACACTGTGTGCTGTGAGTGCATCAGTCCCTTCTGGCACAGCAGAACTCCGCTCTGCAGCCTGAGGCACCACCTGGAGAGCAAGGGGCTGTGCTCGCAGCTGCCCATTGCCTGCTTACTGAGCTGTGCATGCCAAGAAGCCCCAGGTGAGGAATGCTCTAGGATCCTGCTGTGGATGCACCATCTTTGGGCTGTGCCCTGCAGTAGACACACATGGCTAACTTGGCTGTGGGAATCATCTTTGCTGTGCTGGCTCCGCTCATCATCACTGCCAACGTGCTGGTGGCCATTGCTCTCCTTCGCCTTATCTGGAAGACCGGCTACAAGGGACACTATTTTGTCCTTAACCTTGCTGCTGCAGATGCCATGGTCGGTTTGTCAGTTATAGGTCTGATCAAGGATGAGTTCTTAGAGAACTTTAATCCCCCGCAGATCTTCTGTGTTCTGCGAATGGCTTTTGTGACCTCCTCTTCTGCTGCTTCTATCCTCTCCCTGACCCTGGTTGCATGTTACAGGCACCTGGCAATCAGAAAGCCTTTCCAGTACTATCAGCTGGTCACGGGCATGCGGGTCGGGCTGCACTTGGTGGGTCTCTGGCTGCTTGCTGGTATCATTGGCTTCCTCCCACTCCTTATCCCTGGCTTCCAGAAATTCTCCCTCAAGGACAAATGCTCCTTCTTCGGAGTCTTCCACCTCAGCTACATGCTCATCGTCTCCTGCATGGGCTTCTTTCCAGTCCTGTTTCTCTTCATTTACCTCTACTGTGACATGCTGAAAATTGCCTCTGTGCACGTACAACAAATCCGGGAAGTGGAACGTGCGGGGCTGGCCAGGGGCACCACCAGTGACATGAAGGCCATGCGCACCGTGGCCATGCTGGTCGGCTGCTTTGTGCTGTCCTGGCTGCCATTTTTCATCGCTGGCATCGTGAAAACTGTGTGTACCGAGTGCTTCCCCTACAGAGTCCTGGAGAGTTACCTCTGGCTGTTGGGACTGTGCAACTCCCTCCTGAACCCCTTGCTCTACTCCTACTGGCAGAAGGACGTGCGGAGGGAGCTCTCCCAGCTGGCTGCAGGTGTGAAGAGGAAAGCCTTTCATTTGGGGAAGGGTCGCTGTTTCCCCAGCAGAGGCACCAAGTCCGTTCCCACTGTGTCATGCTTGCAGCTCCAGGACTGATGTGGTAAGGAGAGGCTGCTGCAGGCTTTCCTTCTAGCTCGTCTCCTTCACCAGAACTGAACCTGGGGGCTGCCAGCTGTGGAATAGATCTTGGATGGGGTGGGACAGCTCTGCATGCTAATTCATGGACGCAGCGCAACCAGCACAGCCAGTTCTGCGCCAGCTCCAGGGCACCCAAAATTGCAGGTGTGTGTCACACATCGAGTTTTGCTTGGAGAGCTTCAGCAACAGCAGCCTTGTGTCTGGTGGGACCAAGCCCTTGGCACTCCCTCCACAGACTAAGATCACAAACCTTTTGCTGCCTGGCTTTCCTCAGCCCAGATCTGGGAGCCTCCTGCTGTCCCTTCTGCCTGCAGCACCAGCTTTCTGGGCCAGGTTGCCCACCAGCACGTGGGGCAGGGCTGTTCTCACTGTGTTAGCTCTGTCACTCCCTATCACTGCCCCTACCTAAACCAAACTTGCCATCCAACAGATATAATCTGGGCTATCCCTCAAACCATCCTCTGATGAGGATCAGCACCAGAAGCAGAGGTGATGGAGATGGGCCTGGGGTCTCTATTGTAGTGCAGGGGATGCAGTGGGAGGCCTGGCTGTTTTTTGGCTGTATGCGCACTGGAGCAAAAGCTGAGCAGCCCCAGGTGTGGTGTGCCTGGAAAAGGTGCAGGGCAGCACCGGTTTGTGCTGTTACTGTTTGGTTTGTGCTGTAAAGCAAGTTAATGAATGACTGACTCGAGTGCTGAGCAGGAAGGACTGCCTTGGAGACAGGGGAAAACCTTGTGCAGAAGGGCTGCTTTGTCCCACCAACGCCTTAGGATGTTCATGGGTTGATAAGGTTGCCTCTATGCTGACTCAGCAGATGGGAGCACACAGCACTGGGTGCATGTCATGTCCCACAGCAGTGATGGTCCTGCCAGAGGCTATGATGTTCTCTCATTGCTTTTTGTACAATGCTAACAGTTTGTATAATCCCCATAGCAGGAACGTTTCCCTTAAAGCAGGATGCTTAGCCATGAGCTTGCTCCTATCTGAAAATGGGGATGCTTCACACGGAACAGTAGTTGGTTCCTCTTCTGTCACCTGCCCTGCTGGTAGAGATGAAGGCTCAAGGCCTTATCCCATATACGTGCAGTACCTGCCTCGGTCCTGAGGCGGTCCTAAGACCAAGACAAAAGCAGCGGGCACCCCGTGGCACCCATCTCTATGTCTGGGAGAGACCTGGGACCGAACACCACAACATATCCTGTTCCTGGCTGTGCACGAAGGAAAAGAGCCTGAGATAAGGCTCACGCAGAACAGATGGGCTCTGTGGGTGAACTGATGCCTCGCAGGTGGGTCTGGTAGGTGGATCCACTCTGACTCAGTTCTGGGGATCAGCACATCATCTGGCAGCGCTGACGTGTCTGCTGGCGGTGCTCGGCACGGCGTGGGTCCCACCAGCTGCTGCTTTGCAACTGACAACGCCGAAGTCTCCCTCTGCCTCCTCCAACACGCCTCCTGCGGGCATCCACCGGGAACCGAGACCGAGCGGTCTCCTGCTTGCTTCTCACGTCGTCTGCTGCAGCCTCTGGGCACGGAACCACGGGGGGCTGCAGCCCGGCAGCCGTATCCCCATCTGCAGCGGGGATGGCAGCTCGTGCCGGAGCTGCCGCGGGAACGGGGCGATGGGCGGACGGACGGCTGGGGGTGACACGCTCGTGTAGGCGGCCGGGCGGGAGGCGGATCTGCGGCTCCTTTCCCGGCTCTGAGCCCCGCAGGAGGGACGGAGAGAAAGAGCGCTCCCTGTTTGCTGTCGGCTGAATAAAACGCATCGCTGCCGGGCTGCTCGCTGTTCCGACTCACGGGGGGTGGGGAGGGCTGCCCCGAGGGCTGCGCTGCCCCGCATCCGTCCCCGCCGATAGGAAACCGGACGGGCCGCCGCGGGGCCCGACGGAGCGGGCGCGGAGCCGCAGCCGGGATAACCGGGATAAAACCGGAATAACCTGGATAAAACCGGGATAACCGGGATAAAACCGGGATAACCGGGATTGGACACGCGGCGCCCCGCTCCGTCCCGCCGCTCTCCCGGCGTGCAGTGCGAGCCAGGCCCCGCCCCCAGCGCCACGGCAGCCAATGGGCGGCGCCGCAGGGGGGCGCTGAGCGGGGCCGCCCGGGGCGGATGTTCGTGGAGAGCGGGCGCGGCGCGGCCGGGCGCGGAGCGGGAGCGGGCGGTGAGTGCGGGCGGGACGGGCCGGTCAGCTGGGCGTTTCCGTGTCCGTTTCCGTGTCCGTTTCCGTGTCCGTTTCCGTGTCCGTTTCCGTGTCCGTTTCCGTGTCCGTTTCCGTGTCCGTTTCCGTGTCCGTTTCCGTGTCCGTTTCCGTGTCCGTTTCCGTGTCCGTTTCCGTGTCCGTTTCCGTGTCCGTTTCCGTGTCAGCCCGCGCTGCGCCGCGTGTGGGAGCTGCGAGCCGCAGAGCTGGTCGGCGTCTGTCGGCTCAGCTGGGCCTGAAGGCGCGGAGAAGCCTCCGGGCCGCCTTTGTGGGTCAGCAGCGTTCCGTTACCGCGAGGAGCGGCCGAAGCGGGGCGCTTTGGGCGGCGGTTCCGTTCGGGCCGTGCCGGCGGAGGACAGCGCTGCAGTGCCGCGCCCGCTCCCCCGGGACCGCCGGGCGGCAGCGCCCCGTTCCTGTGCTGCGGCCCAAAGGGCGCCGTGCTGCCGCCCGCCCGCGCGGCTCGGAGCTCCCGGGGCGCTGAACGGACGCGCTTCGTGCTGCCGTGGGTATTTCCCCCCGCTGCGGCGATAGGCGCGGAGGCCCGGCTGTTAGAGGCCCGGCTGTTACACACAAGATGCGCTCGCATCGGGCTGCACGCAGCTGCTTTTGTTGGTGTTTTAATTGCTGGGCTCGTCTCTCGTTCCCTATCTGCAAGCTGAGAAGCTGTATTCTCTGTTTTTTAACCTTGGGAGCCTTAATAGCATCTAGTTAGAAAGTCCTCTGTGCTAAGTTGTTGAAAGCTCCCTCTAAGCCACCGTAAGGTCAGGTTTCTTGCTTTAAGGTCATGTTCTTAGTATCAGTGACTTCAGCTTGTGGAAGAGATGAGCTTCGATCTCAGAGCAATTTCAAAGGTGTTGCTACAGAGGCATTCTGAATCCCTTCCAAAGATGGTGTGAGATTTCTCGCCTAATCCCCAGGTTTTCTGCTGCTGTTCCTCCAATGCCAGTGCCTCCATCCCCGAGCAGTGCTTCCTGGCTGCTCCGCTCTGTTGGCACTTGGCAGTCCTGCTCCTCACTGATGCTCTGGGTGTCCCCCAGCTGTGAGCTGCCCATACCTTTCTTCAGGGCCCTGGTCTGCAGAGCATCACTCAGCCCTCAGCTCAGTGTTTGCGCTGGGCTCCGGTGACAGTCCTGTCTGCTGGAATTCATAGATGTGGAGCCTTTTGTGTTGGATTGGCTGGGTGTACGTGGCCATGTTTGCATACACCAGTAGGTAATAGTTTCCTTTCTGTTCAACCCAGCTCATACCCAACCTGGTCAGCCCCGTGCTTCTGCAGCTGTGTTGGCAGTGGTTTGTGAATGCCTTTCCTTGAAAACACTTCAGGCAGCCCTTTGGTATTATAAACAGTGCATCCTCACAGCCAAAGACAGTGACTCCTCGCACCTCTTCTTCTTTTACAGCACCCTGCTGCAGTAATTACCTTGTCTGAAGTTGATATTTCTTTTCACTGTAAGCTTCCAGAGTCAAGGAGTGAGCTGCGTGCCCCTTCAAGGATTACCAAACCTTAATCTTCCTATGCAAAGGCACCTAATTTCAGGCGTGCAAGTAGGGTTTATTTAACTGCCCGCCAGTGCTTAGCGCATTGATGTATGAAATCCCTCTCAAATTCAGATTTACTTACTGCTAATGGGTTTACCACCTGCTCCTTCACCTCCTTCCCCCACATCCAGGAACGAGCCCGTGGGTGTCACTCACAGCAGACTGATGGTGACACATGCAGCTGCAGCCTGTGAACCATTGCCCCAACCTGAGCTCTTGGTGCCTCCGTTGGCAACTGCCCATGTGGGGAAGCACAGCAGTAGTTCTGCTTGCGTTAGGACCCACCTTCATTTGTGTTCTGCTGAGCAGGGAGCTGCACCTTTGTAGACACACAAACAGCCAACCAGGCTGGCAGTGGCAGGAAAACTGGCTGAAATACTGAAGTACTATGAGCACCTTGCCATGTTCCTGGTGCAGTATGCAGGTACAGTGTGTGTTCTGTGTGCTTCTCTCACGCTGTCTGGATGAGACCTGTTAGAATGTAGGATTATGTGGAGTTGATAGAAGGAACTGTTGAAGGCTTGCTGATCTCTTCAGTGTGCTTAGGCAGCTCCTGTATCACCGGTGTGACTGGCAGCTGATGCGTATAGAGCTCTGACTGTGACAGTGAAGCCAGGAATACGGCAGAAAACAGTGCACAGTCCCAGTGAGAGGTGTGAAGCCTGGGAACCAGATCCTGAAAGCAAATGCTTGGTTTGGAAGTGTGACTCTGAAGCCTCTCTGCTTTTCTTCTCTTCTTTCCCTTCCTTGCTGTTATCTTTCCTGTGTTTTTTAATTGATCGTTGCAGATGTTTAGGCACTTTGCTTTCTCTTAAAGCACATTCAGAACAGGTGCTATGTCACCAGATAGGAGTTTTCTATGGTAAATAGATATAGTCCTGCTTATTTCTGTTTAAGAAAAAGGACCACAGATCAGGTTGAGAAATGCCTATTTCGTGTATTGGTCTGTGTTGGCAAAAGATACATCCGTATTTATAGCAAAGCCTGCGTCAGCCCATTTCTCGAGTTCTCCCTTCTGGATGCTGAGTAAGTGAGAAGCTTGGTGAGCAGGTGTAAACTCCGTGGGCTTCCTAAGCATGTGCTTGAAATGCTTGTAGGCATGTGAAGGTGTCGGGGTACCTGTTAGTACTTCTTGACTCGAGTTACAGGGGTTGGATTTGTATACCTTCTTCTCATTAACCAGTTGGATGTCAAGAAAGTTGTCTGAGATTCTGATCAGCAGTAGTACCAGGCTGCTGCTGCTAGAGCGTGTGCTGGGGTGAGCAGCTCTGTGTGCCCCCAAGCAGTGCTGGGTTCGTGGGCAGAGCTCGTGTTGAGTGAAGGCAGCAGGGAAGGGTTTTGCAGAAGTCCTGAGGTGAAACCCTGTTGGGGTTCTGCCTTAAGTAACATGACTGTAAAGCCTTGTGTGGTGAGCTGCCCCACTTTGTGTCTTGGTGGGGAATCGTTGTTAATGTTTGCTGCTGTCAGTAAAAGGAATGATCTGTAAAGAAATGCTTTCCAGTTAAAATGGAGTTGAGTCTCTCTAATGTAGATATATACACACACACACACACACGCATTTTGCTAGTCGTTAAGACAAGATGGCCATGTTCTGTTAGTGGGAGCTAGTGGCTGGAAAATGAAGTCTTGTCAAGGGTTTGGCATTGGACCCAGCAAGGATAGATACTTGCCTTGATTTATGCCTGGAACATTGAGATCTTTCCTTTCTGTATTCAGGCCCTTCCTAAACCCATATATAGCATCAGTGCGGGCCCAGAGTGATGGGCAGTTTTGTGCATTGGTGGAGCTGCTGGGTGCAGCAGGAGGCTGCCACGTGTCCCCAGTCAGAGCAGGCAGAACCCAGGGCTGAAGACCACTTGGAGCAGCCTGCTGTTCTCAGGGCTGCTGTGGGAGGAGGAGCTGTGCTGGCAGTCATCTCACAGAATCTTGGAGCTGTGGAATATCCTGAGTTGGAAGGGACCCACAAGGACCATTATCCTGGCACCATGCATCACTGGAAGAGCCTGGCTCCATCATCTTAGCATCTTGGCTTCAGATATTTATACACATTGATGAGCCTCTTCTTCTCCAGGCTGAAAACTCTTCACTGTAGCCTTTCCTACTGTTGCTCTCTCATTTGAAAAGATCAGCTTCTTGGGTGGCACCGAGGGTTTCCTGTCTGGTATGAGAGAAAATTCTCTTTCTCTATCTCTTCCATGTTGAATATAATCTCTGGAAGACTGTGCTGCAGACTTAGGCTGCTGCTGCTAATTATCTTGATGAGACTGGGAGCTCTTGGACACAGTGCCTGTCTGCTGAATCAGCAGTAGCGGTCTGTACCCATTCAAGAGCCTTATACTTGGAACTGAAGCAGCCACCCCCTTCCCTCTGCTCCTGCATGGTGCAAGGCAAGAAGAGAAACAAGTACTTGATAATGACTCCATTACCACAGTCTTTTCTCCTTTTATAGCTTTCTTCTTGTTAATTTGCCTGCTGGAAGCAGGGGGGCATTGCAGGTTCACAGCTGCTACACAAGGCGTTGCCTGCTGGTTTGCAGTTATGCAGTGCTTTATTTTTTTTTTTTCTTGTGGGGAGGCTGTGGACAGTCATACTGAATGCTTAAGAGCATTTGTAGGTCTGTTTCTGCTCCTTCCTGAGCGTCGCATTAGCAGCAGAGCCTTCTGTGGGCAACTTAGATCCTAGCAGAAAATGATCTGCTCCTCAGTGCTGTGTTCATGTCTGCCAGGGGAGCAAGCTGAATCAGATCACAGGGAGTTCCAGCAAGGCCTGAGTTGTCTGGCATGGCTGAAGGGCAGCTGGAAGCGGGGCTGCTCCCTCCTGCTCCATGCTGCTCTGTTGGGCTGGTTGGGCACCTCGCTGGCACAGGAGCTGCCTGGCAGTGCTGCAGCAATGTGGGTGCGCCCTTTATCTTCCATACAGCCCAGCATTTGGCCTGTAACTAAAGGGCCTTATCTCTTCTGAAAGTGGTGATGGAAATAATAGCATTAAATAGCTGCCTTTGCTCTCCAGTGGGATGGAAAGCAGTGATCTGGGTGAGGAGCATTCACACTCCGGTGCTGGTGTGGTGCGATGCTCCTGCAGGCAGCACTGACTGTCCATCCCTGAGCCAGGCCCAACACTGGCAGCGTGTGCCTGGGGTCAGTATGTTCTGCTTGACCCAGGTGTGAGAAAACATGCTTTGAAGTTTAATTCTTGATAATAAAGTAACTTTTATAATTATTACAATCACATAAAACCACAAGGTTGGAAAGGACCTACAAGATCAACCAGTCCAACAGTCCTCCCATCGCCTTTGTTACCCACTAAGCTACTAAACCACATCTTGTAGCACCTCATCCAGATGCTACTTGAACACTCTTACTTTCTTGCTGTTTCTTTACCATGCGTGGCCTCTCTATTTTTAACCTGCTGCATCTGTGATTTGTTTTCCTGAACCCTCAGGGCCGCAGTGGTATTTTGACTTTGGAGCACTTAAGAAGCAGTGCCCTAGGCATCTTGCATAGCTGGGTGCAGCTATTGTTATTGCCAGCTGAACAGCACTCAGCTTTTTGGCTGCTTCTGGTGTTCTCACCTTTCAGCAGCCGAGATGAGAGCCCCCTTAGGCTCCCTGCATCCACTCTCTTGTCTGTTTACAGCCATACACAGCAACCGTATTTATTAGCAAGTTCTGGGAAGCGGAGTCCTCTAGAACAGATATTACAGCGCTGCCTCCAGCTTGCAGCATGCCTGGGGAAGGCTTGGTATAAATGAAATAGCTGCCATGCTTCAGCCCCTCGGTGCTGTGAGGCAGCATCGTTGTCAGCTTGGATGCTTCTGTAGTTGTGCTGCTTCCCCCACAGCATATGTGTACCTTAGCAGAAATGCAGCTATTTTTATCACTTCTTATTGGTCCAGGGCTTTTTATTTTTTATTTTTATTTTTTTTGCACTGACTTGGAGTTTGGAGTCAGTTCGCTGAGACAAAGATAAATAGGGCAGAGTATTTTAATGTCTCACATTTTGAGTAAAAGGCCAAGCTAAAGAGGCAGGAACGATGCGGGCTGTGTTCTGCTGGCATGGACCTGAGGCATAGCTGGACATGGTTTGTGGATCATCTAACAGGTGACTTAGCACGGATTTACTCTGAAGTGGATGTAATGCCTTGAACTCAGAAACACACTAGAAGCTGCAAAGCAGTTTTTCTTCAGTCACCTTTGGTTCAAAAGTGCAAAATTAGGTTTTCTTCCTGTGTGTGGTGGCTTGCTGTTTAAGGATCTGTCTCCTCTTTGCTCTGTTTCCCCATATCTCTTGTAGATCCCCAGCTATATTTGCAAGCTCTCCTTCCTGAGGGAACGTGTTGCTGAGCGCTTTTTTTTGGCTACAGGAGGGCTCAACTGCTTGCCAGCCTCCTTGATTAAAAATAGCAGTAGCAATTGCAAGCGAGGCACGCCTCGTGTTTTTGCTAATAAATGAGTCCATTTGAAGTCGCTACTGGTGACGAAGCAGGCAAAGATAAACATCTATTATGGGTTGGAAGAAACAGAATGAATTTCTGGCTTCCAAGTTTCTGAACTGGGAAATACTGTACAGTGCAGAAGAGGTGCAGCCCTGGTTTATGGCATCACGCAGCTTGATTTGTGTGGGTCCAAGGGTGGGATGGTGGGGATGTTGTTTGTAGATAACATTTTAAAACGATGTGAGCGTAGCACTGAGTGGGACATACCGGGGGGGATAAACAGGAGGCAGAATTGTTTCAGCAGTCTCAAGGACAGCAGCAGCACGTGGGACAGGACGTTGCTTTCGTGATGGTGATACTGAGGCATTGCAAACTGTTATAAAGTATCTGAATCTATTTTTGTATTTCAGGCTTAAACCATCTGTCCTTTGATCCTGCCAGTAACAGCAAATCTCTGCAGTTTGGCAGCCCGAGTGGTGCATGCGTGTCGGAAAGCCCAACTGAGAATGGAAGTGATCCAGGCAAGAAGAGGAAGAGAACAAATATTCCTCCAGGTAAGCCATATAGCAGCTCCATATCTGGCAAAAGAGAAGGCGTCAGTGTAAGTGCAGACCAAACCAGCTGCTAGGCTGAGGTGTCAGTGCAGAAAGTGCCCTTGTGAGGCCCCACCTGCAGTGCTTCCTCTATCATGAGAAGGATGTGGAGCTGTTGGAGCAGGTGCAGAGGAGGGCATGAGGATGGTCAGAAGCTGCAGCACCTCTCCTGTGAATAAGATTGAGGGAGCTGGGGGTGTTCAGAAATGTGTAATTGTTCTTTGCTTCATTTCCCTGTTTAGCATGGAGGAGATGTCTTCAGGTGGCACTGGAAATATTCTCTGCATGGGCAGACTGGCCGTCTCTGAATTCAGTGCATTTGTGGCAATTTATACTTGCAGAATATTTGTTCCTTCTTAAATTCTTATGTTTAATCTGTGTTCCTTCAGGGTCCCTTATAGCTGTGCATTGTAATAGGAAAAACAGAGTTTTAAGTGCTCTTGGAAGTCAGTGTTTTTATACACCTTGCATCCCTGAAATGTCATCTACTTGATAGGGACATTGCTTTTTTCAGACAGCCCTTTCTTGTGTGGTGGGATCAAATTTGCTTTTGCATTCTGATATAGCAGAGCCTTGCCAAGCAACATTGGTCCTACAGAGCAACGAAGCTCTTAATCACTTATTTTCTCTCAACAGATGGTGGCAGAAGTCTAAGCCTAGACTCCATTTCAATGGGCTTGCCAATGTCAGACCCAACTGCCTGGGCCACTGCGATGAATAACCTGGGGATGGCTCCCATGGGGATGACAGGACAGCCCCTCCTGCCAGGTGTGTGACTTTATCTAGACTGTGCCCACCTTTTCTTCCAGATGTGTCTTTGGGAAGAACCTGTGTCAGCCGAGTTGGATTAATGGGTTTTAATATGCAGTACACGTTTATAAGCTGCACTTGAAATGTATTGATGTCAATGAGCAATGTATCTAGAGGCCACTGATATTGAAACTGAGTTCAGAAGAAATACATGTTTGTGGATGCAAACGGTGGCTACTGGGGTAGTGGGAAGGTGGGTCGTACCTGTAGGTAACTGCAGCAGACCAGCAGGGGATGTGTTCCGCAGGAGACATGTCTACAGAGCTCAGGAAGCCAATGATACCAGGTAACACATTATTCTAAGCTGAACTAAAGCTGCATAGACTGAAGGGTGGGAGGGGAATGATGAAGAAATCAATGAGGCAGTGAAATGGATTTGGCAAAAATTAATGGAAGATTTTGCTCAGGAAATGGCCACCTGATAGACTGGAGTACTGCTCAGGGATGAGTCAACCTGTCTAGGGTTTGTTAAAGAGCTCCTATGTGGCAACAGAGCTGTGCTATGCATGGTTTCACAGCAGTGTGATGGGCCTGTGAATCAAAATCCTGAGTTGAAGTTACTGTTTCAGTACTCTGCTACAATTAAGCACTTGAGAAGGATGCTGTCTCATGTCTGAATAACTGCCTTCATACCTAAGGAGAGAGTGCCTGCATTGGTGGTACTCTACAATCCTATTACTCCTCTGGTGGCACAGTGCAGGTAGTTTGCTGTGCAGCTGAGCCTATATTTAGCTAATAGCATCATTTGATATAAATTTTGCATGCAGTCTGTACTCTTCTGTTCCCTTGGCCTTGTTTCACATTTGTCTTTGCTGTAAGAGATGCTTTCATGTATTTTTCTCTCATTCATATACGTGTGTCAAATAAAAGTCAGTAAAACTCTGTCCTGGGAGAGCACACGAGTTTGAAGTTGCTTTCCCATTCCCTGCTGAAAGAGCAGGGAAGACTTTAGGCTTCCAAGTAGTGTTCATTCTGAACCTTCTGAGATCAGACTTAGAGATCAGGAGTTCTGCTCCCAAGACAAATGACTCAGAGTGGTTTAGAAGGAGCGCAGTGTTTTTTTGTGACCCGAGTGCAAGAGAGCAGAATACTTTGGTTAGTGTGGATCTGTTGAAAAGCACAATGATGGTTTGAAGTTTAGACCAGACGTATTTGTAGTACCAATGAAAGAGGAGAGGTAATGGAAGCTTGAAATGAGTTGGACCATCTCTGCTCAGTGCCAGGTGGGACTAAAGTTTCAGGTCACGTTAAAAAAATGGTTTGAAAATGCTTGAGAACTTACCGGCCTCGTTCTGTTTCTACAGATGAAGTAAAGCATGTAGTTGTGAGATGCTTTGACAAGACTGCAATGTCTAAAATGAATACACATCATCTTTCACGCCATCCAGGTAATACTAGTTTTATATAAAAGTTCTCATGGCTTTCAGCAAACAGCAGCTGCCAGGCCTGATGTTTTTGAACTTCTTAGAGTCCTCGAGGGCTTCTTTTTCTCTCTCTCTTTTTTTTTTTCCTTCTTGCTAATGGAGACTGGCTCTTCTGAATTAGCATCGCAAGCCTCTCAGATCTCATGGCTATAGGCCAGCATAAGCTTATTAACAGGAAGAACAGACCCCTAGGCAAGATGGCAAGTTGTCCAGTGTGTTGCTGCTGGAGCAGTAAAAAGTGAGGTTCACCACAAATCCAAAGACCTTGGGATCTGTTTCCCCCTGTATGTACGCTTTCTACCTTTCTTTGTAATGTAGTTCTCTGCTAGTTCTCTTGCTTCTGTTAATTGTATCGATTCATGCTTTCTTTTAAAGCCTGAATCAGAGAAATACCCATCCTGGATTTCTTATCCCTCTGATTTCTCCAGCTCCTGCTTTTTCCCTGCTTTCTCTGTTTTCTGCTAGTGAGTGCTGAAATAATCTTGATCTCATAGATGTAGCTTTGTCAGATTGTGCTGAGGCGAGCAGATCTCTAGATTCTAACACATGGGCATTTCAACAGTGGCTGCATTTTTCCAGCAGGTCGCTGTTGGTCCATATCCCCCCTCCTTCCCACAGTGAGAGCTTTGGTCATTCCTCATCCATCCAGCTTGTTGAATTGCAGCTTGCTTTCAGTGGTGATGCTGTTGTTTCAGCTTGGATCAGGAACTTGCTCAGAAACAGGTCTTTTTTTCCCTGCTGCTTTATATCTTCAGTGAGCGCTACCATTGAAAGTCACAGCTGTTCACAAAGTGACCCTCATCTTGAAGCTTAGCAGGGATTGAGGGTGGAAGACTTTTTCCCTTCCTCTGAAGTCCGTTTCCTGGTGGAGCTTTTGCTTTGGGTCTGTTGGCACCATTCACGCGTGGCGTAAAGCAAACAGCAACACTTGTAAGCAAAGCATTGTAGATAAAGCATGTAGAAATGTAGCCCTAGACAAAATGTTTCAAATTACAAAGGAAAATAGAATTCAGCTACCAAACTGAGATGTCCCATTTGTGCACTGAGAGTTGTCTTGCACCCAGATGGCTGTGGAACCAAGCAAGAGCTGTTTTAAAAGTAGTGTTTGCAAAGTGAAGAATACAAAATCGTTTCCCTGCGCTAGCGATATGAATAGTGAAATGGTGCCAGCTTAAGATCAAAGGAAAATGCTATCTCCGCACCACTCTGTTCTGCCTATTGGCAATTTTCATCTGTGCCCTGCAAAATAAATCTTATCTTGCTTACCTCTGTAAAAAGGCAGCCAGCTTCATCTCGTTCTGCAGTGCTCAAAACTCCATATTCAGTGATAGTGTCCTTTGGTGTTTTGGGGAGCGCCTGTGCCTTTAGAGCTTCTTCTGTTACGGGGAGAGGAATGGTGGTAGACAGTAGAGAAGGTGACTTGCAGCTGGGGTCTCAACCTGTTAGTACCAACCTGGTGGTGCTGGGTGTCCTTAGCTGCTGATGTTATCAACTCATGAGCTTTCTTTGTAAGGTGTTTATTCAAGTGTTTAAGTATTTTCCATTTTGGTTGCCCAAAGGTATTGATTTCCCCAGGGTTCACAGCTTCTGAACAGATGAAATGGCTCAAGTTTGACCGCTCTCTTTGGTTTTAGTTGGCATTGGTGATAAATCTAAAAGCAAAAAGCAGAATAGCATACTTCTTATTTAGTGCTCAGACTACATCTGAGTAAAGCCTAGGAACAAGTTGAGCAAGGTAAGATGTGTGTTGCCACTGTAGACTGCACTTAATGGTGAAGCATTTCCTTAAATACTGCTGTACATTTTACCCAGGATTCTTCTGGAACTTTCTTAACTGCTGAAGTTCCTATGCTTTCTTTATTTGGGTAATGCAGTATTTACTGGGAAAGGTTCTGGTGCTAGATTGGAGATGGTATCTATGGGGTGGAAAGGGGGGCAGTTTATGTGAACAGAGAATATCTATTTAGCTGAGGCAGCTGACAGTTTTTTTTTAGAAGTTACTTCAAGGGCACAAATGTGAAGTTCTGGTGAGGTAAGTGATAATGTCTCCTCTCTCGTGTTTATTCAGGTAATTTTCACTGGTGTTTATAGATGGGGTATTTCATTTGCTGTCCTAACAAACAGTTACTGTATGAATCCAAAAGTGATTCCCTTGTTCTCTCCCCCATTTAGATTTTGATCCTGCTCTTGGGATGATGACTGGAATCCCTCCAATCAACCCCATGATGCCAGGCTTGGGGATAGTCCCTCCTCCCATTCCTCCAGACATGCCTGCTGTGAAGGAGATCATTCACTGCAAGAGCTGCACTCTTTTCCCACCTAACCCACGTAACGTCTGTTTATATTTTGTCCCCTTTCTATCTATGAATTTACACGTCTATATAGAAAAATACAAACATAATATTGTGTGCATCAGAGAAGAGCCATGTAGAAACCCTCTAGTGACTGGCCAGACCCGTCAGCCAGCTGTTCACCCATTGCATTATATTTTTTCCTTCAGCCTCCCTGCTGGCAGGGCAGTATGGGAAGCTGAAGAGTCTTTGTGTGAGCACTATTCAACAACCACTAAAACATCTCTATGTTACTGTTTTCATCTTAAAGCCAAAACACTGCACCACATCAGCTGCTGTGAAGGAAACTGACTCAACCCCAGATGTTTGGTTTGGAAACGAGCTAGTAAACATGCTTGTTGTTATATAGCACCTCAGCAGTGCTTGGTACAACTATTTGTCAATCAAATCAAATATACTGTGGCTAACTCATACATTTGAAGTAAACTAGGACATCTGTTAGGGCAGGTGGGCAGATGTATGGAAAGTATGCTGACAAACCTGGCCTGTTTTTGTTTTGCTGCCTTCAGATTTGCCCCCTCCAGCAACAAGAGAGAGGCCCCCAGGCTGTAAGACAGTGTTTGTTGGGGGGCTGCCGGAAAATGGAACTGAGCAGATCATTATGGAAGTGTTTGAGCAGTGTGGAGAAGTCATTGCTATTCGGAAGAGCAAGAAGAATTTCTGCCATATCCGCTTTGCTGAGGAATTCATGGTGGACAAGGCGCTGTATCTTTCTGGTAGGTATATTTCTGACTCAGATGGAAGCTTAAAATTCTGGGCTGTGAGTGCAATGATTTCTGTATGGTTACAGTGATCTGCTTGATAGCCATTTGTCTCCTGTGGTGTCAGGTTGCCTCTTTTTCTTCTCTTAGTGCTTGTCTGCTTCAATATCTAAAAGCTGCTCCTGATAGGAAAAAGAGCAATGCTTCATTACCTTGGAGACCTCTGCAAACTATCGACTTTTCTGTTCAGGGTCTTGCTATCTTTGTGGGAGTCACAGACAGGCAGAGGGAGGTTCTACTCTGTGTAAATCGCCTATCCTATCTGAACACTGTTGTTGTCACCACCAGGCTATCGCATCAGGTTGGGCTCCAGCACTGACAAGAAGGACACTGGGCGTCTGCACGTGGATTTTGCCCAGGCTCGGGATGACCTCTATGAGTGGGAGTGCAAACAGCGCATGCTGGCAAGGGAGGAACGCCATCGCAGGAGGCTGGAAGAGGAACGCTTCCACCCACCCTCCCCACCGCCTGTTGTGCATTACTCTGACCACGAGTGCAGCATAGTTGCGGAGAAGCTGAAAGGTAAATGGTTCTGTGGCCTGCAGCTACCTGTCTGCATGGTTGTCTTATAATAACAGATGTATGCCTGACTTTGGTTTCTTCCAAACTGTTTTTGTTCATGTTTAAGTGACGTTTTTAAATTGCAAAGAGGGTGGTGACACACTGGAACGGGTTGCTCAAGGAGGCTGTGGATGCCCCATCCCTGGAGGCATTCAAGGCCAGGCTGAATGTGTCTCTGGGCAGCCTGGTCTGGTGGTTGGAGACCCTGCTACAGCAGAAGGGTTGGAACTGGATGAGCACTGTGGTCCTTTTCAACCCAGGCCATTCTATGATTCTAAGGCTTTTTCTGAAGCCTAAACCCCATCTGTATCCTGATTCTTTCAGTCAGAGGATATTTGCTGTCACGAGAGAGTACATCTAAATAGGCATATCAGGTTATCTTGTAAATTTCCAGCAGTTGATTCTCCTCTTTCTTGTGCTGCCTCTACAGCTTTCTGTCATCTTGCTTGAAATTAAACTTGGACTCCTTTGTGTAGTCTTGTGTTTGGGTAACGCTGTGCTTTCAGGAACCCACATCAGCCAACCTAAGCAAGCTGGCCTTTTGAGAGAGGGCAGTTCAGTGGCAGCAGGAAAAGGCTCTGAAAGCTGCACAGGTGAACTTGTGCTTCCAGAATTTAAAGATACCATTTCTTGCTGCAGATGACACTAAGTTTTCAGAAGCTGTGCAGACCTTGCTCACCTGGATAGAGCGTGGAGAAGTGAACAGAAGGACTGCAAACAACTTCTACTCCATGATTCAGTCGGCCAACAGCCACATTCGCAGACTGGTGAATGAGAAGGCAGCTCATGAGAAGGAGATGGAAGAAGCTAAAGAGAAGTTCAAGCTTGCTCTCTCAGGGATTCTGGTTCAGTGTGAGTAGTATTTCTGCACAGAGTGTTTGCTACCTGTTGTTGTAGGGAAGATGCATAATTTCTAGAGTCTGCTGAGATCATGCTAAAAAATCACCAGGAACCATAAGTGACAATGGCGTCTATGCAGCTACAGTTAAATTATAAGCATATGTCATTACCTTGGCAGAAGTTTCTTGTGGTAACTTTTATTGAAGTCAGAGTCTGAGGGGAGGAGAGATGAATTCCTAATTTATTTATTTTTTTCCTCTTTTAATTATAGTCTATTAGTAATTTTATAATCTTTTCAACACTGCACTTCTGTGTACAGACAAGGTAAGTTCCTGGTAATCTGATGGCTCAGCGAAATGTGCAGGATTTACTCATCAAAGGTAGGATGCAGTAGAGTGCTCCCAATACCCCGTTCTCAGTCACAGCTGAAGTTATGGTGAAAACTTGTTGCAGAACAGAATTTTGAACCCGAGTCCCAGTACTTGATTATGTCGAGGCTCCATTAGTTCCAGAGTGTGATACATAACAGTTCTCCAACCCGTTCATAGCCTGTTACACATCTCTTCTGTACTAAGTCTGAAATATTTTTGAAGAGTACTTTTTTTTTCCCATGGCTTTACTAAGTTCCTTGAACCTCTTGGCTAGGATGTGAACATCATTAACTTTGGTTTTATATTCGTTAATTGCCTAATATTTGATTTATTTGTATTTTATTCTGTTAAAAAACAAATATACGGGCACACGGTCCAGAAGAAAAAGCAGTATGCACTGCAGAGTAAGTAGTAATAGTCAACAGCATGCAAGTCACCTCTGTAAGGCTCCTAGTGGTATCTCAGACACGTCTAGATTTATTAGTTAATCTACACAGCAGAGAGATGATTTTGTTTCCTAAGAGTTATATCTACTACAGCATCATAGGTGATGGGGAGAAAGCCAGCTAGGTGTGCTTTGTGCTGTTGGTTGCATTCTCCTCCCAGGGGAGGCACTTCGTATTTCCAAAAACCTCTGAAAATTTTCTAGGGAAATATTTTAGAATAAATCCAAGGAGGAAAAAGAAGTTGATGCTGGATGCATAGACGCAGTGCTCTGGCTGTTGCACTGCTCTTTGGGACTGTACCCGTTGGGCCTTAGAGCGTATGAAGTGCCAGCTTTCACAAGTAGTGAGAGCAAATGTAGAGAGCAAATGCTGCCCGGGTGTACCCATTGCACTCATAAAAGCTGTTGCACGTGGAATGGTTTTCTCGGTGCAACACGTGCCATCCTGTTTCCCAACTGAGTGCAGATGCAGTTTTCCCAGTTGAGCATTACTCTGCGGTGCTGGCCTGGAGAAGCACCCGCTTTCCTTTCCAGGCACAGAGTCCTGAGCATGGCTTCAGCACAGTACAGTGTTATAACGAAAGGTTAGCCAAACACCTGCCTGATTCCACTCTTTTACTCCTTTACTCCTCTTGTTCGCCCTCTCTGGATGATATTCTGGCCTGATTTGTCTGCTGATTTGATACTACAGTCGAGCAAATAGTGGCCGTGTACCATTCTGCCTCCAAACAAAAGGCTTGGGACCATTTCACGAAAGCTCAGCGTAAGAACATCAGCGTGTGGTGCAAACAAGCAGAGGTTGGTAATTTTTTATTGTGCTAGATCCTCCAGCCAGTCTCTTTCTTGTTAGGATATTGATATTAAGTTTGCACAGTGCTTACATGGATAACAACATCTTAATTCACAGTGTAAGATGGGAGTTACTCGGTCATCTGTTGTGTTCCAGGTAATGAATTTGCTGTTAGTATTTGTGTTATTAGGTGCAATGCGTTAAGATCTGTATGCTGATTGAAGTTGAATATTGATCTGCTTTTAATGTTAAAGCAAGAGGCATTTCTAGAAAGAGACTAAGGGAAAGAAGACAAGGGTTACCACTGAGATCTGTTTTTTCACATTTCTGCTGATTGACCTGAGAGATGGAAATAATTGCAGCTGGACAGTCTGAAAGATTTGAGGGAAGATATTCTCATATTTGTACAATTGTTTCATGCATTGATGTTGCTAAGTGAGGAAGTAAGGATTTAAAGGTGGTGCAGGAATGGGGGGTGTATGTGAAAGGAAATGTGTTACTCAAACATCTGGTAGATGACTGCCAAGATTGTAAGGGAACTGGGCTTGTGTAGGTTGGGAAAAGGAAGGCTGAAAGGGCCCCCACAGGCAGCTTTCTGCTACTTAAAGGAATGGGGGGGGGGGGGGGCTCAAGGAGGAAGAAATGGTCTCTTCTGATAGGCACACAGCATGAGGGTGAGTAGCAATGGTCATATTTCACAACAGAGGAAGTTCCATTTGGGTTTAAGGCTCAAGTTTTGTTCCTGAAAAGCAGTTCAGCCCTGTGGAAGAGTCCAAGGTGATGGGAATCTCCATCTTTGAGTTCTGAGTAAGGCCCTGGGCAACCTGATCTGGGTTTGCAGGGAGGGAGCCAGATTTGTCTTAAAGACCGTAGGAAGTACTGGTTCCAGCCTAAGCCTTCCTGTGATTCTGTGTTTTCCTGATGTATTGTGTTCCTTGTTTGTGTTCCAACAAAGCTAAAAGTCACCTGTAAAATAATTTTTAACACTGTATGTAAATCTGGGCAAAGTGAACAAGTTGGTCGTAACTGTTTATCCAGAAGCAGTTTGTCTGTGGGGTTGAGTATATGCAGGCCACCTTTCAGTGTAGCTGCAGGCTGAGAAAAGTTGTAGTGTCTGCAGAGTTTGATAATATTCAGTGAACAGTCTTCTGGTAAACAGTAGAGGAATGATCCTCCACAACTTTGTTGGACTCTGAATGACTGTTTGGGGAAGTTCACAGCTGAGAACCCTCCATGAGATTGCACTTCAGGGACTTTCTTTCCAAATCCCACTGAATTAGTCCTTGCTTAGCAGCTATAATGGAGGAGCTGATGTTTGGTTTTATACTCAAAAAGCCAAGTGGAGAGTCTTGATTCAGGTTATGCCTCTGCTCTGAGCCCTAGTGCTGCTTTTTTCTTTTCTGCTTGCTTGAGATTACTTACCATGGTTGGGGTGGGAACGCGCTCTCCATTTGGAGTGGTCTATTTTTCCAAGGTAAGTTCTTCCAGTGGGAAGAGGCAGTGAGACCTGTGATGAGGCATCTTCCAGGGGTGCTGCTGGGCTCAGCATGCATTCTTAGGATTATTTCTGAAAGGAAGATGGCCCCCCAGCACCTTCTTTCTGCAGTTTTTGTTGGAACTGAATCTGAGGAAAGTTTGGAGGGCAGTTGGGGAATGGGTGTGTACTGGGAGTCATTGGGCTGGGACATGGTCTTTGCTGCTCTGTCAGTGGTGATTTAAGATGATTTTGCCAGACAGTGCAGGTGGGTCTTGTAGCTGAGGGCAGCTCATGAAGAAGCCATGGCAGCTTGAGACTTGGTGAAACACCATACTGCTATAACTACCAGCCAGCTTCTTTCCTTGCTTTGGAAGGACCTTGCTTAAGTATTTCTCCTCTCTGATGCTTTTCTTTCCTCATTCATGGCTCCGCTTCAGCCACAGAGCAGCCCTGGCATATCCTGCTGTTCAGCCAGGGCAGCCTTGGCCTCACTGTGTGCTGTGCTCTCTGCAGGCTCTGCCAGCTTCTAGGCCAGCTTTTAGATTTTAGTTGTTGGGCAGAATCAGTTAAAAGCAGTAGGAACATTTTTTCTACGATCTTCAACCCAGCTGACATTTTATGTGTGGTCTCTGGGGCAGACAGCAGTTGTTTTGGAACTGAAAGCAGCCCTGTCACTCCTGCTTAAGTTTGCTGTATTCTTGCCCTTTCCCCCTTGTTCTTCCCAAGGTATCTGCTCATCCAGGCTGTGAGAGGATGTTCATTTCCCCTTAGGCAAAAGAGAGCATGGCTTAGAAGGAAGATAGAAGAGTCAGAAATGTTGGTTGTGCTGATAGATTGGCTCATGCTAGACGTTGTTCTTGGTTGAGCAGACTGTGCCAAAAATTTCTATCATTTCCCTTATCCTCTATTGTGGAGCTGTGTTTTACAGACTTAAGATTTCTGCATCTCTTTATCCATACAATCTGTTCCTTATAATCTGTATTTAAAAAACATCTGGTTTCTGAACCTTAGGAAATTCGTAACATTCATAACGACGAACTAATGGGCATTCGAAGAGAGGAGGAAATGGAAATGTCTGATGAAGAAATAGAAGATCCATCAGAAATGAAAGAAACAGATGAATCAGGTAAGTTAGTTTTTGCAGTTCATATGAAAGCACATGTCTCTCCAGTGGTTTGTTTTAGGAGCCCCGCTCAGATCTGACTTTTCATAGCAAAATCAACAGCAGGTTTCTGCTGCTGAGGTTTAACAGCATGCGGTCTCTAATACTTACTTTGCCTTCTATTAATCTTGCTAAACTTTCGTGCGTTCATACAAATCCTGGACAGTAAGAAGTTCACAGCACTGTGCCAGTACCAGGACTTCAGAGGAAGCTGTAGGAAACCTTTTTACAGGCAAGCACGACACTGATGAATATTGGTTATTTGAGCAGTGGCTTTTATAGCTATTTCTGTTGCTGTCAGCTGCTCTACCTTACCTCTTCCTTTCTTCCAAGCTCCTGATGCCTTTTTGAATTTGGTGGTAGATATCCTGTTGCAGCAAATCATAGGTACAGAGCATACATACATAACACTCTTCCTTTTGCATCTGAAGGTTATGCTCTGTGACAGAGACAAGAAGACTGCTTCTCCAACCAGTTGTTATTTTGTAATAGTTTATTGTGGCTCCATTGAGCTCCTGCTTTCTCAATCATTCCTTTTGCATAAGTTTTTAAACGTGATTATAATACTCAAAATCCTTGTCACTTACTGTTACTTGTCATCTCCTGCTGAATTAGGGTGAAACAGCAAGTTAACAGTTGGGAATTATGTATTGATATTAAAATATTTCCTATGTTATCCTCTCCCTATTTCCTCACCAATCCTAATTCTGTAGCCTCTGCTTAGCCTTCTGAGTACAGTGTCCAAGTCCTGTATAAATGCCTCAGCAAGCTGTAACCATGGTCCAAGTAGCACAGGAAAGCAGGGGCAGGTGGCAGAACATGCACTCCACATTGTGGGTATGCTTCGAAACCTGCTGACGCTGTCTTTGCAGTAATAATGTCATATAACCCCATTCCTAAGTTTATCAACACCAGGCTGATGGAGGTGTTTCATCTCATGGCTTGATGGGGATAAACTTCTGGCTGAGGGTGGCAGTGGAGCCTATCCAGAGCCTTTCAGCTTTTCTCATTAGGAAACCTACTTTCTTGCCTACATCACTGTTTTACTCCGACACATTCTTTTACCTTTTTTTTTCCCCAACTTAAATACTGCTTTTCCTCCTAAGGAGATGTTCTTTGTCCAGAGCAGAGTATTCTTCTAGAGGCTGGTAGTAAGAAACTCTCTTTAGTAGTCTGGATTTGTAACTGGGACTTGGGAGCCACAGAGCTGTCAGTGTGCTCTGTGTGCTGTGAGAGCCAGCTCATCCCCAGCTCTGATTTTTGATCGCTACCTGCCTTGTTTTCCAGCACTAGTGTCTCAGGTGGAAGCCCTGAAAGAAGAAAATGACAGTCTGCGCTGGCAACTGGATGCCTACCGGAATGAAGTAGAACTCCTAAAGCAGGAACATGGCAAAGCAAGCAGGGATGAAGATACAACCAAAGAGCAGCAGCTGAAACTTCTCCAGCAGGCTCTGCAGGGAATGCAGCAGGTGAGCCTGGCTTCAATCCAGCTGTTGCCTTGCTACAAAGGCGGGTGAGGGGGCTGTGGTGCAGAGCACAGGCACAAACAAAGGCATTCTCTTTATCATACTTTATGAATTCCTTGTGTGATATTGGCTGTGACTGTTGAAATAGTGAGCGTGCTTACCTTCCCTTGAAACCCCATGAGATCCTGATTGCTACCATGAGCAAAAAGGTGGAAAAACCCAAGCTTGCTTTGCAGCCTTTTCTGAAGTTTACTGGGCTTTCATTCTCACATATATTTGTAGATCATATACAAATCATGATAATGTGATTTCCTTAGGCCAAATATCAAGAGTTCAGGTAAACCTTAAATCTTAACAGTACCCCCTCTTGTATTAAGCCAGACTGATAATCAAAGTATATAAAGTACATGATAGTTCAGCTAAGCACTTCATTAAAATTAGAACCTGCAGATGTGTTGTGGAAGCTGTGGTTGTTCACTGAAGGAGCCTGATGCAGGAACTAATTGCATTGCTGTTTGTAACATCGGAGCTGGCTGGAGAAGCCTTCTCTAATCACCTTCAGCTGTATGTGAGTAAGGAAATGGCAGGAATTGCCAGACAAAAGATATTCCTTTTTGCAGATGTCGGGGAGTTAAAGTTTCTCTATATGCCACTGCCAGGATAAGTAACCATGCTGAAAGAGCTGTGAACTGTTTAACTTTTCTCTTCCAGCATCTTTTGAAAGTTCAAGATGAGTACAAAAAGAGAGAAGCTGAGCTAGAAAAAGTGAAAGAAGACAAACTAAAAATAGAAACGTTATTAGAAACCCTTAAGGAGCAGGTATGTGACTTCTTGATCTTTCTTATTCTTCAGTAGTAAACACAGTTCTTGTACTTCATGGCCTGTAGCATGTGCAAGGAAGGAGAGGGTGTAGAAGATGCCTAGCCCTTGCTTGGGTACAGTAGTCTTTAGAAAACTAGGAAAAATCACTTGATTAATTGGAGGTTGCGTATCATCAGTGAACTTGCTGATTGCTTCATATAACAGTGAGACAAACCTCAGAAGCAACTAGAATAGATATAAGGCTGTATTTTGTTTGTGGACTTGCACGTGAATCTAAGCTTGCTTGGTCCTCTCCTCTGCAGCAGACTCAACTATACGTCTGCCTACAGGATAGGTGAGAAATACTATGAAACACTTCTCAGGGAGGGCTGTAGAGGCAAGTGCAAGGTCCTTCCCTGACTTTGTGTCATTAACCCCACCACTCTGTGCCTTGGTCTAGGGAAGGGAAGGTGATAAATACTTAGCTTTTTAGGAATTGAAATAGAGTTTGAATACCAGTAATCTCCAGCGTGGGAGCTTTGGTGGATATCAAAGAACAAAAATAACACATTAACATCAGCCATCTTTCTTTTTCTTAAACTATGTATAGCAAAGCGTAGCAAGTGAAGAGGACAAAGAGAGAGATGTTACTGATGGCCAAGGGAATGTAAGTAAAGTCTTCTGCTGCTTTAGTCAGTATCTTATTGAGGGCAGTAGTGACATCTCATTGCAAAAGTTATCGAGTTATCCATAGCAGCTTATTTTGAGGATAATAATTAATGCAATTTATGTTTTAATTCAATACTGCAAATTCAAGCCAAGGAGAGTTCTGATCTCAAAGCCTCTGCAGGCAGTAGGCATTTGCTTAATCATGCTGCCACTATTTATGCATCTGAAAAATGTACGTGTGCATCTGAATTAGTTGCTGCAAGACTTTCTATCTAGTCTAGTTTTTGTTTTTTAAAGGATCTTCCAGAGCAGACATCATGCGAGTGACCCAAGGTATGATGAGAGTGCCTGTTGTGGTATTTTATTTACCTTTACCTTTAGTCTAGCTTGGTAATTCAGACATGCAGGTTCTGACAGCAACGTGAACATCACTCTGGTGTGTTGGATGCCTTTTGCAATATATAGATAGATAAATAAAGTAAGATGACGTCTCATAGAAACAGGAAAAGGAATACAAAGCCAAGTCTCACCGAGCTGCTGCTTGGTGTGTAAGTATGCCTCCTGTGCTGTTGATGTGGAACAGGCCCTGTGTGTTTTTTTTTCTGCAGGAGAACAGTATGCCCAGAGTTTGTGCATGCAGCCAGGAGAAGGAATGTCCAGTTGAGAAGACACTGAGCAATAGCCCTGTGAAATCAGAACGAGAAGCTCTCTTAGTTGGTAAGGCCTTTTGACTAGAGATGATATTAAGAGACCCAAAATGGTGGGATTTACTTCAAAGTGGCCTTGCAGCTGCTAGTGACTGCCTTTTGTTTCTTAAATTATTCCTACGGAGGTGGGAGTTCTACAACCAAGGACACACGTACCTGTGCTGCTCTCCCCATTTACCTGTCTTTTCCTGCTCCTTGACCTGGTACAGGTGGAGCAGAGTTCTGCTTTCCCTCTACTTCAGCTTTGTATCCCCACATTTACGATAGCCCCCTGCTGAATCTCGGTGAGGTTTGTTGTGGAGCACATTACCATTGCTTGGCAGGGAATGAGAGTGGTGATATCTCTAAGTGTTAGCCAGCTGCATCAGTTAGCTGTTGTTTTCTTCACAGCCCACAGGCCAGACTTCACTGTATTTAAAACCAAAAATGCCAAATAAGATCCCTGTGTGCAGTGCTCAGAGAGCTGGTGTTCTCAGCTGATACTTCTCATGAAAATGACATTTGTGGCATTCCTTTCCCCAGGAATAATTTCAACATTTCTTCATGTGCACCCATTTGGAGCAAGCATAGAGTACATTTGTTCCTACCTGCAGCGCCTGGACAGCAAAGTAGGTGTACTAATGCCTTCATTTCCCAATTAAACACCAACGAAACATGTTTGAGTTTGAACATAACCAGCCCTTAGAGGGCGTATGTAACCAAAAGTGTCTTTAGTGAAATTTTCCTTTTCTTTTCACAGATTTGCACCACAGAAGTGGAAGTTCTCATGACTCGACTACAAACTACATTCAAACAGGAGCTGAGTGGGGTTGGAGCCAGTTTAGAGAAAAAATGGAAGTTTTGTGGCTTTGATGGCTTGAAAATGACTTGAACTTGAGCTGAACCGACTTAACACTGAAAGCGACAGCAGGATGTGTGTGTCAAGAAAACTTGGGATGCCTCTTACCTCTGTTTATGATGATTATCTTGCACGCATGGAGTAATAATGTAAGTGAAATTTAAAGTTCAGATTAGCACTAGCAGAACTTCAGGTGCTGGAGCTTCTTTGAGTTATTTTGTTAACAAGCAAAGTGCTGTTTGATACATTTTTGTGTACAAAGTTCATGTCTGATATTTTTAAGCACGGCATGTAGACTAAGTGTTTTGCCAATGTTGTATCTGTTTCGTGTGCCCAAATCTCTCCTTATCATTGTACCTTCTTTTTATGGATAGAAACACGTAGACTATCCACTGAGATAAATATGAAAAAATAATTGTCTGGTTTCTAGAACCACCTAAAGGAAAAAGGCATTTTTTTAGACATTTATATGATTAAAAAATTAAATATGTTTAAGCAGAAGATTTCATTAGCTCAGTGTCTCTCTGAGCCTAACAATCAGTTCTTTTTCACGCTCTTTTCTCTACTGAAGGCTTAACTGTTAAGCTTAACTGAAGGCGGTGTCACCAGGAGTGTGATTATAGCAGTACCTCTGGGGTGTGCACTGCAAGATCAGTCTGTCATCCAACTTTTTGTGGGAGGAGTATTTAATTTCCTGCTGATCTGAGTGGAGAAAAAAAGGTCTACATAAGACCTGTATTTTTACTAATTGTTTACCATCCAATTTCTCCACCTGCTTTGTTTTTGAGACTGATCTTCACAAAGTGTGAAGCAGCACAGACTGCACCTTCTCAAGGGCTGTTCTTTGTGTTCTCATCATGATACTCAGCCCTCTGCATAAGATCAGTAAGACAGGCTGTTCAATGCTTTAACAATCAAAAAGAATCCACGCTGTCTTCAGACAGAGCATTGGTAGTGGATACCTCCTGGAGTTGTAGAAGCGAGTGAGGGACCTGCATGTAGCTTATTCTGGTGCAGGCTGCAGAAATGAGTGGAACAAACCTTTCTATTGGGACCAGGCTGCCCATGCTGGGGGGAGCTACCTGCTCACTTTGCTCCTGACACTGAAAGACTGCTACACTGGAAACGTGAAAACCCTTTTAAAGAAATCTGAGTATTTGTGTCACTACAAGCGAACATTGTATTTTTAAGGAATAAACATTTTTTTATGTTCCAATCTCGGCCTTGCTGCTTTCTTTTTCTCACCTGACTTGCACTGCCTGATACAGGAAAGATGATGCTCCACAAGTAAGACTGAGTGCTCCTCAGAGCCCTGCACATCCTCCTTTTGGCGCCCATCCCTCCACTGGGCCCAGTCCTACGCTGACGGCCACGGCCGGGCCCGAACCCCACTGCCCGCAGGCAGCCAGGCGGGGCCCAGAGTCCTGCGGTGGGGTCCGACTCGCGTCGGGCTGAAGGAAGGGAGTCCAGGAGGACGCCCTGCACAGCAAGGAGGCCGGAAGTGTGAATGCGCGCTTCCGCCGCGGCGCTTCTGTCGTAGTAGGCGGAAGTGGGGGCTTACCGGAAGAGGGAGATGCCGGAAGTGGAAATACCGGAAGAGTGAATTGCCGGAAGTGGGAGCCGCCACAGGACCGGCAGAGGGAACGAGAGCGGCCGTAAGCCTTCCTGCCCTGCGCCGGGCCGGAGTGCCGCTGGGCCGCCATGTCTAACATGGAGAGTATCCTCGGATCGACAAGCAGCACTGCGGGGTGGGCTGGGGGTGTGTGGGCGGGGTGGGGTCGCGCTATGCTCGCCGCAGCTGCCGGTCCCCTCGGGAGGCCTTGGTGCCCCTTTGGGCCTAGCTTGGGGAAGGCCTCGGAGCGGGGGAGCTGCGGGGGCAGGAGTGGGCGGTGTGGGCGGTGTGGTGGTCGGGTGTGGCCGGGGCGGGAGGTCGCTGTCTGGAAAACTTGCTGGAAGAAAGAGATTTGGGGTTAATGGTGAGAGCTGAGGGTGTGGTGGTTGTAAAAGAAGAATGGGAAATACTGTTTTTGTTTTGATGGTGAGCTCGTTCCTGACTGGTTTCATTAGGGCCTGACTGGTTTCTTTAGGGCCTAACCTATGTGGCTCAGGCAGAAAACCAGTTTTCTCTGTGCTGTGGCGCTGCAGGTTGTCCTCAACATTGGTGACCCACAAAGCGACAGGCAGTGGCTGCTGTGCTGATCGCACGTTGGTCTTAAGGTGTTCATTTCCTGAACCACTATCAGCTGCACAAACTGTTCTCTGCTTCCTTGTGTCAGAAAGAAAGTACAACCAAGGAGAACCCTTATGGGCAAATTTGAGCTTTCTGGCTGTATGTAGTCATCATAATACAGAGAAGCAGAAAAGCCTTAAAAGACAAAGGTCTCGTGTAGCTGAAGTGTGCTGCTGTTTGTTGTGGTAGGGAGAGTGGATAGTGCTTGGAGCAGGTGACTGTGAGTCACCTCACAGCTGGTGGTAGAAGTTTGGTTTCATTGGGGTTGTGCTGCTGCAAAGAAGGAACAAGGCTGTGCTGTCATAGGAGGAAGAGCCATGAAGGTAGCAGAGTGCCAAAGGTAAATGCCCTGATGAGTAACGAAGGGAGTTACTTCAGAACAAGCCATTCTGAAATGCTACTTCTCGGTGCAGTCAGTGTAAGCAGGTGATCTCATATTTTACCTGGTCTCTGACCTGTCATATACTTGAATGGACTTCAAGGTATTTTCCTGTTTGGTATGTTGTCTGGTTTGTGACTCAGTGCTGTACACTTATTGCTGTACAAAGAGACGGTGATCTAGATTTTAAAGAAACGAATGCAAATACAGGCAGTTAAGTTCAGTTTTATTGTTGTTTTAGTTCCCTTAATAGTTAAGATGTGTAGGCACAGCTATGAACTTCTTATAGCCTTCTTTTAATTATAGGATGGGCTAACAAATATATCAGCAGACTTGGTCATGCCATCAAGTTGATGTCAGAGCTCTAAGATGGGTGGTTGGACTGAGTAGCTCTGGAGTGACTTATGTACTTAATACACTAAGGAAACTTCATAATGCTTTATGTGCTTTCAGTTAACTGTTGCACACCTTAGTGCTTGCTGCATTTTCCTCTCGGAGTGTCAAAAGGTGGCCTGGCAAAGTCTGGACAGCTTCATACTGCTTTGTGTTTGAGCAAGATTGATGTTGTTTGCGAGCTTTTATCAACAGCACTTTAAAAGTGTTTTGGTTTCTGTTTGATTCTTAAATACTTTCAAAACATATTTTCTTCTCCCTTGCTAGCAGTTTAATGCATGTGACTGTAACTCATGGTGAAGGCTTGTTCTGTTCTCTTACTGGAGCTTTCAGCTTAAGCAGGAACTTGAAATAAATAAAAAGACAGAAGCATTTTTCTGGCAGATTTAAGTATTCATTTCCAGGTCATGTGACAGAATTGCTCACGTGACACAAAGATGGAAAGGCTTCACGGGCTCTTTAAACCTGAGATCATGCTTTGGCTGGAAATGGCAGCTCTGCCTTCTGTTTTATCCTGGGTGTGGTCAGCAGAGCCAGCTGCTGTTATCCAGGAAATTGGTCTGTTGTTCTTCAGCCTGGAGTAGAGGAGGCTCAGGGGAGGCCTCATTGCTCTCTTATAACTTCCTGAAGGGAGGTTGTAGTGAGCTGGGGGGTCGGCCTCTCCTCTCGTGTCATTAGTGATAGGACCAGAGGGAATGGTTTCAAGCTACGGCACGGGAGATTCAGGCTGGACATTAGGAAGTATTACTTCTCAGAAAGGGTGGTCAGGCACTGGAATGGACTGCCCAGGGAGGTGGTGGAGTAACCGACCCTGGGGGTGTTCAAGGAAAGACTGGATGTTGTGTTGAGGGACATGGTTTAGTGGGAGCTATTAGTAATAGGTGAACGGTTGGACTGGATGATCTTTTAGGTCTTTTCCAACCTTGGTGATTCTATGATTCTATAATATTTTGGGGGGCGGGGGGAGGGGAGGGTGCTGAGGAGGATCCAGACAGGCCACTGAGCTCCACTTCTATTGCTGTCCTCTTCCATTCCACTGAGAGCCAGAGACTTGGGGTGTGTGAGTGAAAGTAGCTAGTGTAGTGAGACTTTGATTTCTCTTGGGGTGATATCTGTTCTGTTTTATGTATCAGTTTGAATTGGATTTGCCGTTATGTGGAACCACTTGGGATCTGAACTGCTTTCTTATGGCCTAATAGGACCTATATGATAAGTGTCTGTATAATTTTAAAGTGGGTTTTTAACGTCAGTAGTGCAGTGCTAGGATTGGTAGCACGTTAAACAGGAGAGCAGGATAGTACTGGGTAAGCACCGATCCTGTTCATGGACCCCTAACTTGTGCTGCAGAACACCTGTTTAATTTGAAGTTTGCTGCAAAAGAACTCAACAGGAACTCAAAAAGATGCGACAAAGAAGAAAAGGCTGAGAAAGCAAAAATTAAGAAGGTGAGTGCTGGGTTTGAAACATGCTCTTTAGATCTGATTACATTTTGTAGCAGAATCTGTTACTGTTTCCTGGCATGCATGCTGATAGTACTGATAAATGCTTGTGACTTAAATTATATACTATACATTTTCCCATACTTATTAATGAGTGTAAGGATGCGTTCTTCATGAAGAACTGGTGGCATTTGACTGCTAAGAAAATAGTCTTAAATCTGTTTCGTTAGATACTGTTATTCTCTTAAGTTTTAATTTGTTACTTAGTAAAATATGGCCATTGAGACCAATTGATGCTTTTATAAAACGAAAAAATGAAAATAGGCCTTAAGGAAAACATAATAAAGATCCAGTATTTTATATCTTTATAAAGATCCAGTAAAGTTAAAATGCTTTTTTTTTTTTTTTTTTTTTCCTTTTCTTAAACAGGCCATTCAGAAGGGGAATATGGAAGTTGCACGAATACATGCAGAAAATGCCATCCGCCAGAAGAACCAAGCCATTAATTTCCTGCGTATGAGTGCCAGGGTAGATGCTGTAGCAGCAAGAGTTCAGACTGCAGTGACAATGGGCAAGGTAAGTCTGTTTTAATGCATTGTTGGAAAGGATTAACCCCCTTTGATTCACTTGGGAGTGACTTAAGTCCATCTCTAGTGAGTTGAAAGGTTGGTTTCAGATGAATCTGTTAATAAATCAGGTACTGGAGTCATAGAATAGGGTCATCTCCAAGGTTGGAAAAGACTTCTAAGATCATCCAGTCCAGCTGTCCACTTATCACCAGTACTTCCCCTGAGGCACATCCCCCAGAACAACATCTGCAGAGAATGCAAAGGAATTCTGCTGACATTTGCTCTTCAGTAATATTTACTATGATTTTAGCTTGTAACTCATATTAATTGCTGTTATTCATGCTCCAAAGGAGATCCCTTCCCAAATACCTTTAGTTATGTTGTAGGACTTCTGATTCCAGATATCTTTTTAGCTCGGGTAATCTTTTATGGTAAATTGCTGTGCTGCTGTTCAGGCACAGTTTGCTCTGCCCTGTGATCTGTATACTTAAACACATCTGCTATTATTTGACAGGTTTTGAGATCCTCGAAAGTTAATACCACTTAGATCTCAGCTTTTGGTGAATGAATTAATTTATAACATTGCCAATGGTAGGACCTGTAAAAAAGCAATGTTCTAGATGACAGTAATGTATGCCCCGCTATTTGATACTGTAGAAACTGAATCGGAATGAGAGGACTTGGTAAGAAACTCATCATTTTTCTTCCTTGTAAGAGATTCTTGTCCTCATTTCAGGTAACGAAGTCAATGGCAGGGGTAGTTAAATCCATGGATGCCACTTTGAAGAGCATGAACTTGGAAAAGGTAAATAGAAACTGGAGGTATATGTAGAAAGTTTTACTGGCTGGAGTTGTGCTGCTTTTCTGTCATCTGCAGATCAGTGATTTGATTTGTATTTTTATAGATATCTGCATTAATGGATAAATTTGAACATCAGTTTGAAACACTAGATGTGCAGACACAGCAGATGGAGGACACAATGAGCAACACTACGACGCTAACAACACCACAAGTAAGAACACTAAATGAAAAGCTTAGTTGTAACTGCATGGAAACATTATGTGCTCCTTTCTGCCTGCTTTGAGACGCCTGGAGCATTTTCACCTTCTGCTTCTTGATGATGAAGGGAGCAATTCAAGTTATAGCCACTAGTGTGGAGGGTCATATAATTGCATTTTACTCTTTCTCACTTTTATCAGGACCGATTTCATATTACATTTTGAAGTCTTTAACCCTGCTATTGAATGAATAGCGTTTTGATGAGCTCTTGGTAAACTTCTTAGCTGAAGGTAGTTAAACGCTCCTGGCACCTGTCAGCTCATGGTAGCCCAGAAAATGCTGAACTTCATCAGAAGTTTTGTCCGATGTCTGTTGGAGATGGTGCTTTGTAAACAAACCTTAAACCACATCGGTTGGAGTTAGGGTTTCTTTCACATTGTGCAAAGCATTGTTTTAATGATTTGTAGTCAGCAGTTGATAGCACTTACTGCATTCAGGGCTGTGTGGCAGCTTTGGTTGCTAACAGATGAGAGTAATTCTTCAGAAGCAGGTTTTTTTTTCAGTTGCTGAAGTTCAATGAATGGGCTTTAAATAGTCTGAACTCTGCTGGTTTTTGAGTTCGTGCAGAGCCCCCTGGTGGTTAAGCACAATAGTGTTTTGTTAAAGGTGTGCCACGTTAAAGCAGTGTTGTGTTTTTTAAAATCTGTTCTTGCTGGACTGAACTACATTCGACATGAACTACAACAGTGCAACTGAATCAGTCTTGTTTTCTTTTCTCTAGAACCAAGTGGATATGCTTCTACAGGAAATGGCAGATGAAGCAGGGTAGGTAACATCAACCCTTCCAGGTGGACATAGAGGTGAGGTATCAGGGCTTCAAATGTGTCTCTTGGAATCAGACAAGAATCAGTAATTTTCCTTTCACCTCTGGGTATCTATCACAATTTATATCTTAGCTGTAGATCTTCCTGTCTTTACATCACTTGTATTTGTGGTGTGTCTGATATACTGTTGTTAAAGTGAAATCTTGTTCTGTCCCGATGCTGGCTGTAATGTATGGCTTGCCTTCTTGGTGGTGAAACCAGCTTCTTGATTGGACTGTCTAATGAGCAGAGCTACGGTGTTCATTGGATGCTAGGCATCTCATGCTGTCCCAGTACTGCTCAATCTATCACTTCTTGTGCTTCTTCCTTTAATCACGTATGCCTGACTTTTGTTCTGGTTTTTACTTTTCTGTTATCTATAGTCTTGATCTGAACATGGAACTACCTCAAGGGCAGACAGGTTCTGTTGGTACAAGCGTTGCCTCAGCAGAGCAGGTAAGTTAGTTTCAATAGAAGTCAATGTCTCTAAAGAACTGTGGCAAGAGAACTAATGCTTCACTCAGCCAGAGCAAGCTTGCTAAATTCTAATTGGATTTTAGCAATTCAAAAGAAATAATGCATTATTAAAGCAGTCTTGTAGGCACAGTAATTAAAAATACACTTCTGTTAGTGTATGCGGTAAGTTTAGTTGTTCCCAAATCTTTTTGCATGATTATTTAGTAGAGTTCCAAACTGATGACTCTCCTACCTGCTCCAAATTTAATGAATCCGGCCATCTCCTTTACCAGACACAGAGGCCTTTCTTTGTTTTTTTTTTCCCACTTAACTTGTGAAAAGCCTTAAGAGATAAGTGTAAAGTGTTCTACGTTTGCTCTAGATAGCTTAGAATTTCTTGTTAGGGCTTGTACTTGAGGTTGCATGCTTCCCAAGAATTGGTGTTCATTTTACTGATGGTTTCTTTGCTTTACATCTCTGCAGGATGAGCTGTCACAGAGACTGGCCCGCCTTCGTGATCAAGTTTAAGTCAAACAGAGCTGCAGCCCTCTGTATGTGCTTTCAGAATACTCTGAGGTTACCCCTCCACTGCACTCGAAAGGTGTGCACAGTGTGGCGTAGGTGTTCAAATACTTGTAACATAGGGTTCTTCACTCTGAACTTGCTCTGCTTTCTAATACATTAAGTAATCCAGAAGCATCAGCTCTCTAAGGTCTTTTTCTGTACATTTTGAAGTTGATATATTTTTTTGCAAGCTTTTTTCACTAAATCAAGCTGATATTCAAAGTCAGCCAGTAATGTTGGAACATTCTAGCTGAAAGACAAGCAGAGTGGTATTGATATATATTTTAAATTATGAAGTGATTATTTTTTTTTTTTTAATTATGAGAACTGTTTGTGGTAGGAGAACTGATATATTCAGTTCTGGTGATCGTAATAGCCAACTTTCTAATATAGCCAAGCTCCTGGAACCTTAGAGGTGGACAGTGTGGACTTCATGCAAGTACACTTGTTGAAATGAAAGAGTGGACTTCAGTCTGTGGTGGTTTTAATATTTTAAAGCTACAGCAAATGTGCTGGTTCAGTTAAAAAGTTACCTGAAGCTATTTTCATGTAATTGGGAACTTGTACGGTTTGGTCACTTTAGTCCAGGAGGAATAAAATATATTTTTCAACTTGGTTGGTTCTGTTGAATATTTTAGCTTGCATGTTGAGTGCTGTAGCTTCTCCATTTTGCTTTCTCCTCAGTATCCTGTGGTGCAGCCAGTAATGCCACATTTATCTCTGTTTCAACCAACGTGGTGTGCAGCTCCTGCTCATAGGGAGCTCCTGCTCTCTGTTCTCCTTAGGCTCAAGCTGAGAAACCTCATATGAGATAACTGAAGCCTGCTTTTCTCCATTCCTTGTCATGCTTTCTTTTCATCTACTCATTTGTTTGTTTTTATATGCAAGGAAAAGCAGTGATCCTATCCCATACTTCTGCCATATAACAAACACCAAAGTGCTTTTCCTCAGGTTTACATCCTCATGGTCATCCTTCATAAGCCAAGGTCCCAACCTTGTCCTCTCCAACCAGGGCACACTCCTAGGTCAGCTTGTTTTCTCTACTCATTGCAGTTGGTCTGGTATTTATTGGACAGAGCAAAATGAGAGCTGGGTGAGCAAGGAGGGCACACCTGCTGTGCCCCCACTCGGCTGCTGGATGAATGCATTGGTTCTGTTGGGTTAAGAACAGCTACCTTGTTTTGGGAGGTGTAATATTGCTCTCAGCAGGTGGAGTAATGTAACTTGTAATATTGAAGTCATCTATGGAGATGGTGGTTTGTTTTAGTTCATCTCCTTACACTTCTGCACAGTGAGAGAATCAGACTGCCTTCGGGAGCTTCAGACTCCTGTGGTTGTGAAGTAAAGAAATGGAGGTAGAAATTCATAGCAGAAACTACTTGTGGTGTGTTGTGGTAAGTGGTGATGTTAAATATCTCTTCCTGACTTTTTTGGACTCGGTTTTTGTTCTTGTAGGGATGAGAAAGATGTGAAGGCCTAGAATTAGTTCTTAATTCACTGGTGCTGAGGACCATGCAGACTTTCCAGCATTGCTTTGGAGGTGTAGCAGGATGTTATGCACTGAGGTATTAAGAGCATAAAATGTGGAAAACAAGATTAACAAAGCAGCCTGAGATGTGAAGTTGTATCACCCAGGCTGGCAGCCTGAATTCAGGTGATTGCTTTTAAATGTGCTCTTTTCCTGTGTTTACACCTAAGTTCAGTGCAGCCTTCCTTTTAACACCTTTCAACATTTTTCCTGCAAATAGGAGAAACTGGAAAGTGTTTTAGAAATGATGCGCTCTTAACTATAGGAACAATCCTTTAAATCTGATAAGGAAGAATTATGCTACCCCTTTTTTCCTCCCAGCTACTCTTGAACAGCATAACAAAATGGTAATGATGTATCTATGCAACCAAGTTACCCACAGCTGTGGAGACTGCTGGTGTGTGTGCCTTTGTCCTGGTGAACTTAGTGTACTTTTTTGACACTCAGTTACTTCATATCTCACGACAGGACTGGAAAGCTGCTGCTGTGTAATAAATGCACATCTGAACTTGCTTTGCAGCTTGTTGTTGGTACGGCTGTATCGTGAGCTGCTCAGGCTTGCTTGTGTTTGTCAATCCATGTTACCTCTACAGTGTTGCGTTGCACAGAGCTGGACAGACTTTGTTGATAAATAAAAGAAGGTTGGGACCAGAAGGAATCTTTGCCTGTGTGTGTTGCCAGCATCGTGCACCAGTTGCTTCTGCGTGTAGATCTGCCTTCTCCTGGGGAAGGAGCCTTTGTGTGTGAGCTGCCCTTCACCACGTTGCAAGAGTTGCATTTGTAATGTGTATATCTTTCTCCAGTGCTTTGGAAGTGCTGAACATTGGAAGTTACCCTTAAAGCAATATTTGATTTTGGTGTAGTTCTTCCCTTGGAGTTCTCCTGGAAACATTTGCTCTTTTCTGACCCACTGTGGCTCCTTGCTTTTACATTTCTGGGTGTCTCTTGTAAGGTGATGGTGTACTTCTGTAGAAGTCTGCTTCATGTTAAATAAATTGTTATGAGCATTTATGCAACCTCTTTACCAAATAGTACTTGGGTATTTGTACTTCTGAGCGGGCACATCTAAGGTGAAACATTGATTGAAATGCTTCAGGATGGTTTTGCTCACTGTTTATTTCCCGGTTTACTTATAGACAGTGTTATCTTTGTGTTATGCTTCCAACTGCTTGTGTCCAGGCAGTCTTCATTCATTTGGATTCCACAACAAAGCCATGAAAAGATGCTGCTGAAAGGAGGGGGGAGGAAAGGAAGGAAAAGAAATCTCAGTTCCAATGGGATAAGATCATCACTTTGCCTTTGTGGAGACTCTCAGAGCCAAAAAAAAATTGTGAATTTTTGTTATATATGGTCAGCAACGATGTACAGAAACAAATCCTGAAGTTGGTGACATTGTATAGAGAAGAGAATAATTTTTGTAGCTCGGCAGCGTTGGTGGTGGGAACGGCTTCACTTGTGTGGGACAATTTGTAACTGTAACTGCAACTGGTAAATAAAACTGTACAGCCAAATGACTCCAGGTGTGTTCCCAGGCTGTGTGGATGGTTTCTGGCATGGCTCTGTGTGGGGACAGGTGGGTGGCATGCTGTTAGTGTGCTGTCCTTAATGCATATGGTGGGAAAACTGGCATCGGCTGGTGGCTGAGTTAGTTCTCCATGGAGCTAAAAAGGTTTATTTTCTCCTATCATTATTTGGGACCCAGCAGAGGGAGCCTCGAGCTCTGCTTTTGCGTGGGCCCTACAGGAATCAGCATTTCATTCTTAAGAGGGGATGCCATGCAAGCTGCTTTGGGCAGCTTTGTCTCATAGGGACCCATTGATTCTGAAGAGCATCACTGCTCATTTCTGTTTTCAAAGTGTTGTGTGCGTTGAGATTTTGATGGAGAACATGATGGCTTTGGTTCAGGACTCCCTATAGGGCATATCAGAGGTTTTCTGCTGTCAGTGTTGGCTTGTCTTGTCAAGCTATGTTTTCTCCATGAACTCCCAGCAGGGTCAGTGGCCTTACGTGTATCAGAAACAGCTCTCTTTGTTACCGTTCAGATAAAGGAAAAGATCAACGTGAGCAATCTGCAGCTGATTCCAAGTGCCAGTTGAGCCTGTTTGATGTGGAAGAAGACGCAGTCAGCTGCTTCAGGCAGGCAGTCACTGTGCTGTGGGATGTGAGCTCTTTGGGAAGCCCTGCAGTGTCCTCCAGTAGGCTGGGGCAGACTCACTGCTCCCTGTTTGTTACTCATCCTTCAGAGTTGAAAGGATGTTACTCATCCTTCTGTGCCTTTCTGCTCAGACTGTGTGTGTTGGTAAGGAGAGCCTGAAGTGTTTGCTCTCAATGAAATAACTGTTTCCCTGATGTCTAAGGTCATAAATCAGACGTGCAAGCTTATCCGACAAGATAACAATCAGCTTAATTTAATTGCTCTGCTATCTGCTTTGTAATACTTTGTTACCATCAATTTCTGTCAGAAGGAGCTGGCAGGGATAGGAAAACCTTTTGAAACATTCCATAAAGATACTGTCTCCCCACTCGTTCTCTCCCGTTTCTAAGAACTCTTCTTTTATTCCAGACGTAACGCTGCCATCCAGCTGGGATGTTTGCTTTGGCAGAGGTGGCAGTGCTTCATTTCTCTCCTCTCACTGCAGAGTGGGTCCACGTTGGCTGCTGAGCGCCGCTCTGCTCACTTGCGATGCATCAGTTCTGACCCCGGATGGAGCCCAGCGCCGACTGCAGGCTGTAGGAAAGCTGCCAGTCCCTTTTGGAGTGTTGTAAATTAGTTCCAGTCTCCCGGAGCCGGCCGTGACCAATTGCTGTGACCTGGAAGTGGATTAAGGCCATCACAGCGAGATCGACTTTTCCTGCAGTAATTTGACAAACACAATCTTTTTTTTTTTCCTCCTTTTTCAAGTCCCGTGTAGATGACATCCCTCATTTGTTCCCTTGTGATGGACGTCGTTTCCGGATTGAAGCGATAATGATTTTCCAGATTTCTGCTGATTGGTGTAGCAGGTGCCTTAATTTATTAACGCCAGGAGAAGAGAAGGATTTGAGAGGAGGGCTCCTGGCAGCAGCCGTATATCACGGTGCTCCCTGACCAACTTACCCCACTGCAAGCACTTAAGAACTTGATATCTCTGTACAGAACACGCTTACATCCATTTTTGCACCACAGATATTTGTGGGGTGAGAATTATTAATAGCTAATGGCCTGGTGTGGTTCTGTTTCAGTAAGATGCACAGATTGAATGCAGCCATTGTATCCGCTGTTTACTTTCTCCACTTTTGAGGCTTTTGCCTTTGCTGGAGTTATTGCACTGACACATTTGCATGCTGTTGCATACAGAAGGAGGCATTTGGACTTAATCTTTGGCACTGCTGTGTGTGTTAATCGGCCAAGGTATGGCCTGCTCCCGGGCTGGGGCTGTTTGCAGGCACAGTGGGATGGAGATGCGGCAGCACAGCTGCTGAGCACATTTAACACAGAGCAGTCAGTCACACTTCGGGAGTTTTAATTGAATTACCTTTGACAGTGAACAGCAAACCTGGTGGGTGATCCACTAAATTAAACTGATGAATGGGCTCCCGAAAATCAATTAGCAGACGGGGCTGAGAGCAGGAGCACATCCTGCTGCTCTACAGGGAACGAGCAGGGCTGGACTGACAGCAGCAAATGTGAGACAAAGTGAAAGCATGCATCTGCCTCTGCTGACCTCTGCTCCAGCATGAAAGCAAAACAGGAGCTGGAGGAATCCGACAGTAAATCACTGAAGCTCTGTTCTGCAGAGCTGATACAGGATGCTTCCAACCAGCCTGATTAATGTTGGGCTGTATGTTGAAACAAGATGTGGTGGAACGTGGAGGCTGCTGAGACACAGCAAGGGGGAACAGCTGGCAGCTCTTGGGCTTTCAGCTGCCCAAAGAGAGATACTCTATTGCTGCAACAGTGCTTATGGATGGGCTCTGTCTGCAGCCCTGAGGAGCACTGGTGCTGGGTGGGGGCTGCCCTAATCTTGTGCCCCAGTATGATAATGAGCTGCAGGTGGTGAAGATGGGATTGCATATAAAACACAAGGACTTTTGGCTTGTGGCAACTGAGATGGGCAGAGAGCTGTGTCTGTCAGCCCCAACCCATCCCCACTGTCCTCATCCCTCAGTGCCACATCTCTGTGGATCTGGAACAGCTCTGGGATGGTGACCCCACCACTCCCTGAGCAGCTGTGCTGGTGCAACACTGCTCCTTGGAGAAGAAATCTGCCCTACCATCCAACCTGAGCACAACGTGGGGCCATCACCTCTCATCCTGAGATGCAGCTGTGGGCTGAGGGGAGCGCAGGGCTGGAAGAACCTCAGGGAGATGCAGGGAGACACAGCACAGAGCCCTGCACTTCAGATGCACTTCTGTGGCCCATCTGAGGTTGTGGCTGAAAAAGAAATGATTGGGAGCACGGAGCTGAGCAGCAGGATCGGCCCCTCCATGGGATCTGAGGTGTTTTCAAGGGGTATCCGCCACAAATTGGAAAACAAAAAGCAATGAAAAGACAACAGCCACAAACCTCACAGCGTGCAGAGTGAGAAACGTGGCTTTCATTTGGGTGACTAATCGCTTCCAGCTGAAGCAGCCATTAAAACCAGTTGAAGAATTACAATGTAAATAGATTAATGCAGACAAAGCAACATGTGTGCTGTCCCGTGTCTTCTCGTTACCTACAGAATGCTTCAGCAGTGACACGCTGTTAGTCTAAGCCACTTGTTGGGCCCTGTGCTAATCAGCTCAAATTAAATAAACACGGCCAATAGAAATGAATGTTGTGTTTGAAAACCGATGCACCAACAGAGTGTTCTCCAGGAGATTATTATGGACAGATCCGTGACAAAGAAAGGATTCCTGCAGCAGACTGGGGGTAATTCCTATAGAGCAGATCAATTCTCTGGACTGGACAAAGCAGATCTGAAACTCTTTCTGAAGTTTTGGATGCTTTTCAGTTCTTGGCATTACACAATGGCAATCCCAGAGGTGAAGACTGACCTTCCGAAAGGGAAAGATGTTCTTTGGGCAGTATTTTAGAGTGGCTTTGAGTTGACCTCAAGGGCCACCTCATGCTTGTTCCTTGTGTAATATACCATTAATGTAATAACACCAACTGGGATGACTGCAATTCTTTTCTGCCATTTTCCCTTCCCCACACACTGTGCTTGCAGCAGCCCGGTGGTGATAGAGACATCCCAAACGCCGTCAGGACTGAGTGAATGAAAGGCATCATTTGCAGAGCACAGCATCTTAATTAATTGAACACAAAGTCCTCGTTGGTCACAGGTGAACTTCATCATCACGTCAAAGAGCAGCAGCTCGCCCCAGGAGTGTAACAGGATACGGCCCCAGCTGCTATTTATTTCTACAGGCAACCCAGGGCTGTGGTCTGATGGCAACGTGTGGCCAAACTAGTGGCAGATGTGTGCTCAGCCCTGCTCACAGCCACCCCTTTGCCTCTGTTACTGCAGCAGCATTGTTCTCTGCAGCCTTCATAGGGTGGGCAAGCAGCAAGGTTGGGAATGCTCACGGACAGCTTCTTGTGTGATGGCACAGCATCACCCCTGTTTGTGCAGACCTGTGATCTGCCCAGCCTGCTGGGTTCAGGATGAGAGGTAACAGCCCCATGTTGTGCCAGGGGAGGGGCAGGTTGGATGTTTGGACAGGTTTCTTCTCCAAAAGAGCGGTGATGCGCAGGATGCACAGGGGGTGGTGGGGTCCCCATCCCTGGTGGTGTTCAGAACAGTAGGGTGTGGCACTGAGGGATGTGGGGATGGGAATGGGTTGGTGGGCATGGGTTGGTGATCTTAGTGAGCTTATGGAAAGCTTAGAGTTGCTTCAACGTGTTTCCAAAGCACATTGCCAACAAAATGCTTCCTATTCTGCTTAGATTGCTTACAACAACATAAAATGTTTGCTGTTGTGGGGCCATTATATATATCTGTAGAAGATGACAATGCTGCTTGGCATCACTTTTTTCCAATGTATTTTGGATATTACCCCCAAGGAGAAATCCACTGAGATGCCACCAGAACTGTGCTGATAAGCAGCCATGTGTGCAGCCAGCAGAGCTGGGGGGACAGAGCTTAATGTGGGGAGATGCATGGTTGGCTCCTCTGCAGATCCTAACTGTGGTATTTCATCACCCTGCCCTTGTTCTGCTATGGTTTCTTCAGCATGTTCACATTGCTCAGCGCACTGCTGAGACGTGAGTCCAGGAGAGATCAGCCCCCACGTCATAAACATAACTCTGCATTGAAACATTTAGTGTTGATTTATACCCTGTGCCTCCAAGAAGGAAGTGAGACTGAATTTCACCCTCTCCTTGAACAGCCCAGAGAGCTGGACTTAGTGAGCTCTGCTACCATTGTGACCAGCAGTGAGGGGTGGGCAGTGCTGGGCTCTGATTGATGTATGGGACTGGCAGGGGGAGCGGAAGCATTTGCTGGGTGCTGTCAGATCCCGGGGAGCTGCTGACAGCTCATTCCTGGCCTGCACTGCCCAGGCTGACACCCCGGCCATCCCATTGCTGACATGGGGCAGAGCAGGGCATGAGGCATTTCCCGCCCTGGGTTTTGGGTTTTCCCTTTGCACAGCTCTCAGTGAAAGGGGGCAGAGCTGAAAAGGGGCTGGGGCTGCCCCTCACCCTCCACCTGGTGCTGGAACTACTCCTTTTCTCATGAAAATCTTTGAAGGTTATGGCTGTAAAACATAGAAATCAGGGAAATGTTCACCTCCTGGTTGTGTGTGATGGGAGGTACAAATCCTATTGGAAAAATCAGTGATGAAAGCTAGAAAGCAATACAGGCCCAGTTCAGGATTTCTGTTGGAGCTGATTCTGCTTTAACCCTCTGAACAAAACAGGCCCATTTGTGGCTGTACTGCAATAAGCTCAGTGCAGAGCAGTGCCCCCATAACCACTGCTGCTGCTCCTTCCCTGTGTTGGGAGGTCTGGGGGAGGGCAGGGAGTGCACACTGCCTGCAGGTCACCATCTGCTGAGCTCTGAGCTGTCCCAGGGATGGGGATCTGCCCCCAAAGTGGACACAGGCAGAATGAGAGCCCTGAAATGGCGTGCTTTGTCTCCCTGTGTTGGAGCCAATGGGCAGGAGGTGTGTTCTGCTGGGATGGTTGTGTGCCCTGAACTCTGGTTTGTGGTGTGAAATAGCAAAGGATGTAACCAATGCGTTGACATGTGGCTCTGAGCATCTACTGGGGAAAGGGCCGGGGGGGGGGGGAGAGGGGGAGAAGCAAACAGTAAATGCCAAGGAATGGGCTGGTGTGAGCACATGGTGATGGGGAGGGATGGGGTGGCAGCCCTGCCAGCCTTTACATGCAGGGTTTTGTTAAAAACGTTTGTGCAATTGAAATTTACATTCCCAGAGGTCTGTATATGAGCTGGAGGTAAACCAAAAGAGCGTATGCACAGCCAGGTTTTGCAGCAGAAGGATGTTGGCTTCAGCTTATAAAGCCGAAAGGAAAAGCCTTTGTATCTGCAGCACGATGTTTGGGATGTAGGTGGCTGCCAGGTGTGCAGGGATTTGAATGAATGCTCCGAGAGGATCTTTGTAGGAAATGCTGAGTGTGATCATACGAGTTTATATGTTTCCTGTGCCTGGGGGCACGGAGTGCTCTGAGTCTGGGAAAGGAGCTTCTTTTCCTCCTTCTTTCCTCTTTATTCCCTGCAGTTTTCCTCCTTCTTTCTCAGTTTTCTTTTCCTTTTCCCTTCCCCCCTACCTTCTTTTTCCATTTTCTTTTTCTTATTTCCTCCCTTCCTCCCCCTTCCCACCCTATTCCCCCCCTCCCCTTCCCACCTCATTCCCCCCCCTCCCTCATTCCCCTTCTTTGTACATTTTCTTTCTTTTTCTTCCCTTTCCTTTCCCCCCATTTATTTTCCCCCTTATTTCTCCTTTTCCTTTTTCTTTCCCCCCCCCCCCTTCCTCTCCTTTTTTTTCCTCCCCCTTTTCTTCCCTTCCTCCTATACAGAAGGGACAGCAGCCGGACCGCCCCACTCTTCTCATTGCAGCTCTGAAGCCGAATAGAGGAATTTTCCACTACTTCCAAAGGCAAAGTAAATTCCCCTGGCAAAAAAACACTCCCCCCCCCCAGCATTCACAGCGTCTCAGAGCTTCTTTCCTTTCTCTTTTTTGTTCCCTCTTTTTTTTTTTTGGTCTTGAAGCCGTGTCCAGAAATAAACAACGGTTTCAATCCGCTGCGCTGATCAAAAGCGCCGTTCTAATCAGTCCCAGGCAGAACATCACGCTGTTATGTTATCACTGGAGCAAATCATCGAAAATACAAAACAAAAACATCAATGTAATGCTCTCCAGATCAGGAATGTCCCAAAGAAAAAACGCCTTCCTCACAGGTGTGCCCTATTTTAGGAAGAAAGGCTGCGAGTTTGGGGCTGCTATGGGGTGAGTGTGTCTGTCAAAGCAGAAGGGAGGAGATGAGAGCTGACTGAGCCCGGTGTCAGTGCATGGAGATCTCCTAATACTCTCCCCTTCCCTGTGTCCGTGGTGATTATTTCTTCAATGGACAAACTGTCTTTAAAAGGCTCATTGTACTGTAAGCCCTCCTCCCAAGTGCTGTTAGGAAATGAATGCTGAGCTCTGAGCCCATCCAGGGGCTGCTCCATGTGGTCTTCCCAGCTGCCCAGAGCCACATCCAGCCTGGCCTTGAATGTCTCCAGGGATGAGCATCCACAACCTCCTTGGGCAACCTGTTCCAGTGCATCACCACCGTCTGTGTGAAAAACTTTCTCCTAAGATCCAACCTAAACTTCTCTTATCTCAGTCTAAAACCATTCCCCCTTATCCTACTGCTGTCCACCCTCATAAACAGCCATTCCCGCTCCTGTTCATACACTCCCTTCAAGCACTGGAAGGCCACAATGAGGTTCTTTCCTTCTCTTCTCCAAAGTTAATTAACCATCAGATGCTTAAAGCGCACTAACAGAGTGAAGTTTGCACCCTAAAGCACAGGTTGGGGTGGGGAGGAGTGGTTGGCGGTTCTCAGTCTTGTCTGTAAATTACAAGGAAAGTGACTTTTCCACTCTCCTTCTTTGTCTCATCACAGCTTTATCCAAAATCCCTTCTGTTTTCCTGCTAACAGCTGGTTCTTGCTGCAGCGCGCTCCTTGCTTGCAAGGCAGGGAAGGCAGCATTGCTTGCATGCTCCAACCCATGCACAGCTGGGAAGCCTGGGTTTAAAAGGGGATGTGAATGTTTAAAATGGGAAGCATGGATTTCCAATGCTCCCCTGCACCTTTTGTTCAGCGTTCCTCTCCAAAAGTCACCCCATCTCTATGCGCTCTGTGTACACACAAATGGAAGGAGAAAGGAGATGTCGGCACTGCGGGCTCATCTGGTTCCTATTGTGTGTGTTTACATATTAATGCACAATACAAATTTGTAAACACGGACGTTTGAAGCTCTGGTGGGAGCCGATGCCTTGTTCCCTTCTTGCCCCTTTATTGGAACAGCATGTCTGATGTGGCGGAGCCGCAGATGTGGATGGTTTCAATACTGGATACATTTCAAATGCTCCGTGCTCTTATTTGTCCTGCTGCGTATCGCTAACCAGCCCTCCTTTGTTTTGTGTAATTACAGTACAAATTATCATCTAATTACGGCCCAAACCTCAGGAGATCAAATGGGATTGAAGGCGCTCCTCCCGGCGCGGCTCCAGTTTGGCCAACCCTCCCCTCCTGGTGCGCGGGTGATGGCAGAACACCCCTTCGGTGATAACATGATGAGTGTTTTTGTGTCTCCGTGGTTTTTAAGCCCTCGTTCTGCTTCTGGGACACTCCCAGCCCACCCCACCCTATGGGGACCACACGGCACCTTTGGTGCTGTTGGCTCAATTTGCTGTTTTGGAGCATGAGTGGATGGTTCTGAGTCACTTTGGGCTCCTCCTAGGAGAGCTCAGTGTCCAAAGTGCCTCAACCTTTCCGAAACTTCAGGTTATTTTCTCCTTGTTCCCATTAACAACAGCACAGTAGTGCTGGGTTTGTGTTCTTATTCACCCCTATGTCTATAGAAGTGAGAACTCCTGAACTTCTACCACTCCTCCAAACACAGTGAGTGGTAGAAAGGGCTGAGCAGCCGTAGTGTGCCGTGATCCCCAGCTCATGGCCAACAGCTCGGGGGTATTCCATGCAGCTCCACTATCAGGAAGATGGGTGTTTGCCCACCACACTCAGCCCAAATCCAAAGAGCCCCCAAAAGCACGGCCATGAGCAGTGCTCTGCAGCACCCAACCCAGCCCACCTGCCTGGAAGTGGGGGCTCCCAAAGGGAAAAAACAAATCTCGTGCATTTAAATAAAAAGTAGCATGACCAGCTTTTATTTTTAAACCTACTTTTAATCCTTATATATTGCTGTTATGTTTGTAGATACAGAATTCTCTTTAGTTAATCCCAAAATATGACAGGTCCCCATCAGGCACTTTGTATCACATCTGTCATAGGTAACAGAAGTAGCTTTGGGGAGTGAGTATAAGCTGTGCCCCAACTTACAGCGAGCTGCGCTGTACCCCGGAGCCAGAGATTATTTACAGGAATAACACAATTATCACAGGTGAAAATAAAACAAATGAGACTGTGGGAGGGGTGTCCATAACTCTGCTCAATCCTCATCCTCTGCAGTTCCTGCTCTCCTCACCCCCAGCACTACATGGCGATGGGATGCATGGAGATGGCTCTGGGAAGCCCTGCACAGGTCCCCGTGTCCTTAATGCAGAGCCAGAGCTTCAGTCTGCACTGCGATGTGGGTCCCGCGGCACCAAGGCACTTGCATGGGGCTGACCAGCTCCAAGTCAATGTAGGAGTGCGCTCCAGCCCCTGGCTGCGTGCAGCTCCTCTGCTGACCCACATACTTGGAGGGTCCCTTTGGAATTAGGGGAAATCTCCAGGAGGGATGAGCAGGAGCTGGCGGGGCTCAGGGCTGACTGCAGGGAAGCTCGGTGGTTTCAGGAAAACAGAAACCTCCATGCTGCCTACAATACTGCACATTTACCCCCAAATTAAAGGCCTTCCAGACCACTCCTGCACCGCACTGTGTTTCATATTCAGCAATTAACAAGATCCTGTGTCCTGCTGGGGAACAGGTCTGCGTTACATACCGATGCTCGGAAACATGGCAACATCCCGCTAAAGGCAGTGGTTAATTGCTGAGTGCCAGCTGGGGTGATTGCATCGGCCGTCCCTGAAGGCAGCGGGCAGGCTGTCACTCACTCCAAAATGGCTCGCCGCGCTCGTCAGTCTAGATGGCATGGAGAAGCTGTAGCCGTACAAACCATATGGAGGATGTAAGGAACAATTAAGTGCTTCCCGAGCAATGGGACTCGATGGGAAAATGTTTCCAGATGCGTGTAATCCATACAGCATTTGGCTGGTGGAGTTGGGGACCTGCAGACACGGCCCGCTCAGGTCTTCAGACTTAGCGCTCTTCAGGCTGGCGATGCCGAGGGAGGAAAGCTTGGGTACATCGACCACAAAGTGGGGCAGGATGGGGGGACCGGGGCCACCTGGCTTCTGGTGGCTGGGGAGGATGAGGGGCTGCTGGCGGAGGAGGTTGGCAGGGCACAGCCGGTAGCAGAGAGGCACACCAAGGCCAGGCAGGTGGGGCTCAGGGCACGGTGCTCCGGCACCGCTCACAGCCAGGTGGAACGTGGGAGGTGAGCATGGAGGGGACAGCAGTGGGTTGAGAGGAGAAGGTGTCCCAGCACTGGAGGTCACCGGGGAAGAGCTGGAGCTGCTGCCTGGAGGGAAGAATAGGAATAGTCTGCAGTGGGTCAGCGGGTGCACCAGCAGGCAGCTCCGTGCCGCCGTATGTCCCAGTGTCACCAACTGGGCAAAAGGGAGATCCATCAGTCATCTGAATGCTGCTCCCACTTGTCTAAGAAATACCCATGTGTGGTATATTTCAAACCTCATCAGTGTGCCTGGGACAGCCCCACACCAGCTCTGTGCCCACTGTGCAAGTGATAACTGCCTCCCGTGACAGCAGCACCACTATTTCAGGTTCCTAGTTTTCTGTGCAAGTCACAGGCAGCTTTCCCCCCTTCTATGTGAGAACAAAAAGATACATTCAGCCCAATGGAGAGTTTCTTGTACCTTCCAGCTCACAGGAATTGACTCATTTTCCTTGTCTCCCCATGCAATTTGAGACATACCCTCGAATACCGTAGGTGTCCCCTGAAGCCGTAAATGCACACAGCATTTTGACATTCTCTTTTAGGAAAGAAATGAACTAGCACTTTCCCATCCTGACAGACTAGCTCTCTGGATGCAGCCCAAAGCAGTGCATCACTCAACCCCCATACAAATCTGGGCATAACAGTGGGAAGAACAGAGCACCTCAGTGAGCAAATTCTTTTTGCCGTTCCTATCAGGCTTTAAAATCCCAGCTGATGACCAATTATTTTATTTAGCTTATCATTTTTAATTTCTCTCCTGGTTTTCAGACTCCAAGATTGCTACTTCTTTCCCCCCTTCCCCCGAAATACACTTTTCTTATCAGCAGAGATAAGAATTCTGTTCTATTTCCATCTTTTCCAGATTCATAGAATGCTTTGGGTTAGAAGGGAGCTTTAAGACCACCTCAGATATTGGCCCTTAGGAAAAATAGGTGTTGTGTGACAATTAGTTAAAAAATAAACCTAACCAGGCCAACCTTTCAGTTTCTGTGTGCCGATAACTACAAATTGCCCATGTTCTCTCAGCCCCCACTGCTGCCCCTTTCCCTGCTCTCACATTGCAGCCTGTCGCAGGCTGGTTCCGGAGAAGCTTTTTATGTTAGAAACAGTTTTATTTCCTATTAAAAAAAAAAATAATAGGCAAATAATAAAAAATAAAAAGGTTAAAAGACCGGAAAAAAGGAAAAAACGGGAAAAAAAGAACAAAAATAAAAGGAAAAAAAGGAACGAAGCCAGTCTGCCTTTACAATCTGTTAAACCTCTTAATTTCTCCCAAGTCTCCTTTCTGTGACTCGCTATTCTTATTCTAAACAGTATCCTCCAATGGTTTGGGAACCATCGGCACTGCAGGCCAAAGGACACAACAACCCCACTCCAAAATAACCTCTTGCATATTTGCATATATTTACACATATATGTATATTTCTTTTTTCCTGTTAGTCTGAATCTTCCTGCAGCTTCTGCCATGTCCATCACTGCCTCCCCCAGAGCGCTCGCACTGAATTCAATAATTCAATGGGACCTGTGGCAAAAAATCTTATAGAACCACAGAATCCCATACACCCACACTCTCACAGCCTCAACCCCACACCCATCACCCCACCCAGCCCTACAGCCTCGTCCTCCTGCCCACAGCTCCAACCCGGCCCCGCATCCCCAGACTCACCCTGGCTGTCTGCGCTGAAGGCCTTCAAGTCCAGAGCGAGTGGTGGCCGCCATGGGAAGGGCTCCAGGAGCCCATCCAGCACTCCCCTGCAGGTGATATGGGGCTGAGAGCCAGGGCCAGGCCTCAGGCTGTAATGGGGGGTGATTGAGCTGTTACCTGTTCCTGCCAGGGTCCCGAAAGCCTTTAGCGAAGGGGTTTCTATCGATCTTCAGCTTGGTGATCTGTGGGTGGAAGCAACATCTCAGTGGGACTACCGGGGAGCGGGAGGCTGGGTGGCCACAGCCCCGTGGGTACCTGCTGGTTCTGGTAGGCTGTCACCGTGGTGAACTCGGTCTCCTGGAAGGAGAAGGTGTGCACCCCCTCAGCTGGCAGAGACTGAATCTGTGCCAGGTCGAAGCGGGAGTCCTGGGCAATAACGTGGACACGGGGCTTGTATTTGTGCATGGACTGCAGGATGATCTGTGTGGGCAGAGAGGGCCAGGGTGAAATGCTGCCTGGAGTCCCACCATAGCCCCACTGCACAGCTGCCCCACACCTACGTGCCCCTTGTCGTCCATCTCGTTGTTGGTGAGCTTCACCCGGTCGAAGCTGATGATTTGCCTCATCCATGTTTCCCCTGAGCAGGGCGAGTCAGGGTGGATGTAGAGCCGTGGTGTGATGCAGGAGTGGTCTGTGTTCCCAGCTACCATCCACTGTGAGCTGTGGTAGACGTACCTGTGCCAAGTGGGACACCATCAACACACTGTACTCCTGATGCACCAATCCATCTCCCCATCCACCCCTGTGTCCAACCATCTATCCATATGTCTTTCCAGTCTTTCCATCCATCCATCTGTATGTCAGTCCCTCGGCCCATTCCTACATCCATCCATCAGTCCATTCCTACATCCATCCATACATTGGTATGTCCATCCATCTACCACCCACCCACCCATCCGTCCACTCATACCTCCATCCTTCCATCCATCCATCCATCCATCCATCCATCCATCCATCCATCTATTTATCCATTCATCCATCATCCACCCATCCATCCTTCCATCCATCCATCCATCCATCCATCTACTTATCCATTCATCCATCATCCACCCATCCATCCATCCATCCATCCATCCATCCATCCATCCATCCATCCATCCATTTATCCATCCATTCATCATCCACCCATCCATCCATCCATCCATCCATCCATCCATCCATCCATCCATCCATCCATCCATCCATCCATCCCTCCATTCCCACCACACCGCAGTGCAGCTGTTGGCCATTTGGCCATGCAGAAGGGTCCATCTCTGCAGCCACCATTGGAACTCACCATACCTGTACCGTTTGGAGTCCACTGGCACAACGTCGATGGCGATGTAATACTGCTGCAGTGGCTCCAACCCTTTCACCTTCACCCTGACCGATGGGAACATCCGCCTGCATGGGGCACGGGGCAGCAGTTAGGGAGTGCCCATAGCGAGGGTTGTTTGAAAGAGGTGAAAAGGTGAAAATTGGTTGAAAGGTTAAACAGATACTGGAGAAAATAATAATAATAATAATAATAATAATAATAATAATAATAATAATAATGAAATTACAACAACAAAAAATCCCACAAACGTAGCAAAAATAAGTAAATAAAAAGAAGAAGATAAAAACAGTGAGGGAGAGCTGAGAAAAGAAACAAAAAAAGGAATGGGTGTGAGATGCAAATGGGAAAACGAGCGGGAAGGGCTGAAGGCAGGAACGAGGCCAGGGGGCCGGGGCTGCTACCTGCCGGCCTTGGTGATGATCATCTCGGTGCCGATCTCGTGGAACCTCTTCCAGAGCTCAGAGCCCTGCAGCTCCACCTGCACCTCGTCCCCCACCTCCCGGCTCTCGGCGCCGGCCTTGGGCCGCTTTTCTGCGGGGAAGAAAAAGCGGAGGGAGTGCTGGGGCGCCTGCCGGGACACCTCTCCGGGACTCCCCCGGTCTGCCCCGCCGCTACCAACCGGGCTCGGAGGGTCTGCGGCTCTGCCTGCAGCCCGCGCCGCTCTCCTCGTCGAGGCCGTCGGGTCCCTTTCTCTTGGCCGAGCGGCCCACGAGAGCTTCCACCGAGAAGGCGTGAGCCCGGGAGCTGAGCGCCATCACCCCCCCACCCCCCCAGCCCGGGCCGGGTTCCCCCCGGGCGGCCGCGGGGCTCAGGCGGGCGGCGGAGGTCCGAGCGACGGCTCCATGCGGGCGCGGTGGGGGCCCGCAGTCGGCGGCCGTCGGGGGGCAGCGGGCACGGCGAGGTGCTCCAAGTGAGGCGAGAGGAGGCTGCGGCTCTCACTGTTTGTTTTGGAAACTGATGGGAGCGTAAGAAACATTGAGTGACATTTGGTAGGACTGGGACGGGGGGAGGAGAGGTGGGAGGGGAAAGGGAGAGGCGAGGGAAAGATGGGGGAAGAGGAGCCGGCCCCGTCTAGGATCAATAAAAGAGTTACTGTTCTCCATTAAATTGTAAAACTCAAAGAAATTTGACATAATTGCACACTAGGGGCCACTTTCCCAACAAAAGTGCAAATAACGTTTAACCAGAACCAGCACAAAAAAGGGAAAGAAATAAAAAAAGAACGAAGGACGGGAAAGAAAAGGGAGGTGGGGACGTTTTGGGGGAGAGGGAAGGTGGGGAGAAACCCCCCGCTCTTTGGCTTCCCCGGTGAGCCCCGATGCTGGCTCCGGGCTCCGTCTGTCCCGACGGGGCCTCTCCCGGCGGACCTCGGTGTCCCCGCGCCGTGTGTCGGCGCTGAGTGCCGGTTTTGTCTCCGTCGGGTTTTTTCTCCGCACCGATTACGGGTGCTGCCAGAGCTCCGTCCTTACGCGTCCGGCGGCGGCAGCGGCTCGGAAACGGAGCCTCGGTGGGGCAGAGAAGCCTGAGGTCCCGCTCCTCTCCCCCACTCCTGCATCCCCATATCCGTTCTTCGGTCCGCTCCAGATTCCAGTCCCACTCCAGCATCTCGATCCCACTCCTGCACCCCGGTTCTGCTTCTGTATCCCAGAATCTTGTTCCCACTCCAGCATCACAATCTCACTTGTGTCTCCCAGTCCCCCTCAGCATCCCAATTCCACTCATGCACCCCAGTCCTGCTCCAGCATCCTGATCCCACTCATACATCCCAGTCCCGTTTCTGTGTCCCGCTCCCACTGCAGTATCCCTGTGGTGCTGTTGTGCTCCAGTGGCACCCACATCCCAAAGCAGATGGGGGCTGCAGCCCCGGGCCAGGAGAAAAAAGGAGGAAGTTAAATCTGTGGACAGTGTTGGTAAAGCATCAGCTGAGGCAGGTGAGCCTTCAGGAGGGAATGTGTTGAGTGGGTGAGGTGCAGGTGGGGATGGGGCAGCGGGAGCACTGAATGTCAGCCGTCTGCTGATGTATCCAGTGTGTGTCAGTGCCACAGACTGCTGCTGGCCTCACAGCCCACATGAGGATGCACAGTATTGAGGATGCACATTACTGGGGATGCACATTACTAGGGATGCACAATACTGAGGATGCACAATGCTGAAGGTGCTCGTCACTGAGGTTGCTCATTACTGAGGATGCTCGTTACTGAAGATGCTCATTACTCTGCTCAGAGCAGGCTCGGCACATTGATCCCCATTTATACCTGTCTATACCCATCTGTACTTCTCTACCCAGAGAAATGGACCACTCCTTAAGCACGTTGGTAATTAGGAGGGGGCTTGGGGGGTCCCTCCCTTCCCAGCACTGATAGAAGCCAGCTGAGCTCACGGGCCGTGAACCTTTATCTCTGCTGACATGACAGATTATTAAGAAGTATTTCAAGTAATCTCTGATTTCCTCAGCATTGCAACACATTGCAAGAACTTGGAGCGGGATCAAGCGGCCCCTTTTTAATTTCCTACAAGGAGAAATAAAACAAAAATAAAGCAGAATTGAGACGACATAATCAGGAACATTTTGTGGGTTTAGGTCAGATGAAGGCGGCAGGGCTGCGTTTCCAGGGGCTGCTTTCATTCATCCGAGACCAACTCAGAACCCCTCCCCGGGCTTTGTCATCTTATTGTCCTTAATGAATTACGGGGTGGGATGTCATATGTTTCCATCATCAGAAAGCGGAGCGGAGAATCCCTTGGCATAAAGTTCAGATGAACTAACTCCGTTTTGAAACAAGTGTCGTGCAGAACGTTTGCTCTCCAAGTTTGCTCTCCAAGATCCTGGATAACTCCCATTAAGGCGTTGAGGCACGCGGGTAGATGCCAAAGCCTGGCATTACTAACCGTGCTGGGGCTGCCATGAGGCATTTCACTGCGCTGCAGCAGCGCTCGGTTTTGCCCAGATTCACTCTGAGTTGAAAACAAAACGAAACCAAACTGAAGGAAAGGACGCAAAGCCGACGCTGGGAAGGCAGAGATCCTCTGTGCTCCGTTACGCTCCGGCGCTGTCATCCTTTGTGCCTGCACCTGAATGTCCTGAGCTTATGTAACAGCGTGGTGATAAATTTGGGGATGAGGCACTGTCGGGTCTAACAGAGGAGGGCGGAGGGCCATTCAGTCTCCGTTTTGAGAACTGCGAGCAAGAAAACCTTTCTTTGCATGTAATGTGAAACAAAGCCCCGTTTGCTGACTCTGGAAAATCTCCACTCACGGTGTGAATGGGAAAGTTGTTTTCATCTCATTACGGAATTACGGGATAGAAAACTTGAGTCTGAATCCATGCCCACAGGTATCAGACACAGCCACAGGGCAGGGCTGGGAGCGCACTGCTCAGCCCATTCCGTTGTGCTGCGGGAGAAAGGCGAGCGAGAAGCTGACGGTGCACAGCGCAAATCGCGCTGTTTTCTTGCAGGAAGAGCAGCATCCCTGCGCACCGCCGCTCTCGGCCACAGGGAGGAGCGGGAGTTTGCTCTGGAGCCTCTTTACAGCTGAACTAAGCGTGGCTCGGAGCGGCTCTGTGCTGGGTACAGCGGGTGCGTGCACCGACTTTCCGTTTCTCTAAGCACGGTTGCTTCATTAAGCCATTGCTCATCAGCAGATTAATGACTATTTCCAGCAAACAATGGTTTGAAATGACACTCCTAAAGACTAAGCAAAAATGGGCAGAGACACAGCAGCTTAGCACGGCGCTGCTGAGATTGCTTCCCCTTGCGTTCTCGGATGTCAGGTCCCACAGCGTGGCTTCTATTTCACTCCCCTTCCCAGTTTGCCCATCATGAACTCTGAAGGACCTGTGGGTGCAGGAAAGGGCAGCTCTGAGCCCAGTGGGTGGGCATGGGAGGGCACACAGCTGGTGCCTGTGGCTGAGGGGCAGGGAACAGCCCCCTTCCATTTGGAGAATGGGAACACGGCACTTTGGAATTGAATTTGCCTTCCTCCTCTCCTGCCACATGAGCGGCATTAACTAAGGATATATTAAAATAAACCTCTGTCATGTTATTTTATCCATCAGCACAAGGGAAGGTTGTACAGGGGGGAGGATTAAGCCCTGAGGAAATGATTCAGTGAAGCAAAAACAATCTGAAACAGCATCTGGGGGAAAGTTAAGCTGAATTCAGTGCTGGGGGTCATTTTGTTGCCCCAGCAGGTCTGCGTCCACCTGCTACCACCTGAGCCCACTGCCATGGCCAGGGCAGAGCTATTGGGATGCTGCAGAGTGCCCACATCCCACTGCAACCCCGAAGTATTTGGGGGAAAAACAAGAATTATTGGCTCTGTGCTGCAAAGGATGTATTTTGGGTCCCTTTTCCCAGCCCATCTCTGGTTGGTGTCAGTGATTGCAGCTGAGGGCTGTGCAGAGTGCATTCACTGCCTGGTTATTAGCCCCATTGACAAACAACAGGGCAAAGCATTTTCCAAGCTCTGCCAGACATGTTGATGGGGCTGGGAGAGGTGTCTCTGCCTGGTGGGAATGAGGTCTTGTCCTGCTGGGCTTTCCTTCCCCAGCACAAAATTCATCCAACAAACAGCTCCTTCCACCACTGAGCAAAGGGGAGAAGCCCTGCTGCGGTGAACTTTCCTCTTAATACTTAGAAAAAACACTCCAAGAACGCAGAATCATAGAGGATTTGGGGAGAGCAAACTGAACTGCATGGCCAGAGAGGAAAACCTTCAGAATGGCACCAGTGCATGTCCTGTCCCACTGTGCCCTGGGGGTTGGGTAAGGGATGGGCTCAGGGACTCCTTTTGCTAGGGGTTTTCTTTGTGGGGGAAGAGAGCACTGTCAGTTTAATGCCAGGGGAACTGCACCGGAGAAGGGAAGTTACAAATAGTGCTGAGGAAGGGTTATCATATAGCCCTGAGTAGGAGGGGATGGAGGGGCTGTGCTCCCCATGGTGCCCTATGGTCCAGAAGAGGATGTGCACACCCTGCAGTCTGACCTGGTTCTATGAGGACAGATTGAAGTCTTCTGGCCCTGCGTGTCTGCAAGGTAAGTGTGAGAACTGGGCTTCAGCTGAGCCTGTCAGGGAGGGGGACACTCTTCCCAAAGCTGCTGTGCCGGAGCACTTTATTGACGTTCTCCATTGAGGTACTGTAGCATTTGTTGATGTGATAGCAAACATGAGAGGGAAGAGGAGCAGCTCAGGGTGGGGGGGGGGGGGGGGTGAGTCTGGGAGAAGGGCAACAAATCAGAAAGTGCACGAGGAAGCTTTCACTCTTCTAGGCATCGAACTGCTGGTGAACCGTGAGCTTGCACTTCGGTTAGGAAGTGATTATTGGAATTAAACAGGAAAGATATGATCTTAATATTCCATGAGAGCTGCCAATACAAATATCTATCAGCAGATATGTAAGAGAATAGCTTCAAAATAAAAGGAAAATGAATTACAAGACATTTCCGAAGGAGAGTGATGTCAGCCCCGAACCAAGCTATATATATTCTTTGTATTTGAAATTGAAACCACGTGAACTCTCCATGCAGAGCTGGGTGAAACTCTGCTTTTCCACGTTTCCCCTTAGGGATGAGGGATGTTATTCTCTGGTTTTAATTTGGGAGTAATAAATAAGCGTGATGGATTTGCCACCCAATGGCGGCTGCGGAGCTGCATACAGCTCAGTGCAGGGAGTGCTGCAGGAGTGGTGCCAATGGTGTATCCCTACTGCTGGTGCTGCCATCAGAAAGGAAAGAGGTGCAAGGCGAACTGGGCAAGGGCCAGGTAGAGAGCAGGGAAATCTGTCTTATCTCTGCATCCAAAATGTCCTTCTGGCTGCACGGGGTCGTAGAATGCACACAGTAAATTATATGGCAAAATATCCAGTGGTCTTTTTCAATAGGGAAAGAAAGAAAGCAGGCAGGGATTTAAGAGACGAAGCAGCTCAACTTGCAGGTTCCTTTCTGTTTGCAAAAGGGGACATTTCTGCTGAGATCCAAAAACCACTCCAAACCTTCAAAATTAGTAAACAACCATCTGGCCTGGTGGCTCAGCGCCTTCCGTGGCCATAAATCCACAGCCCTGCAATGTTAGCAGGGGATTTGCTCTGAAAAAAAAAACCCAGAATAATGGGAAAACAAGACAGGATGGGGTGGGATGGCTGTTGGGAGCTGCAGGGTTCGGCTGAGCATTGTGGGGTGCAGTGATCTGCAGACAGCTTTGGACCCTCGGTGGGAAATCCTGGCATGGAATGGGGAGGCTGCAGGGCAGTGCCGGTTCCAGTGCTCTGTGCAATGCTTTGGTCTGAGCTCCCTCCTCTGCACCGTTGGATTTTTTTAGCTAAGATAATGTTTATAAAGTAGGAATAAAGAGGTAATACCACCAGAAGAGCCCCAAAATACTCCCAAGACTTATGGGCATGATGGCCCCAGGAACTCAAACAGCCCTTGGTGCACAGCATCAGCCTGCACCTACTCCCTGCCCTGCACAACGAATGTTCCCTTCCTCACCCTCATCTTGCATCTCACATCCCGCAGACTTCACACTCTTCCAGATACAGCAGGGCTGATGAAAATCACTCCGGAGCTCAACATTGATGCAAAAAATGAGACCTTTTGCTCTTGCATTCAACCAGAAAATAGTTATGCATACTGCTGGTACAGAGCTGGGGCTGCTCAGCCTTAGAGCCTGACTGCAGCTCCCTCTGAGGAGGGGTTTGTGGTGCTGGAGGAGAGCTGTGCCCCACTTTCTCTCTCTTGCAGCCTCAGTGTCTGCCTGGTGCCTAGCCTGGCACAGCAGAGAGATCTGGGCAGGGTTTGAGCGTGGAGCTGTGGGTGCCTGGATGAGCTGTGAGGCACAACCTGAGCAAAGCAATAACAAAGAGCATCGTGAGCAGAGGTGAGTTTGAGCGCGTTGTGTAATGGGGTGTATTGCACTGCTTATGTATAGCAGTGTTACAGTCAGGGTGGATGGAAGCTGCTTCCTTCACGCTGGGTAGAATCTTCCCCCTCTGAAACCCCACTGGTTGCTCCATGAGCAAACCCAAATCTCCCCTTGAGCCCCTGAAATCCTGGGGTGCTCCGGCTCAGACTGCTGTGCAGATGGGATTACAGGAACAAAGGTACCCGCCTGCATGCAGTGCAATGAGCCAGCAGTGCTGTGCTGGGTAGGAAATATCCCCCACCCCACAGCAATGAACAGGAGGGAGAAATCTTTGCAGTTCATCCCATCCCCAAAACCTGCCATAAATGAGGGGAGACTGTAAAATTCCACTTAGAGCCTTTTATTTTTTCTGTAATGTATCGGTTTACGTTTCTAATGTTGGTATCATCCAGCGCTTTAAATCAAATTATAACTGTATCAGACTGCTTAACAATGTTTCTTTTTAATTAAGTTTACCAGTCCCACATGCATTAAAAAAAATAATTAAAAAAATTAAACAAACGTAATTAAATTACACTTCGAGGTTAGGTAAGACTGCAAAAATACCCAGTGAGAGCACAGGGGCTGAAAAATGCCTTTAGATGTATCCAGGCTTTCCTTTAAAGCTGTGTCCTTTTAGGATGGTTTCTGAAGGTGCATCCCATTGCCTGCAGCATTGCATAAGCTGCCTGTTTTGTTTCTTCCCCTTCTCCTTTGCTGGCGGATAAAACAGGGAGCTCCTCAGAAAGCTGAGCACTGGTGAATTTGAGTGCTTTGAGCAGGCTGTCTCTATAAGCAGTGCAATGGCAGGAAGGCTGTGCGCCTTTGGTGGTGACCTGTGTTGGTCATCCCAGCACCCAGGGCTTGTGACAGCCTTCCCCAAGGTCAGAATCCAGCAGTTCCCAAGGTTTGGCTGCAGAAAACCCATGAAAACTGGGCTATCTGTGATGTTTTTTCACCTGGTAGAACAAAGCTGCCAACCTGCCCAGGGACACAAAGCACCACGATGCTGCCCATGCCAGCTTCCAGAGAACAAAACCCTCCCGTCCCCAAGAGGAACCCGGTGCCTCTGAGGATGGGAAGCTGTCACCATGCTGTGATTCCTCCCCCCCGCCCCCCCCCGCATCCCCCAGGGCTTTGCATCTGGGGCTGTGAGGATGAAGTCAGCCCCGGAGCTGCTGCGGGCTGGAAGTGATTTCACCAAGCTGCAATGCAGATGGATTAATTCCAGTGCTGCAAAGTCAACATGGTTGAACACTGGCTACATCACAGTCTTCATTACTGTGGTCTGGATCAGGTTTTGATGAAGTAATTTCCCTTGAGTTTAGCACTTAGAAAACATATAGGGCGTCCCGCTTGGACTTGCCTGGAGATCACCCCCCCAACCCCCCCATAAATGGGTCTTTATCAGTTGCACATGGACCCCTACAATCTGGAAGGTTTCAAATGAGCCCCATGTGCTCCGTGGCACACAGTGCCCAAACAGCACTGAGAATGAGATGGGTGTTACTAATAACAAATGGTGCAGCGCTGCATCTCCCTGAGGGAATGAACCACCTCTGTCTTCGCCAATGGCTCTGTCCCAAGGCCAACCCCAAAAACACAGAGGTGACCGGGGGGGGAATGGGGTCTCATCTTGCTGAGCTCAGCAATGGGGCACCAGGATGCGAGTGTGAATCATCCTGCTCCATTTCCAGTTTCTGACACTTGAAGTGAGCCCTTCAAGCAGAGGAGACATTTATTCTGTGATTTATGTATATTTTTTTCTTGGCTATGAACTCTAATCAAGTACTCGTCTTATGCAATTTGCTTCCCCGGGGTAATTTGCTCACCCTGGAAAGGTGAGCTGGCTCTGCCCCAGTGGTGCCTTGCGGGGGCACCTCCTGCCTGGCAGCCCCACCTCCTTCCTTCGGTACCAGGATCTCAGCAGAAGGTGCTCTAAGGGGTAGCAATGGGGTTCCCTGTTTTCAGCTCATTCATCCCAGAGCCGTCTTCCCATCTCAACGTGATGCTGCGGATCAGTTCACGGTCTCTTCAGAAGGATGGGAGGAACTTCCAGCGCTGTGATGGGTACTGTGGGATGGCAACAAGGAACGCGTCTCTGGAAATGCTGAAGTAGCAGAAAAATGCTGGCATTGAGATGG